>NC_136631.1:32145926-32153426 GCF_933228915.1 Telmatherina bonti
ATTTTTTGGTATGGGAGGTCTTTATATGCACTTAAGAAGATTTCAAGAATTTCTCCTTTTAAAAAAATTGGTTGTTTGAATTTTTTATTGACAAAATCTCTGATTTGTAGATACCTAAAAAGATCTTGAGAGGTTAGTCCAAATTTATCTTTAAGGTCCTGGAAGCTCATCATTGTCCCGTCTTTAAACAGAGTGTAGTAGGTAGTTAGACCAGATTTACACCATATTTTAAACCTTGAGTCGATTTTGCCTGGTGCAAAATCTGGATCATAAGCAAACCACTTTAAAAAATCTGCCTTTTCACGTAATTGGTACCTTTTTAATATATCACTCCAAATTTTAATTGAACTTTTGATCAAAGGATTATTAGGGTCCCTCAGAATCTTCAAATTCAAGGGATCACCAATAAGTGTAGTAATTGGAATTTTATCTACTAAACCACACTCTATCTCCTTCCATTTAGCTCTATAACTGGGTTTACACCAACCTATTAATGGACGTAATTGACTTTTGGAAGTTGCAAAGTCTTATATCTCACTCTGGGCTTTTTGCCTGCCCATACAAATCTAGAAAGAATTTTATCCCACTCAACAAAGTACGGATCTGTTTTTTTAATAAGAGTTGACTGAAATATGTACAGCATTCCTGGGAGAATATTCATTTTGATAGTTTCCACTCTTGAAGTAATACTCAAAAAGGGTATTATATTCCATCTATTAATATCATTGATTATTTCTTTCTTTAATGGGCCATAATTCAGTTCTTCTAACTCAGACAGGTCATTTGGTATATGTATACCTAAATATTTTATATTTATCTTGTCCCAATCTAACTTGTATAATTGTTTAAGATGGAGAGGGGGTTTATAATGGAGACAAAGAGCTTGCGTCTTTTGTTCGTTTAGTTTATAACCAGAATATGATCCATATTCTCGCAAAATTGTAAATAACTCAGGGAGGGATTCTGTTGGATTTGACAAATAAACCAGTACATTGTCTGCAAACAGAGCCAGTTTTTCTTCACTCGTTGCCATCTGAATGCCTTTTATTTTGTTGTTCTGTCGAATATACTGAGCCAACGGTTCGATAAATATTGCAAAGCAGAGTGGACTAAGACTACATCCTTGTCTGTTAGATCTTTCAAGCTCAAAAGAGTCAGAAAGTGCACCATTAATTTTCAGTCTTGCTGTAGGTTTATAATATAACGCCTTTAATGTCCTAATAATAATTTTATCGAATCCAAATCTTTCCATAACTCCAAATAAAAATTCCCATCTTACTGAGTCGAAAGCTTTTTCAGCATCCAGACTTAATAATACAGAATGTATTTTATTTAGATTTATGTGTCTAATTATTTGCAAAGATCTTCTGATATTATCATGGGTTTGACGGGATCTTACAAACCCTGTTTGGTCCAATTCAATAATTCTTGGTAAGATTTTGTCTATCCTCCTTGCTAAGATGGATGTAAATGTCTTATAATCTAAATTCAAAACGCTTATTGGTCTATAATTGGAACATTCCAATCTATCTTTTCCTTCTTTAGGTATAACAGAGATTATTGCCTCCCTCCAAGAAGGAGGGATTTCCCCATTGTTTAGAACCCAATTAAATGTTTTAAGGAGAATAGGTATTAGTACTTCCCTGAGCTTTTTGTACCACTCTGCTGTAAATCCGTCAGGGCCCGGGGCCTTATTAGTTTTAAGTTTACCAATAACCGATTGAATTTCTTCTTTTGTAATATCTTTTGTTAGAGTTTTATTTTCCTCTTCTGATAAAGTTGGTAAATTCAATAATCTTAATAGGCTCTCCATTTTATGGTCATTGTCTATAGGAGGTTGTGAATATAATTTGCTATAATAATTTTTAAAACAATCCCTTATCTTATTTATCTGAAAGTATACTTCCTTATTTGTGGGGTCTTTTATTTTATAAACAGTGTTTTCTGACCTTTGTTTTTTAAGTCTGTATGCCAGTTGTTGTATATGTTTAGTCCCTCCTTCATAATAGTTCTGTTTAGTAAACAATAATTTTCTTTCAATTTCTTGATTGTATATTTCCTCTATCTGATTTCTTTTTTGTTGAATTTCAATTTTTATTTTATTATCTAGCGTGTCCTTATGTTTTGTTTCTAATGATAACAGTTCTGATTGTAGTGCCTTAAGTCTTTCAGTCCTCTGTTTTTTAAGATAAGATGTTTTTGATATCACTCTCCCTCTCATCACAGCTTTACAAGTATCCCATACTGTGGGTGGAGACATCTCGTCGTTATCATTCATTTGTAAATATTCAACTATTTCTGCAGAGAATTCTTCACGTTTTATTGTTTAGAATACTATTATTTAGTCTCCAATGAGTTAGTTTTGTTTCTTGAATTATTTTTATTTTTAGATATAAAGGGGAGTGATCCAATATATCCATTACACCAATTTTACAGTCTTGTATTCTATCCATATCTGCACTGAAGGTAAAAAAAAGTAATCTATCCTTGAATAACATGAATGTGGAGATGAATAGAATGTATAATCCCTCCTGGTTGGATTAAACTGTCTCCAGATATCTACAAGACCCATTTCTGACAACAGACAATTGATTTTTTTAGTTATTTTTCGTGACTGAGAGGCTCTATTACCTGTTGAATCCATATGTGGTTTTAGGGCGATGTTAAGATCCCCTCCGCACATGAGGATCCCTTGTGTTTCTAATACAACTTTTTCTAAGATATGTACATATTGGTCTGATTTAGAGCCAGGAGGAATATATACATTATGGAAAGTAACCAATCTTCCATCAAGTTTTCCTATTACCATCACATATCTTCCTTCCTTATCCTTAGTTGTTGAAATATGTTCGAAAGTAACTTTACTTGTTATTAATATTGCTACTCCTCTTGTATGTTTGTGCCATTTGATGCGAAAAAAACATATTTAAATCCTTGTCTTTTGAGTTTCTCATGTTCTAGCCCTGCCATATGAGTTTCTTGTAAAAAAGCAACATCTATTTCGTCCCTTTTTAGTTTATTTAAAATTTTCTTTTGCTTATGTGGACTCTGGAGTCCATTAACATTAACAGACAGTACTTTAAGCATTCAGCTGTTTAAAAAAAAAAAAAATTGCTTCTGTTGAAGATTAGTTACTTTCCCCCATACCATATTTTTATTAGACCAAACATTTTTAAATATACTATACCTTCTACCCGCTGTCAACTGAGAACAAATAACACAAAACTGATAAACCAAAAATAAAACTAAGACAAATAAAGAGTCTTCCTTCTTCTTGGAGTCCGTTGACTCCTGGATGTCTCTGTTGGTGAGTGAGGAGAAAAAACCCTTCCCATGGTTGGGGCTCCTCCTAGTGGTGGGATGACTGGTTCATTCCCAAATCCACTATAGGTCCAACAAATAACAAAAACGGCTCCTTTGCCTATCAAACCGGTGTGTCTTGATTTAAACAGTTATATACAGGACTATCAAGAATAGTTGTTCTTCAGAAGGTATAACTTAGACTTCGCAGCATTTCGCCACGAGTCCTTTTTATCACTCGTTTAATCTTCTAAACTCAGACAACTTTTGCTTCACTCTTCTTTCCATCGTTGGTCTTGAACCATCCGAATTCACTTCTCGCCAGGGAAACACAGCGCTGATCCTCTCCTCCATATTGGAAACTGGTCGTGTTTTTGATGCAGTCAGTTCGATTCCCCGTACCCTCATTTCCGCTGCCGCGTCCTCGGCATGGTTGTAAGTTCGCGGTCCGTCACTCCAGTGGATCCGAATCCGTGTGAAAGGTGTCTGGAAGCGAATACCTTTCTCTCGCAGCGCTTTTTTAATCCCGCCATATGTTTTGCGTTTCTCAATAATCTCACGAGCGTAATCATGGTCAAAGTAGACTTGTTTGTCATTCAGCATTATCTTCTTCCATGCAAGCTTCAACACAGTCTCTTTTACTTCAAACTGCAAGAAATTGACAATGATTGACCGTGGAGGGGAGCTTGCTCCAGGCTTTTGAGTTAGAGACCTATGGGCACGCTGGATCTGCAGAGAGATACCATCGGGTAGCTGTAGCTCGGTTGATAGCAGATTTGTCACAAAGTTTATCACAGAATCACCTTCTGCATTCTCCGGTATTCCATATATGTGGATATTATTTCTCCTGGATCTGCTTTCCAAATTAGTCACCTTCTCTCGTAGTGTGCGTTGTTCCTTTAGTAGCTCCAGCAGGGCTTCTTTCGTTATTGGGCTGCTTTCTTCCACCTCCGCTATGCGTTCTTGTGCCTCGGCAATGGCTTTGCTGTGAGATGCTAATGTAGCCGCATGCTCTGTTAGCTTGTTGTTTACATCCTTTTTAAACATAGCGAGCTCTTTCCTCAAGGTTTTGGACATATCCGCTTTCATGTCTAAAAATGCCTCCCTTATGTCGTTTTTAAAGCATCGGAGATCCTCAGAAAGCTCACTTAATGCCGGAGAAGTGTCTTTTGCCGCCATGGGTAGCTTGTTAGCATTTAGCTCGTCGCCATCTTCCAGTCCCTGTGTTCCTTCGTTTTTGGACATTTCTTCTTCAGTTGTCGATTTGTTCACACTTTTTTGTCCCCTTCTTGTTTGCATCCCACTCATAATGCTCACAACCAAATCTGGTTTAGATTCTCGAGTTTAGGGGATTAATAATCAATCGGTTGGGACGGAGCTCAGTACTACACGTCCATCCCGTAGCTCCTCAACCAGGAAGTCCATTTTATTGTGTTATTATATTACAAGTTAAATTAATGACAAAGACCCTTCTTAAATGTTTGCCTACCAGTAAAAAAGTGTTTTTTGTCATTTGTCATTAGTTAAACTTGTAATTTAATAATGCATCATATATGGACAGACTGGAACCTACATGTTCAAAAAACTATCTAATTATGATTGTAGTTATTTTATTAGTTTTTTTTTTTTTTTAAATATTGAAAATCTTACATACTCCACCTTTAAATCCAAACAGGGCCATGCTATTTATGTTCTTTAAGAGCTTGCAAATACAAATGTGCAACGCTACTGGTTGAGCAGCAGAAATTTTATTTTATATTTAGGCCACTCTAGAGAATCAATCTGACTCACAAAGGAGGGGGTTTGGGTCTCTTCTGACTTTGTTACAAACCTAGTTCATGTGATGTGGCCATGAGAAGGTCAGGAAAAGCTGGAAAAACTATGTCTTAGGTAGATACTGCTGTTATACCCAATGCTGGTACCCTTACCTGTCACCAAGTGATTTTCAGCTTCTTTAATTCTTTCTTTAGTATTTTTTTCTTCAGCTTTTTCTTGGCATTGAATTTAGATTTATTAAAATTTTCAGCATAAAGAGAGTTGATGTTGAAAATAATATTAGCACTTGTGTCATTTATATTATATTGACATAAAACATAAATCTTTGTTTATTAAAGGGGTAGTTATGTATAAACTGACAAAGTTGTACTTAAAATGCTTTAATCTTGCAGGAGATTTCTTTACTGATGAAATCCCAGCTGCGGACTTGTATGTTCTGGCCAGAATCATTCATGACTGGCCAGTAGAGAAGTGCCTAAAACTTTTGAAGAAGATCTATGACGCTTGTGAACCCGGTGAGTTTAAAGGTGACCTTTGAGTTTTTCTGTTTTGATGACAAAGTGGAGATGTAGCTTTTGTGTGTATAAATGAAAATACCATAAAGGGTTACACAAGAGCAGGTATTTGTACTAATTGGTAAAATTATGTTTTTTTTCCCCCTTTTATCTCTCTTGTTTTATAATTGTATATTTTTTTGTTAATCATTAGACTGGTGTTAGTGGGATGCTATCTTATTTCCCTTTTGTAAACTCATTACAGCTTACTCACATCTTTCTCCAACCTTCTGTCAGGCGGTGGCGTCCTGTTGGTGGAAGCTTTGCTGTTTGAAAACAGGTGTGGGCCTGTCATGGTTCAGATTTTCTCCCTCAACATGCTGGTGCAGGCAGAGGGCAGGGAGCGTCCACCATCCGAGTACACCCACATGCTCAACAAGACAGGCTTCCACAATGTTCAGGTCTGCAGAACCGGCAAGTCCTACGACGCCATTTTGGCCATCAGATGAGCTTCTCACGCAGGTCGTCTGTGTGATGAAGAGAAAAAACACTAAACTGGAATATATCTACAGAAATTTAGGGTTTGAAACTAGAAGCTTTGTTAAAAAACAGATTGTACACACAGATGCCAGGTGTATGTCGTCGTCAACCACAGTGATATACAGATACTGCATTTACAACTTGTTTTTTAAGACTCATACAAAAATTATATGCTGGATCCGATGTTGTTAGTACAGAGTAAATGTGCTACTTTACTTTTGTATTTTTGCTCAGAATTGGAACAAAACATAATCATAATAAACAAACAAAATAAAACAAAAACATAATAAGCATAAGCCACATTAAAAGAGTAATTCTGCATGATGAGAAAAACCTATTTTTGCGTGATAGTTTAGAGTTTGGATCAAAAGTTCATGATGGTCAAATAGATATGAAGGTATCATAAGCAGCGGCCAGTTGGTTTAGCTTAGCATAAAGACTATAAAGCCTGGTTTAGCTCTGGCTATTTAAGAGTGAAATTTAAAAGTTCTCTATCAACTATCTTCTTTCTAAAATCTGTATCCATTTTTTAAGTGCTGTATGTACAGTGGTTTGTGTTTCTAATCAAAGATAAGCTTCTTTTAGCATTATTGCGAATGGCAAGTGGATCAGTAGTGAGTTTTGTGAACTGTTGCTTTTAAAGTTCTTCATATGTGACCAGATTTATATTTCCAATATTTTAATACTGATAAACATACACAGATTAGGATTATTCATTCATTCATTTATTATCTGAACCACCAGCAGCCTTCGGGCAAGAGGCGAGGTAGACCCAGGACAGGTTGCTAGCTCATTGCAGGGCTACAGATTAGGATTAGTTTTACAGAATTAAGCTCTGGGCACTTAAATGTTAGCATGATGCCATGCTACATAAAAATACTTTCTAAAAATGTCAAGTCTGCATTTTCATTGCTAATTTTGAAATGCTAAGATACTAAAATGCCATAAAAGAGAAACTTTTTTGTTAGCAACCATGAATTACAAAATCTTATCTTACTGAGATGCTTACGTTTAATGGTAAATATGTTAGCTTTGTCATTTGTCATTAGTAAATGTTAGCCTTCTAATGCTGAATAACATTTATTCCTTAGAAAATAAAATATGTCTTAGTTCTCATTGCTAATAAGGACCTAGCATAAAAAAATGTCATATACATAACATGAACATGAGCCTCACAAAGTTAGCAGAATATATATATATATATATATATATATATATATATATATATATATATATATATATATATATATATATATATATATATATATGTATATATATATAAACTATAATATACTGTATGTATACAGTTGTGCTCATATGTATTCATATGTATTTCATTAAAGAAAAGGCTGAATTTACAACAGTCACTCAAATAACTGGAGACTTAAAA
>NC_136631.1:32158426-32228426 GCF_933228915.1 Telmatherina bonti
TGCTTTAGCGTTCGCTAAATGTTAGCAACTGTTTGTTTTCGTGTTTTTTTCTTTCCTTCATTCTTCTGTTACAATTTTACTGCACAGTTGCATGATATTTACCTGGAAAGCTTTACACCTGTTACAAACTGTATTTTTATACAATTTATTTAAAAAAGTATAAAAATAATGTTAGCAACTTCAGCTAGCACACCCGCTAAAGTTGCTAACCTCTAGCGTCAGCTAAATGAAGGCATAATTTTTGCTAACGTAAAGAATCGGATTCTGTTGTGACGTTTTTATAGCGCAAAGTAGTTAATTGTCACCGATGTGTATATTCAATTTGAAAACCATAACAAAAAAAAGAAAACCCTAAGAAAAAAAAAAGAATTCTAAATATTTTTATTTGAAGCTTGTGGGTTGGGCCTTGCAAGTTGCATAACGGATTAGCAACTGAGCTAACACCAGGCAGCTAAATGCACTAAAAAGAAAATCTGATTGTTTAAAAAAAAAAAAAAAGGTTTACTTTTACAAGGCAAGTTTAACCTCAACATTTATATTATAAGAGGAGAAGTTTCGCTGTTGTCTGTTAATTTAACAGTGCTGAGTGATAAGCGTTTCGTAACTACAATTAGCTGCTAGCAGTTTTCTGCGTTAGACAACCGGAGTTTAGCCTCGCCGGCTAGGTTTGGGTTAGCATCTTCACCGCTCCACAGACCCCGGGTCATTCCCCACTGTCAGGAGCCATGAGTTCACTTTGACATTTATAATTGTACGTCAGATGCTGTGTTCGTAACACTGCACGGTGTTGCGCTGTTTTGTGCTGCATGTGGAGGCTTGTCACCGCCTGGATACTCACAGTGGTGTGTTTACGTCCCTGACGCTGTGAGATCACCAAGGAAACAGGTGAAATGGGGACAAGTTATCACTAGTCTCTTCACTGTTGTCTTCCATATAAAGCTATGTGCATCTGCACTAGATTTATTTATTTATATATATATATATATATATATATATATATATATATATATATATATATATATATATATATATTACAGACAGGTGTGCTCATATTTATTCATACCCTTTCATTAAAGAAGGGGAAAATAAAACGGCTGCCTGTAAAATAAGTTGAAATTGACTAAAGTAATAATAACTCAAATTTTTATGAAAATCATTACATTATTTTCTAATTCTGGTTCAATAGAAATATTTTTTCGAAAAGCATCCAATTATTATAATATATTATTATTATATTTTGTTGAACAATCCTTTAATGTTTCCGCTCCAGTCAGGTGTTTTCTGTTCCTCTCAGTCAGACTTCTGCACCTGTTGACAGGTATTTTGTCCCACTGTTCAACAGAAAAGTGCTCTAATTTGTCCAGGACCAATTTGGTTGGGTTTTATTTCTTTCTTCAACTCAATTACATGAAAAAACAGTGTTTTATATTACTAAATTATAGTTTTGCAAATATTTAGTTATTATTCCTTTTTTATGTGTCCAGTTATTTGAGTAATTGTTGTAAATTCAGCTTTTTCTTAAATGAAAGGGTATGTATGAATACATATGTGCACAACTGTAATATATATATATATATATATATATATATATATATATATATATATATATATAATATAAACATACATAAAAGATTTCAAAATCAAGTTATCATTTTCTATTCGCAGCATCAAAATTTAATTTTAACTAAAGTAATTGTGAACTCAATGGCATATTATTAGACTTAGATTTAAAGTAATTTCTGTTTATTTGAGACCAAATTCAGTTTGAAATAAGTTTTGTGAGTATTTTTAAATCCTGCTTATTGTTGTTGACAATGTAATAATAGTAACTGTGTAAGCTTTGTGGCTTTTCTGAAGTTTTAGAGTCAAACCTTGCTGCCTTAATCTTTAAAGTTTCGTTTTTTCACATCAGTGAATCATCTGTAAACTTTGAAGCTTCTTATAGCCACCCTTTGTAGATTAACATCTGGTTTTGTTTGTGAAGTGTCATCACGGTGGAGCTCCACAGACGGACGACAATGAAGCGAAGCAGGCATCCCAGCAGCAGTGATGACTCGGACAATGGAAGTAAGCAAAATATTGTTGCTGCTGACTCATTGTGTGCCAAATATAGACGGGAATCAGGCTGGTACAGACCTGCTGGTGAAAATGATGTGAGTTCATACAAATGAAGTGATTGTTATGGGAATCATTCAGTAATTATATGCTGAAGCATATATTGTAGATGTTTAAATTGTCATTTTCACATCCTAAAAATGTCTCTTTGTCGTCAGACTGAGTAAATCTGTTCTTTATGTTCAGGACAGAAACAAAGAAAAAGAAATTGAGGGCAGCAAATGGACAAAGCAAAAGCAAAAGAAGCTTTGCAGTGTGAGAGAGGACAGAGAGTAGGGACAGGAGACGGTTTTGGACCTTTAAACATGTCCAGGCAGGTCAGATAGAAAGGTTCAAATCTGGCCTCAGTGAAAAATTTTTAAAGCCACTGGTTTTATCCTCTGTAAGGTTTCCAGAGTTGGGATCTTTTTATCGAACTGTTCAAAATGTTTGGCTGAGTTATTGATTACATAAAACCTGGTACATGAAAACTAGCTTCATTAGAACGGTTTGAAATTATTTCCTCTTGAGGGATTTTTATCAGGCATCAGGTAAATGATGTGGAGCCAGTTTTGTGCGGTCTGAGTGCCTCGCATGTTGTCATAAACGGTATTTCCCGGCCAATGACTGCTTGCAGTTTTATACTTGAGCAGAAAATGTTCCTCTTTAATAAGTTTGAATATCCAGTACAAGATGATACTTGTACAGAATTTCATTTAGCTTCACACTGGGAAAGAGATGCTGAGAGCCCTAAAAACTGTGGTTTTCTTTCAGGTAACTCAACCTGCTGGTCGCAACATTCATCGCAGCATCGGAGGGGGACGGGCCAAAAACCCTCTGAGGTACGTCTGTTTCTTGGACGTTGGGAAATATCAACAAGTTGATGACCTGTCATATCCCTGTGTGTCCTAGGAGGGGTAAAAGCCTCTAAGTGTGACCTCTTTTTGTTTGTCTTTGTTTTTATGGGTTATAAATTAAAGACTTGCTATCTGAGATTGGCAGTAGAGAGTGAGGCCTTGAGTTGGAAACATTTCTTCTGTTATCTGCCGTACAGTCTGTGGACTTGGTCCCTGCGATCAGCTGTTTACTCGCTTTGAACAGAAACCAATCGGATTAAAGCTAAACAGTCGTGTTTGGCAATGGATCAACCTGATTGGCTGGTTCTTTGCAGCTGCTGCTGCTAATGCTTTGTGTTTTTTATGCTGCATGGTTTAATTTTGATAAGTATCAAAGTAAAAAAAAAAATCACAAACACTTAACATTGTTTTACCAAATAATCCTAATTTTACACACTTGTTGTCTTTGTCACATTTCTAATGTCTGATTCTGATGCAGAGCTGTTGCAGCAGCCAGAAAAGAATATTTTAAAGTATATTTTGGGATGTTTTCTGTAAATCCAGTCAATGTTTGATGTGTGTGGCAGGTTTTCAGGACAGATTTGATCACAGCCATGAAATTGCACGACTCTTATCAGCTGAACCCAGAGGACTACTATGTGCTTGCTGACCCATGGAGGCAGGAGTGGGAGAAGGGGGTCCAGGTTCCCGTCAGCCCCCAGTCCATCCCACAGCCTGTTGCCAGGTCGGTCTTCCGCCTGTTCCAAAGGTTGCCGTCGTCAAATGTTTAAATCTTGGTCCACAAGTTGAGTTGGAAAGTTAAAAGCAGCTTTTCTTGCAGAGTTTTGGCAGAAAAAGGAAAGGAGGTCATGTTCGTCAGGCCGAAGAAGCTGATCCGGACGTCGGGCTCAGAGACACTTGGATACGTGGACATCCAGACGCTGGCAGAGGGGATGTGCCGCTACGACCTGAACGAAGAAGATGTTGCCTGGCTGCAGATCATAAACGGGGAGTTTGCAGAGATGGGTGAGTCTCCAGTCATATGCTCGGACTGTTGTTAACCCTTTCAGTGCTGTAAACATGGAGGTTTTTTTCTCTTTTTTTCAGAAATGTGTCAATATTTTCCTCCTTTCTTCATTAAAAAAAATCTGACAATTATTTTTCATTATTAAAAAAAAAAAAATAAAACTGTGTAATAAGAAAAAACCTAAAAAAAAAAAAAAGAAAAGAATTTTTACCAGATTTTTCTTTATTAACAATTAAAAATGTCCATGAATTGAATTTTTTTACATTACAAAAATGAAATAGAATTTATTTGACATCTTTTCTGACCGTTGTGTTTGTTTGCCTCTTCGGGATCCACGTTGACAAGTGTCTCAGTTGCAGCGCTCAGTAAGGATCTTCCTGCTCCTCTTCATCGGTTTCTTCCTTGATCAGAAGAATCTGAAACATTTAAAGCAGGGGTGTCCAAAGTCTGCCGTCGAGGGCCGCTGTCCTGCAGGTTTTCTATGTATCCCTGTTCCAACACACTTTACGTGCTTTAAATGGATCCAGCAGCTCATGGAGTTCTGCACAATGACTGATTCATTTAAGTCAGGTGTGTTGGAGCAGGGATACATGGAAAACCTGCAGGATTGCAGCCCTTCAGGATCGGAGATCCTAAAGAATCTTCTGTGTTTATAGACAAACTGTTCAGCAGCTTAAGACGGGAAAGTAGTAAATCCTTACTGTAGCAATGCTGGGAAAGGACACTGTCACTTAAAATGTTCCATTCAAATAGCATCTGCTTCCACTGATACACATGGAATAAACAGCATTTTAACCTCACAGGAAAAAAATAAACAATAAAAGAAGAGAGCCAAAACTCGGTGAAAAGATAGAAGTAAGTGTTTTTAAGACATTCTTTCATAACCAAACTGAGAAAAGCTGAAAAGTTTAAGTGTGGGAGGGCCCCTGACTGCAAGGCCACACACAGACATGGTATTACAGCAAAAAAAAAAAAAAAAAAAGACGTCAGTCCCGACACGTTGTTTACTGCTGGGAAATAAAAGATGACAAACATTGCAGGCAGCTGTCTGAGAGGAAGGCAGGAACAATCCAATCCAGTGCAGTAAATACTCAAAAAAAGCAGTTGTTCAACAAAAAATAGGGAAACAAACAATACTGTGAGTCTTAAACATTTAAATATTAGATATGTTGGTCATCTTGAGATGCTCCAGAAATACCTGAAACTCTGATTCTTCCTGAGCTTCTTCTTGCTACAATAAGAGCACCCCCGTCCGAACATCCACAGAGCTTTCCTGTCCCAGCTGCAGCTGCTGAACTTTTCTCCTTTCAGGATTTACTAAATGATTACTAATTAAACCTACAAGATCAAAAAACTATTATTTAAAAAAAAGAAGATTAACTACAGGAAAAACACTGAAACTCAGAAACAGTACTAATACTGACATTTACAACACTATGGTATTATTACAACTCAACTTTATTTCTAAAGCACATGAACACAATGCCAGTTGCACCAAAGAGCTGAACGTAGCAGTAAACATTAAAGATCCGATAATGTGCAGAGGGAAATCAGAAAAATGGAAGTAAAACGATAAAAGAAACATCATTAAAAGTATAGATAAATAAAATAAAAAAAGAGAGAAACCAGAGTCTCATGCTGGTTGGGAGGCAACACGGAGGACGCCGCTAGAATAAAGTTCAGCCTCCTCAACCGTGGAGAGGTAGAAGAAACTCCCAGAAACCTGCAGGTCTGATGAAACTCTCAGCTGCTATAAACAAAGTTTAATGTTTACTGTGTTTTATCAAAACGACGGTTAATTCGTCACACCGAAACTGCTATTTCTAGCATTTCATCTTTTTCTCTTTTAACCCTTTGACATCTCGTCTCCTTAAGTTGTTTTGTGATCCACTTGTATCGCTTCTTCTGCACCCTGCTGTGATGCTTTCACTGTTTTCCGTGAAACTCTTTGACTTGTCTTGTGAATCCCAGAAGAACCACAACACGCTCTGTTTCTGGAAAGATGAGCTTCTCAGCTGAACTTTGCTGTCGGGACGAATAGCAGAGAAGTTGGGTTAGGGTTTCTGTTGCCTGCTGGACGGTTGGATTTAAGCTCTTCTGAGACGTTCAGAAATGAGATATTCTGAAAAGTTAGTTCTGCCATGTGCACAAGACATGCAGAGGTTTTATTAATAGAACGTTTAGTGTCATAAAGACGAAATTAAATATCAACAAGTGAGACGGAGCTGCTGAATATTTTTTTACAAATCAAGGATTCACTCTGACAGGGTGGTTTTCTTCCTGTTTTGGTAAAATAACAGGCAGTGTGTGCAGATAATTTCAAGTCTGATGTCATCGTTGTGGATGTTTGGCACCACTCGTTAGGTTTTGTACAACCCTCCCAAAGATAGAAAGACTTTAATAAATTAGGATGTAGACATAGATTAGGACATAGAAAATAAATAGCATAAATAAATAAATAATAAAATTATAATAAAATAATAAGAATGAAATAAATAGCTAACATAAATTAGGACATAGAAAATAAATAGCATGAATAAATAAATAAATAATAAAATGATTATAAAATAATAATAATAAAATAAATAAATAGCTAACATAAATTAGGACATAGAAAATAAATAGCATGAATAAATAAATAAATAATAAAATGATTATAAAATAATAATAATAATAAAATAAATAAATAGCTAACATAAATTAGGACATAGAAAATAGCATAAATAAATAATAATAAAATGATAATAAAATAATAATAATAGTAATAATAATAATAATAATAATAATTTTAAAAAAGATAAATAAATAAATAGCTAACGTAAATCAGGACATCGAAAGACGATTAAACTTATGACGTGTTTTTACGGCTTTTGCTTCCAGCCTTGCCGCTGCTGGACGAGATCACAATGGAGCAGGTGATGGAGGAGTTTGAGCGCTGCTGCCATGAAAACATGACGCACGCCATGGAGACGGAGGAGGGGCTGGGCATCGAGTACGACGAGGACGTGGTGTGTGACGTCTGCCAGTCGCCGGACGGAGAGGACAACAACGAGATGGTGTTCTGCGATAAGTGCAACATCTGCGTTCACCAGGTCAGCCATCGGCACACATACAGAGACATTACAGGTCACATGTTCCTGCGGATTCACCTGTTGTTGTCTGATGTGTGTCACCAGGCCTGCTACGGCATCCAGAAGGTCCCGAAAGGCAGCTGGCTGTGCCGGATCTGTGCACTCGGCATCTTCCCAAAATGCCAGTTGTGTCCTAAAAAGGGCGGAGCCATGAAGCCCACGCGAAGTGGAACCAAGTGGGTCCACGTCAGCTGTGCCTTGTGGATTCCAGAGGTGCAGATCAGTCCGGCCTCTAAGATTCTGTCAAGTTGCTTTCGTTAAGGAGTGTTTGAAAACGTTTGTGGTGTTGTGTTTCTTATCTGCTGTGCAGGTGAGCATCGGTAATCCAGAGAAGATGGAGCCGATCACTAACGTGTCCCACATTCCCAGCAACAGATGGGCTCTGATCTGCTGCCTGTGCAAAGAGAAGACGGGAGCTTGTATACAGGTAGATGCACGAGGCGAAGTCTGACCAGTATGTTGGAGAGTGGCGGTACTGTCAGGGATTATCCGTGACGAGACGCAGCGTCACTGTCAGGGATTATCCGTGACGAGACGCAGCGTCACTGTCAGGGATTATCCGTTACGAGGCGCAGCGTCACTGTCAGGGATTATCCGTTACGAGACGCAGCGTCACTGTCAGGGATTATCCGTTACGAGACGCAGCGTCACTGTCAGGGATTATCCGTTACGAGGCGCAGCGTCACTGTCAGGGATTATCCGTTACGAGACGCAGCGTCACTGTCAGGGATTATCCGTTACGAGGCGCAGCGTTACTGTCAGGGATTATCCGTTACGAGGCGCAGCGTTACTGTCAGGGATTATCCGTTACGAGACGCAGCGTCACTGTCAGGGATTATCCGTTACGAGACGCAGCGTCACTGTCAGGGATTATCCGTTACGAGGCGCAGCGTCACTGTCAGGGATTATCCGTGACGAGACGCAGCGTCACTGTCAGGGATTATCCGTTACGAGGCGCAGCGTCACTGTCAGGGATTATCCGTGACGAGACGCAGCGTCACTGTCAGGGATTATCCGTTACGAGACGCAGCGTTACTGTCAGGGATTATCCGTGACGAGACGCAGCGTCACTGTCAGGGATTATCCGTGACGAGACGCAGCGTCACTGTCAGGGATTATCCGTGACGAGGCGCAGCGTCACTGTCAGGGATTATCCGTTACGAGACGCAGCGTCACTGTCAGGGATTATCCGTTACGAGGCGCAGCGTCACTGTCAGGGATTATCCGTGACGAGACGCAGCGTCACTGTCAGGGATTATCCGTTACGAGGCGCAGCGTCACTGTCAGGGATTATCCGTGACGAGACGCAGCGTCACTGTCAGGGATTATCCGTTACGAGACGCAGCGTTACTGTCAGGGATTATCCGTGACGAGACGCAGCGTCACTGTCAGGGATTATCCGTGACGAGGCGCAGCGTCACTGTCAGGGATTATCCGTTACGAGACGCAGCGTCACTGTCAGGGATTATCCGTTACGAGACGCAGCGTCACTGTCAGGGATTATCCGTTACGAGACGCAGCGTCACTGTCAGGGATTATCCGTGACGAGACGCGGTTTTATGCGCGGGAAACAGACATGTTGATAGCTCTGCATAAAAATGTGAATTCATAGCTGATAGGTGGGATTAAATCTGTGTATTTTAGTTTACATGAAGATTTATGTTAGTGACATTGTAAAGCACTACGGATGACATGATTGGAAATATTCCTGTCACAGAAATAATCACAATTATAATGTTCAAATATTTCCCAACATTTTTTATGGATGTTTAGGTTTTTATTATTTCTGTCTTTTAAAGACATTACAGAACTTTTACCATTTTCCCGTCACAACGGCTAATCCAGCATCCAAGATGCATCATACCTGACCTGTTCGCTCTCTCCATCCAGTAAAAAACGATATTACGACGACTCTTGTTTCGTCTCTTTCTCTCTTTTCATCTTCCTGCGTTTCTTTGCTGAATCAGCGACGCTGCCTGTTCAAAACAGCCAGTTTCTTATTATTCCGTCAAGCGAAACGTCGCTACATGTCCCGAATGTTAAAGCTGTATCGTGTCGGTTTCTCAGCCTCGGGATGTTGCTGAGCAGCAGCAGCAGCTCTAGAAATGCACATGATGGATGTGTCATCGAACAAGTCTGGAGCTGGAAGATCAGAAAGTATTATATGGGGCCTTAATGCGAACATGAGAAATAATATAGAAAGAAAGTAAAGAAAATACAACTGGATCCCTTCTGCTCTGTGAATAAGACATAAATCCTGCGTATTAAATCTGGATTTCTATCAGAGAAAACATGAGGAAGACAAGAGGACCTCCATCCGGACCGGCCAGCCTTCTTCATGGAAACTACTTTATAAAAACGTTTGAAACATTTATTATGAACCCAGTCAGAGAATTTAGAAACAGGAAAAAACAAAACAGCATTTAGCTGGACTTCCAGCTTTCTGTCAGCAGAACAGCGGCTGTTTGACACATAATACTGGAACAACACGTGTATGGAGTTCATGTGTTTTTATTTAGCTAAAAAGACAAGAACTTCACGCCGAAGCAGTCAGTGTTCAGTGGACACTTGTCATGCTGTGCTGAGAGTCCACGCCGAGTTGTACACAACTAAATACCATTTCATTTGCACGTTATGTTGGGTAAACATGAGCGTTTGTCCCAGTTTAGCTCCACTGCAGCAGGTGAAATGTGTTTCCTCCAGCTGGTTCAGGTCCTGCTTTACAGGCTGACGAGCCGGCCTGCACGGTGACACCTCGGTGATTTACTCTATAAACCCAAAACTCTGTTTGTTTGGAGGGAATAACTCTTCCTCTGTCATACGTTCCTACTCCAACACGCCGCTTCTGGAGGAGAGAAAGAATGAAAACAAGTTCAGAAGTTAAAACACGCTTTGCTTTCCGAGCGCGAGCAGCGCTGCTCTGACGACGCGATGTCTTCGTGACATCGAAGGATATTTATAATGAACGGATTGTGGTGTTTGATGCCACGGTTACCTGTGAAATGAAGTAAAGGTGACGTCGCGAACCAGGACAGATTTATGACACGTTATGCTGGAAACAGAGAGGCGGATTTATAAGATATGGATTTGTCATTTTTTAAGTTGTTTATTTAGTTGTCATTTATTTCTCACATGTGGAACAAATTTAACACAAAACAGGCTGTACACAGCCGGGATGGGGAATCGAATCGAAAACATCTGGATTTTTTTCTTCACCATTTTAAAATTAATATTTTTGTTTAAAAAAAATCAATTTTCTTTTTTTAATAAATAAAAATAGTTTAAAAAATCTTTTGCCATTTTTTATTGTTTTTATTGATCTTTTTACGTCTTTTGGGGACGTTAGCAGCAGAAAGATGGTCTGGCTACTGTGTTCGTTCCTCACTGAAATGAAAAAAAAGTTTTTTACCTTTTTTTTCCTTTTTAATCTTAATCTTAATAAACACAAATCAGCAATATCAAAGAATCGCAGTTTAAACCGGAACAAAGTGACGAATC
Organism: Telmatherina bonti; assembly: GCF_933228915.1. NCBI lineage: Eukaryota > Metazoa > Chordata > Actinopteri > Atheriniformes > Telmatherinidae > Telmatherina > Telmatherina bonti. The sequence goes on from NC_136631.1 coordinate 32,169,013, forward strand.
GTGTCGTTACAGCTCTGGTAAACGCAGCAGATGAGCCGCAGCGCAGCACATGTTGCAGTAAAAGTAGTTCTGGTCGTTAAAAACGTTGATCTGGAGGAAATTCTTTTTATTTTTCTCTATAAATTATCTGATGCAGATTCATCTGGCCTCACAGATGGGTGTGTGTTGTGTTATTGTGCAGAAAAACCAGATTTTCTTGCATGATGTCTCAGATTCAGACATGTCCTGTTGTGTTTGCTTGCTAGTGCTCAGCAAAAAACTGCCGGACTGCCTTCCACGTGACGTGCGGCCTCCACGCCGGCCTCGAGATGAACACCATCCTCACGGAGGACGACGAGGTCAAGTTCAAGTCGTACTGCCCCAAACACTCCGGGCTGGAAGGCACCGAGTCAAAGGAGCGGGACTCGGGAGACGAGGAGGAGAAGGACAGCGTCGGAGACAAGAAGGGGAGGAGGAAAGGCAGGATGAGAGCGGAGGAGGACTTCTCTTCATCCTCCCGCGTTGCTTTTCAGCTCATCGACAAATCGCCCAGCAGTCAGGAGAAGAGGGTCAACCTCCGCAAGCTGAAGCTGCAGGAGATGGAGGAGTTGTTCTTCCAGTTTGTGGAGGTGGAGGAGGTGGCGGGTAACCTGAAGCTGCCTCCAGAGGTGGTGGACTTTCTCTACCAGTACTGGAAACTGAAGCGCAAAGCCAACTTCAACCAGCCGCTGCTCACGCCCAAGAAGGATGAGGAGGAGAGCCTGGCTCGCCGCGAGCAGGAGGTCCTGCTGCGCCGCCTGCAGCTCTTCACCCACCTCCGGCAGGACCTGGAGAGGGTAGGTGTCCGCTTCTCCTGGAGGAAGTCGGGGAGCAGTGGGAGCGTGAGGAGGAGGAGAGAGAGGCGGCCGGCTGGCCGGAGATCCAGCTGAGTCACATTAAATAAACTCTGCTGTACGAAGAGATCAGATTTAAAAAGATCATTTCCAGGTTTACTTTCCAAACTTCACACTGCAGGTTTCATCACCAGGTTACACACAGAAACACGACAAGACACCAGCGGGATGAGTTACGGGTCGCTTCAGACACCTTTAACTACATTATCAGCGTTTTAATCTCATCAGAAACACGTAGAAGTCTGAGCTGAGGTTCCTCCTCCAGCTTCAGCTCCTCACGCTGCAGAGAGATCAGAGTCTGACTGCAGCTTGACAGATTTTTTACTGGGAGGAAACCATCAGCCCTGCCACTCTGTCACAGATCAAGCCGTAGAGTCGGACCAAAGTGAGTCTGAAGGTCATGAGATGGTGAATTCACGACAGATAATCCATTTAAACCAACACAGAATGCTGTTTATGGGAGCGATAAGGTCTCCAAGTACCGATTTTAAGTCCCCAAAGCTGATGCGACTTGAGACTTGTGCAGGTTTATTTAACCCTCCTATTAAGTTGAAAAAAAAATCCCATTGATTATGTTGTGGGTCATTTTGACCCACTCTGTGTAAATCTACTAACAACATTAAAAAAATCCAGTTCAACCAATAACAACTTTTTTCAGATTATGTAAACGTTTAGAAAAGAGAAATTCAATATAATCTATTAACTAGAACACCATATTTAAGAACTATTTTAGTTTTTTCCCTCTACAAACACTTCTAACTTGCCCCATTTTCTCTGGTGTTCTCAGTTTGAACATTTCCAATGTCCTCCAGATGATGGACAGACTAACTGTGTTTTCTGCAGATGTAATTCTTCCAAGTTCTGACTGTAACAAACATTTAGCTTTCTCTTTAGAAGTTCATCTCCAAGTAGGATGTAAAGAAGTTATCACATGTGATGTTGTGCACCTCCAGGTGGCTTTCCAGTGTAAACTTACATATTTTATGCATAGCTGGATTTTGAATCACAGTCTATCCATATTTTTAAGCCGTACTTGGCAGGATTGTGGGAAAGGACAGCACCGCCTGAATGAAACAAGGCGCTCATCAACAGTAACATGCAAACCAAGATTGTTCAATAAGGTAGAATTTCAACTCATTTCTCCTGAACATCTGATCGCAGCTAGCTTGTCTCTGTCATGTCAATTCGCTCTGGTGTCGCGGTTGTCAAACCAGACGACTCGAGATTTTATGTCAAATATCTCCAGAGACATTATGCTGCAAAGATCTTAGTTCCACAGACTTACAGTACAGTTTATCCCATTCATACACACAGTGTCTGTGTATGAATGTCTATTCTAAAGCATTAAAAACATAAATAAGCAATCAAATTTAAGTACATTTAAGAGACTTTTTTTTTTTTTACTCTAATCAACGACTTACCTACACTGAAGTGTCTGGGTCAAAATGACCCATAACATAATCTTTGTATACAAACACTGCACAGATGTTTGACGACACATCAAAGTCTCCAAAAGTTCATGAAGAGGTAACGCTGCCGTTGCTCCTCAGGTCCGTAACCTGACGTACATGGTGACCCGGAGGGAGAAGATGAAGCGCTCGCTGTGGAGAGTCCAGGAGCAGATCTTCCAGCACCAAGTCCGGCTGCTCGACCACGAGCTGCTCAGCGGTGAGTAACGAGCAAGACGGGCTCGTCTGTGGCCACACATGTCCTGAAGCTTCTCCTCCTCCTGTGTGTTGCAGGGGATCCTTCAGCAAAGGACCTGGAGAAGCTCCTCTCTCCTGGCTGGTTATCCTCTCAGGGCTCCCAGCGCGGCTCCTCCTGGAGCCAGTCTGGACTGAAAACCAAACGCGGCTCGCTGAAGCGGGAAAGGAGGAAAAGCCAGCCAGACTCGTCGCACACTCATAAGAAGGACAATCAGAGCAAGCTGGAGATGAAGGAGAGCAAAAGCTCCCGAACAAAAGAGGCCGCCGTGTCCGCGGAGCCCACAGAAGATGCCAAAAGCCACAAGTCGGACCCGAGCCAGGAGGCGCCGCTCACGAAGCCGCAGAAGCCAGAAGTCGCCCCGGAAACCGTCAAACTACACAAACCTGAAGGCAGGAAAGGGCCGAGGAAGGAGGCTCCGGGACCAGAGCAGGAGGAGAGAGGGCGCAAGAGGAGGAGCGACGTGGTAGAGAGCCTCCCCTGCCAGCTGAAGAACAAGTTTGGCCCCAAACATCTGGAGAAGACGGTGTCCATCCGGCTGGTGGACATCAGGAACTCTGAGTCAGACGAATATTTCCTCAGTGAAGGAATGACCAAAAGAAACGGCGTCTCCCTGGACGCCACGCCCAACACTAAGTTCAGCAGCGATGGCTGGCTGAGAAAAGCCCCCAGCAGCAGCCCCCACATCCCCAACGGACCTGCCGCCGGACCCCTGAGAAGCTGGGGGAAGTTCCGCATCCCCAGGAGGAGCGAGAAGCCCCCCGCCGCAACTGTGAGGACGCAGGAGGAGGCGGAGCAACACAAGCCGCTGCTCAGATCTCTGACCAACACGCCGGACCCGTCGTACCCCAGGACCCGACACCGCGCCGGGACGGAGAACTCCGGCTATGCCTCCGACTCCAAACCCAGCGACGGCGAGCTGGAGCCCTGCTTGAAACGGTGCCACTCCCACGAGCTGAGAGGCGACTCGTCCCTCGGGCGCCGCTACGGCTCCAACATCATCCGGCGAGGCGTGCTGGCCTCCTGATGGTGGAGCAGCACTTGGAATAAACTGCACTGCGTGTTTGTCGCTCTTTGTACCTTTATTTTTCATGAGAAATCCTTAAAGATGGCTAGAAATAAAAAACCAGAGCTGATATTTATTTTTTATTTGTAACATAATGTAAAACTGGGAAATATTTCTTTATTTTCAGCTAGTTTTTATTTTTTATTTCCCTCAAAGTAGAAAGATGTCAAGTTGCCACTTAAATGCTTGCTCCTATATTTACAAGCAAAAAGCATCGGCTCGGTGGAGATGCCGCCGCTTGGGACCATAAGCTCACAATGTAACTTGTGTTTAGTGTTAAAGTCGGCCGCGAGAAAGTTGCACATAGTTTAAAACAAACAAACATCCGCTTAAACAGATAATCTTGGAGCCAAACAGGAAGTTAAACTGCCCTTTTATCGCTTCGTGTCCGCGTCAGGCTGTTGCCATGGAAACATGAACTGGGAATCTGCAAACAAGAAGTTTTTCTTGTCATCAGCACTTAGGTGTAATTGAACTGCGATCATATCCATCATGTGCCTAACTTTTATTTGAAGCGTTTGCACTACGAGAGGATGGCACAGGTGTGAGGTATGAGAAGTTATTTTTTACACTGAAAACATGCGTTTTGTACCCTCGGCCGCTGCTCTACTACTGTTATGCAAAATGAAATTTTGGGGTTGTCTTAAAGAGGAATAAAAAACTCTGAAGATGGAAGTTTTATTTTTGTCTGATTAATCCAAACATGCAAAATGTTTCTAGATCTTGTTCGTTTTGTTCTTTTAAGCAACATTGGGTGTAAATAAAAGCAGCTCAGACGGTGCAGAAGTGGGATTTAGCGATGGAAGAGTTCTTATTAATACAAAGACACAAACTAAGCTTGCAGATTCTTTGCTAATCTGAGTTTAAACGAATCAGATATGCTGAAAATGTAGACGGCAGCAGGTCACGTAGTCTGTTTTAGTCTCAAACTTCCTCCAACAAACACTTTTAATAGAAATTTTATCAGGAAATGTTTTCAAATCATCCGTCCTGCGCTGTGAATTTATCCAGTTTTAGTTCATTTAAAAGAAAACCAGAAATGTTTTGCATCTGATTACAGAATTGATGTGAAGCTGATTGTAACCTGATCAGTTGGCCAATCAGCTTCCAGTATTTCTGTTGTCACAGCAACGTTTAAACATGGAAGATGAATTTTAAACTGGGAATTTTTCCCTTTTTCTTCCCTTCTCTGGTGTGAAAGATCCAACAAGGTGTTGGAAACATTCCTCGTTGATTTGGCTCCATGTTGACATGAAGCATCAGTTGCTGCACATCCATGATGGATCCCATTAGAGTCCCAATACGGGCCCCCCAAGACCACATGGGGTCCACGAGGTTTTGACTCGACAAAGCTGGTGATGATTAGAATTAAAGCCACTGATATGAGTTGATATTTTATCATTTGAATGTTTTGTCCACATGGAAACTTTTTTTTTTAACCTGCTTACTTGGTGGACCTCCAGCCAGTTAAAACTGGTGGACCGACATGAACACATCAGATAATCTACACACACACACACATATATATATATATATATATATATATATATATATGTATATAAAAGTTAGGGACATTCAGCTTTTGGGTGAAATTTCACAACAAGCCTAAAATGCATTCAAACCTGTACAGGTGAACTTAATGTGATCTTCTCTAAGCTTTTAAATGCACATGTCCAACTGTTAAATGTTTCAATAAATTTTGCACAAGTTGCTGTTCTCTAACAAGGAGCTTAACGGCAAAAATCACGGCAGGTGTATGATCCTTGAATTGACCAATATATATATATATATATATATATATATATATATATATATATACACACATATGTATATATATATACACACTACTCACAAAACGTTAGGGATATTTGCCTTTCAGGTGAAATTTATGGAAAATGCAATATGTTCATGCTACAGTGATATAATAGAATGATGGTCTGGCTGCTGGGTTGTGTTTTCCTCACTGAAATAAAGAAAAATGATGAGCAATTTTTTTTATTTTAATCTACAAAAATCAGCAATATCGAAGAATTGTGGGAATCGCAATTTAAATCAAATCGGGACTAAAGTATATTGTCAAAGCCCTTACACACACACACACACACACACACACACACACACACATATATATATATATATATATATATATATATATATATATATATATATATATATAATGTAAAAGACTATTTCCATTTTCTGCTGCTTTTCTATCCAGACATTCTGGTTCTGGTCCGGACAGCTGCTGCTTACTGGATGTTTTCTTCTCTGGAAACCCTGCAGAAGCCTGAACATGGTTGTTTGTCTGCATATTTCACAAACTGCTGATCTGCTGCTGTTTAATGATCAGTCATTAAATCCATCTTCCTCATTCAGATTCACCACTTCATCTAGTCATCTTCAACATGTCCACATGAGCTGCTGTGTGATTAGTAGGGAAAGGAGAAAATAATTTGGATTTTTTGTTTTACAATTTTTAAATAATTTTGTTGTCTATTCTAATAGTTTCTCTGTTTAGAAGTCAGATGGAGACGTTACATCTTTTCTCCAGCAGGGGGCGACATGACGCTAAAGAGACTAATATTCATTCACAGGTTCTGAACCAATAAACTCACAAAGTATTGATCCTGTTTTATTGTACATTATTTATAGTCTGTCACAGATATTACTTTATTCTTTTTTCATTTTATTTATATCTAGTTATGGTTAGGTACTGAACTGAATGATTTTTTGTCATTTTGTTCAATGAATGTTAATTTAAATAAAGCATTAAAACAAAGAAAACTGACAACCTGCAGAATTGCAGATAAATCCTCCACCGTCACAGTTTGGGTCAAAAGTCTGGACAAATTTAGGATTTTTCTGCTTTGAAAGGAGCAAAAAGAATTTCAAACAGCTGCTTCAGATATATTGCTGCTGAATAAATAAAAAACTGCGTTTATAGTTTAATTTGGGAAATCAGGCTCCTGATATAGTCTGTAAAACTGGTCATCATAAAACTTTTTCACATAGTCTAGTGTTTAAAAAGCAAACTAAATATCAGTAATACTGAGGAAACGCAATTTAAATCTAATCGTCCCAGCCTGACTGATCAGTTTAGATGTGTGTAAAGAATCAGGTGGACATAAGATGTGTGTGTAAAATCAAACCACTTCATCAGATAAACCCAAATAAAATCTCTGCTCAGACCTTGTAGGCAATCTGATACTTGTCTTCACCTGCAAACGGATGCCAGAAGAGTTAACTTGTGCATTTCAGATGGTAATAAATGTTAAAAATTAAAAAAAAAATTGTTCATGCAGAGAAAACAACTGAATGTGTTCACTGCATCATCTCATTGTTGTAGGATGGAGATCCAACACATGGACCCAAAGGACTGACTGTTCCTGAACCTGGATTTCCCCTCCAGGATGGATAGTTTACCTAAACATAAATAGTTCCGGATAAAAAGCCTGAATGCGCCGCGAGGAGAAAAGATTTTCTTCTGAAACTTGTAAGATTCATCATCTTACAGGAAGCAAAACATTAAATCCTGACGGCAGAAGTTTAAAGGCTCAACTAAAATCATTTCCCTCATGTACTGGGACCAGTAGACGGGACTGGGTTGATCAGGTTTTATATTTTTAACCAGTTAAGGTTTAAAAAAAAAAGAAAAAAAAAAAAAAAAGAAAACATCTTTGTAAACAGGCAGATTCGAGCCCTTAAATCCTGGAAAATGAAGACAAAAAAGTGTCATTTAAATGAATCAAAGCTGAATTTGTTGTTTGAACAGCAGTCAAAATAAAATTAAAACAGAAAAATCACATCAAAATAGACTAAAATTTCCAGGTCAAGTCATAAAAGATAAACAACAAACAATACAAAAAAACATTTTTTATTTAAAAATTAAAAAAAAAAAGCCAACAGATGGATGTTTAACCACTTTATTGCACGATTCAGCTGACGTGAGATCCTGCACAAAGTGTTTCTGAACTGCATAAAGAAAAAAAAACATGGCAAGAAATGGTGTATTTACAATAGATGCATCACTATGACCACTTATACATTATGTACACATTAGTCTCCGCTTTGCTAGGACAGCAGTTACAGAATCAAACAGCTACGTGCACGAGACTCTTCCGCTCTACGAGGAATTACAGTGCTTACAAAATAAACCCACAACTGGCTGGACTACATTCACTCCACAAGGTTAGGATGAAGAAACTTACGTAGAAATATAAAAAAATGTCCTAAGAGACGCGTGGAAGAGCCACAGAGGAATAAAGGAAGGAAAAAAAGGTGCGAGGGGGAGAAAGGAAGACGTGTGCAGCTTTACACATCGTACGGTTTAAGACAACGAAACCTGTTCAATGCCCAAAAGAAACAACCTCCCAGACGGGTCACATGACCTCTAACGTGCACATTTTCATCACAGTGGTTAAAAAGCTCATCGGCTCAGCTTAGTGTCACCAGCCTGGAAGTCATCAGCTGCATCGTCACCTCCGTTTGTTCCTCTAAAGCCGCCGGTTTTCAGCTTTCTTGTAGTGAAACACCGCCGTTCGTTTGTCCGGACCTCACAAAGGCGAGGAATGATTCAGCAAGACGGGTTTTAACAGCATCGACGAGGCGAAACCAACCGGCACAGGATTTTAGGTTATTAAAAAAAAAAAAAAAAAAAAAAAAAAAACAGGAAGAAAAAGAAAAATATGACAAAAATGGAAAAATCTCATTTTGTTCCACGTCAACATCCGACGCGTTCGTTAACGTTTCCATCTTAAAGCTTCAGATTCAGCTGACTCAGCAGTTTGTCTTCAGCCACGATGCGAACGGCGTTTAGAATCCCAACAGATGCAGACATGTTTATGTTGTGGATGAATTTAGCACCATGTGGACAGCAGACACACACACACACACACACTTCGCCCTGCAGCCGCCTGATTCGCAGAAACGCTTCGGTTCGCCAGCGCTGCCAATCAGAGCGCGTCTGAGAGGATGGAAAGAAAAAACGTCTTTCTTCTCCAATCTCAGCCTGTCAATAAAAATACTTTCATTTTTATATAAATACACCCTGATCTTGCAGCTCACATTTCACACACTTCAGCGGGACGTTAGAAAGCACCTCCGAGCTCAGAAGACGGACGTCGCCGTCATCCATCACAGCAGGCTGAACCTCCCAGTAGTGTTTCAGTATGAAGACGTCGACCGAAGGATTTGCAGCGTCGTCGTTTAAAACGTCGACGGTGTGAAAGATCTATAGAGCCGAACGTGTATAGAAGCTGCTCATAGTGTCTCCTTCTGCCACTGATTCACTACAAACGTAGAAAAATAAAAACAAAAACATTTGGCAGCATGTTTGACGTCTTAAACTATCCCAGGAATTTTGGTTTCTGACACACACACACACATATTTATAGACATATATATATATAGAATTAACTGTAAAACTCTGATTGGCCGGACTGATGTGAGCAGAAGTAGCAGGAAGCAGTTTGGTTGGCGCTCGCCGGCGCCGTACCACAGATGTTTGACTGGTAGAAACTGAAACCTGAAGATGGCAACGGATTAAAAAAAAAGAAAAAGACAAGCTAGAGGAGGAAGCTGAGCGTGAGATTAGCAGCTTTTCTCTGACGATGACGATGAAGATGAAGATGAAGGCGCCTCGGTGACGTTGCTGACTGGGAGGAACGAGTCTGGCTTTGTTTCTTTGGGCTCTGAAACGCCGCTTCAGGCTTCTGCTGCTTTCCTCTTGGAGCCCCTGGATTTGGCGTCGGCTCCCTCCGCCTTCCTGGAGCCTTTGGCCCGGCCGGCGGCGGCGACTGTAGTGGCGGCGCTCCTGTTTGTCTCAGACTTGGCATCCTGGCTGTCGAGCTCGTCGTGCTCCGTGCAGCACAGCTGTCCCGTCGGGGGCCACGGGCGCAGCGCCCCCTCCTGGTGGGCCTTGCAGAAGGAGTTGGGGCAGAGCTGGCAGAAGGTGTCCGAGTTTTTCCCGCAGACGTCGCAGTGATGCCAGGGACAGTCCCAGCGGCCTGGAAGAGAGACGGCTCGGATCAACATCTGTTCTCACCAACGTTAAGCAGCTAAAATCCTCCTCCGTCAGATCAAACCGTCGCCGTTTCACCGCGAGGAACAGCTTAAAGCAGGTCTGGGCAGCTCCGGTCCGAGGACCGCAGTCCTGCAGATGTTAGGAGTTTCCCTGCTGCAACACACCTGACACATCATCAGCAGAGTTTCAAGTCCAGCTCTGGATGAATCTGCTCATCAGGTCTGATGTGTGTTGCAGCAGGGAAACTCCTAACATCTGCAGGACTGCAGCTCTCGATGACCTGAGTTGACCACCCCTGCCCCAACGGCTACCAGATTAGAGCTGCAACTATCGAGAACTTTTGGAATCGAGTACTCTGTCGATTATTTCTACAAGTAATCGAGTACTCTAACGATTATCTTTTTTTTTTTCTTTTTTTTTATAATTTGTAAAAGAAATACTAGAAACTAGTAGAACAAAGTAAATCTATAAATGTATATTTGTGAAGCTGTTGCATGTGTTGTTACTACCTAATGCATGAGGAAAATGTTTTAAAATGTGATACTTTGGTGCAGCCGACGTGTTTGTGCACGCGCTCAATGTGTGGAGAAACAATTCTCAACCGATCGCAGATTTCTGCCTTTTAGAAGATTTAAAGAAGAATTCCCGTAGAAAGGAGTGACTTGTAAACATGTCTAAAGTATCTAAGAAGTAGCCCATGTCTTGGTGGACGACACGCTTGTTAAAAGTGTCTGTTTAATAAGGAATAAAAGTTTGCTGCAGGAAGAGACGCTGCCTAAAACACGCGCTTTGACTCTGCGTGTGTGCAGGAGAGACAGATGAGGGACGGATTACCAGACGGTTAGCGTGCGTTAGCAGCCGACACCTCGCCATGCCTCGTCACTGCTGACTAATATCACACATTCTAACGCTGTACATTTTAACAGCCGCTGCTGCTGCTGATATAAATCGCGAAGCTGAATCTCCGCATGGAGGGGTGAAAGTGGGGGGGGTTCCTTTCAGGTGCTGCAACACTGAAACCTGCTTTACAGCACACACACCGCTACGTTTTCTGTCCTTTTCAGTGTGAAATGGTCCCACACTGCTACTTTTCCAGTCTTTTCCTCCCCTCTTCTTCATTCTCTGCCATTAGAGACCAAAGCAACGAGGATCTTCAGACAGAAAGCAAACCGCTCGCCGCTGCTGTTTGACATGTCCGTCATCAGTCCGAAAGAAACAGTCGTCCTGTACAGACATTTTTATATACAGACGTTTTTATAGATTTTATACATGTTCAGATGTTTTATATGTTTACTGAAACAGTGATGTAGTCCCTCCGAACAGTGCAGTGGTCTGATATCGGTGTCGGAAATTAAAAGTTGGATAAAATAGTTTTCTTTCAGACATGAGTTAAAAAAAAAAAAAAAAAAAAGCCAATATCAAGCGTTTCTAATCGTAACGCTTTTGATGAGCATCTGGAAAAAAAGTAGAATTTGACCTTTGAAATGCTGAAAAATCCTGGATCAGTTTCCAACAGAGACGTTGTGTATCTCCGCCAGTCGTGTCTGATATTTATCTGGAGGATTACGGCTGTAAAAACCGGCCATGAACTCACCGAACGGTCTCTTGGTGAGGTTGAGGCAGGACAGGTGATAGGCTTTGGTGCAGGTCTTCTTGTCGCAGAGAACCAGCTGTCCTCCGTCTCCGCAGCGGAAACACTCGTCCTCAGACTTCTTCTTCCCTTCGCTTTTCCGTTTCTTGTACTTCTTCTTTAACCGTTTTCCTTTCGGCTCTGCTGTCTGGCCGTGTGAGTTCTGTGAAGGACACGTGAAGGCGGTTAAGGCGAGCTGCAACGCCGGCAGTGCAGTCGACGCCATTTGTGCGAAGCTGGACGTGGAGCTTGTGACTGAAGCCCAAACCAGCCTCACTCAGCTGCACGGTGATGAATGAAAATAAGGTGAAATTACAGAGCTGGAGCTCACTTTGGGTCGATCTCCGAGGAAACCGCTGCAGTTGGGAGCGCCGCAGCGACAGATGGTTTTCTCATTCCCGAGGCAGTCCAGGTTGTAGTTAAAGGTCAGCTCCGTTCCTGCCAGACAGAAAACTTCAGGTTGCATCTGGGTAAAACGTAGAAAACACGGCGCCCAGAAAAGCTTTTATTTTCTAACCAGTCTGAAAGTCGATGTTTGGTCTGAACGTTGAGATTCAAGTCTGAACTTTTAACTCTTTGGATGCCAAAGGCGGCGTCTGAACTTTGCTTACAGGAAATCTGATCGGGCCGAGGACGCTCGTCAAAATGTCCCCAAAATACGCAACAACAGCACCCTGTGTGTTGGGTGCTGTTGTTGCGTATTCAGCACCCAACACACACCAACACACACCAAGAGCACCCAACACACACCAAGAGCACCCAACACACACCCAACAGCACCCAACACACACCAAGAGCACCCAACACACACCAAGAGCACCCAACACACACCCAACAGCACCCAACACACACCCAACAGCACCCAACACACACCAAGAGCACCCAACACACACCCAACACACACCAACACACACCAAGAGCACCCAACACACACCAAGAGCACCCAACACACACCAAGAGCACCCAACACACAAAGAGCACCCAACACACACCCAACAGCACCCAACACACACCAAGAGCACCCAACACACACCAAGAGCACCCAACACACACCCAACAGCACCCAACACACACCCAACAGCACCCAACACACACCAACACACACCAAGAGCACCCAACACACACCAAGAGCACCCAACACACACCCAACAGCACCCAACACACACCAACACACACCAAGAGCACCCAACACACACCCAACAGCACCCAACACACACCAAGAGCACCCAACACGTACCAAGTGTACCCAACACACACTCAACACATTGTGAATATGTTTCAAGCGCGGCAACGCGGGGGCTCCTCGCTACGTCTGGCAACGCGGGGCTCCTCGCTACGTCTGGCAACGCGGGGGCTCCTCGCTACGTCTGGCAACGCGGGGGCTCCTCGCTACGTCTGGCAACGCGGGGGCTCCTCGCTACGTCTGGCAACGCTGGGCCCCTCGCTACGTCTGGCAACGCGGGGGCTCCTCGCTACGTCTGGCAACGCTGGGCCCCTCGCTACGTCTGGCAACGCTGGGCCCCTCGCTACGTCTGGCAACGCTGGGCCCCTCGCTACGTCTGGCAACGCTGGGCCCCTCGCTACGTCTGGCAACGTGGGGAATATTCTCCAGGATTTTCCAAAACCTTTGTGAGACGATCCCACATTGAGGTTTTGGTTCTGGGAGGATTCCTCCCTCCATCTGACCTCCAGTTCTGGTATCCGTCAGCAAATCTCTTTTAACTCCAATCCAACAAATAGTGCGCAGAATTATTATTTTAAATGAGTTTTTATCTGAAGTCTTGAACAAAATATAAAGAAAAATTATTTACAAATATTTACATTTGACATTTCCATGCTGTTCTCATTTTTCTCCCTTGTGCTCGGTGAACTCGGCATGACGTGACCTTTTCCTTCTCACACACCAGTTAAGCAGATTATTCATTTATTGAAGGTTTTGTCGTCTTCTAGTTCAGACAACGGCTTTAAAAGGTGAAAATACTGCCTGGAATCACGATTTTTATGCTGCATCCACACAGAGTTCTAAGCTTTACACATGTAAAAGGCAGAATGTCTGCTCGTCTCACCTGCAGGTATGTCGCAGACGGCAAATAAGCCAACTCGCGTGTCACCGTTCACCGTCCACTTCTGGGTCTCGCAGTTGGGCTGACAGCTGTGGTTCATGAAGCGAGAGTAGTTTCCCTTCGGACCTGCATCGATGATGCGGTCCTTCCAGATAAAAAAAGGAGAAGAAAGCCAGTCGGTTACTTCATTTCTCTCGGACCACCTCTGCTCCCACACACCAAACCTTCATCTGTAGTATCGACTCCTGTAACGTTACAGCTGTCTGTCCTGTAACATTCCCAATGCAATACCAGTACGTTTCTGTAGCTCCCAGTAGAAACGGTGCCGCTGCAGGAACGCAGCACCGCGACACACTGCGGAGCAGACACACACATCCTCCTCCTGGAACCAACCTTGTCGATGGTGAGCATGTAGAAGTTGGTGATGTTGTTTTCGTGGGCGGACTTGATTCTCGCCCTGCACTCCTCCTCGTCGATCAGCTCGCCGATGTACTCGTTGACAAACTCGCCCTGATTGAGACGTACGGTGATGAGAGCAGGTTTAGATCACCCATGATGCCTTGGAAGTCGGCGTCTCCCCCCTCTCCTCACCTTCTTGATGTCCCTCAGGGAGATGAGGCCCCAGCCTTTGCCGGGGGTTTTGATGATCTTGGTTTCGGGGTAAAGCCGCTTGGTAAAGTCCTGGTTACAGCAGCGCTCGCCGCTGGGACACACCTGGGGGTGACACTCGTACTGCAGCATCCGGTTCAGGCACTCCGACTCGAAGCCGCACGGCCGCTCCACTGTCGGCTTGCAGTTGCACTTAGGGATCTCGGAGATGTCCGCGGTGTAGACCTGGACCTTTCCGAAGGGTTTGTTGACCTGACGAAAACAGGGAGGAAAACAATCGTTAATATTTTATTTAAACAAGTCCAGCAGAGCAACGAGGGATCTCAGACCTTGATAAACTTGTACGGAGGTGGTTTGCGGCTGTTCTCTTGTGCTTCCTTGGCTTCCCGTTTCATCTTCATCTCCTTAAATCGAGCCTCCGCCTCCAGCAGCGCTGAAAGAGAAGTATTTATTCAGCTGATCTGCAGTTTCTTTACATGAACACATGAAGCACTTTTTGCTTTTTTTATATGTATGATGAATCACTTTCTTCATCCAGCTTCAGCTTCTTAACCTCTGAAACAAATGTTGAGGGTTTTTTTTAAATGTAAAACAGCACAAAGCGGCTTTTAATCCCAGTCAGCATGCAGACACCACGTTTTCAGGACAGTTGTTTGATTATTCAATAAATTCAATATTCAATATTAATTAATATTTATTTATTGTTATATGTCATTATATTATTTATTCATTATTCAATAAATTCAATATTCAATATTACTATATTATTTATTGTTATTTACTATTATATTATTTATTTATCATTCAATAAATTCTATATGTATTATATTATTTATTGTTATATATCATTTATTTATATTTTAAAAAATTCAATATTCCATTTTAACGATGATATTATTTATTTATTATATATTATTATATTATTTATTTAGTAATAATTCAATATTTAATAAATTCAATCAAATCAAAGATACTTTATCCCTGAGGGGAAATTCAGGGTTCAAGCCAGCTTGTTCACTAGAATGATGTAAAATGAATTTATCAACAGATACAGATCTGTGGTCCTCGTCTCAGCTACAATGAGACGATTGGAGACAGTAATGAATCAGAGTGACGTAGTTTGCAAACGGTCCTCGTACTAGTGTTGAGGATGCTACAGACACCTTGTTGCACTTGGTTTTTAAAGAATCAGAAAGACTTTTATCGCCATTATCTTTGAACAATTCACAGACTAGGAACTTGTTTTGGTGATAAGGTGCTGAATAATAAAATATTTTTATCATAATACAGCTATTTTACAACTATTCTACACATATGCAGAGAAGGGCATGCAGAGAAATTAACATATGTACATACTCTTTTTTTTTTTTTTTATAAAAATATAGAATAAAAGTAAAATGTAAAAGTAATTTTGTATGTAAACATGTAAATATGTACAGTATGAACAGTAGCATCCGAACAACTGTGCAAACTGACAGTGCAATAGATAAAGTGATGTGACATGACGTATTTAAGTGACTGGAGGATTGCACTTCCAGGTTTCTACACGCGATCAGGACGATTCACAACTTAACCTTGATTTTAATTTGTTTGGTTGGATTTTGGACTTTTTAACAAACAGGACAAAGAGAGCACTTCCACAGGTTCGCCACAAGGCTGCGTCCTGTCTTCCTGTTTATCTTGTAGACTAATATGTGTCAAACTAACTACAGAAACAGGTTCATCTTAAAGTATGGAGATGACAAAGTTATTGTCAGACTTCTCCTGGAGGATGAGAAGGAACATGGTCCTATCATGGAGGACTTTGAATTGGTGTGAGGAGTCCCATCTTCATCTGAATGTCTCTTGTCCACATGTAGCAGGTATCTCACAAAAGGAAGACATTTTTCTTCGTTTTGTCTCGTCATCCACACAAAAACTGCACTTTTATGCACTCAAAAACGATCCTTTTAAAAAACCTCCAACCAAAGTGAAGATGTGTGAATACTCCATTTGCACGTCTGAATGTGGACATATAGAACCGGGCTTTTAGGTTTTGAAACGTCACCAACAAAATACCACGACGTCACGTGTGCAGCCTTGGTTTACAACAGCATGGACGTCCTCGACACGGTGTTGGTGTTATCTGTTCTCCAGGCGCTTTGTGTGTTTTTAATATAGACTGTATATAAAAAGATGGGCGGAGCCTCCGTGACGTCACCCGTAGGTTTCTGAAGAGCTGAATTGAAGCTCGGTGGGCGGTTCCTACCATCATCATCTTGGCAGGGGCATGCATGTCGTCTCGCCCGGAAAATACAAATATGGGCAAAGAGCTGGAGCTGAGTGCGTGGGGGGTGGACTCATTTATTTGCAAATATTTACCTACAAACCTCACAAAACCAACTCAGCTGCTTGTTAGCTCCATGCATCAACAACATCTCCTCACAGAGGATCAGTATTTTTCTTCCTTTCAGACACACATCAAACTTTCTGATCACTTGTTGATCTTTGGCTCCTGATTGGTGGAAACTTTGACAGAAGGCAGCTTCATCATACTTTCTGGACCAAAGCAGAGGCCTCTTAGCAACATAGTGATATAGTAATAATAATAATAATAATAATAATAATAATAATAATAATTAGAGGTGCGAAATCGAACAGAAAAAAATTAATCAGGATTTTTTGCTTCCCAATTTTAATTTTTTTTTGGACAAAAAAAAATCTAAGATTTTTTTCTCAAATAAATTAAATAATCCATGATAAAATTTTTGTCTTTTATTGTTTTTATTGATCTTTTTACTTGTATTTTTGGGCATTATAGCAGCAGAATGATGGTCTGGTTACTGTGTTGTTTCTTCCTATTTGAAATCTAGAAAAATGACAAGCAAAAAAAGTTTTATACATTTTTTTGTATTTAGTCTACAAAACCAACAATTTTAAAGAATCGGAATTTAAATTGAATCGGTACCAAAAACATCGCTATTGAATCAAAACGGAACAAAAGCATATCGCCACAGCCCAACTTATAATAATGTGATAAATAACGAAGTTATCGTGGGTTTACCACATCGACGCTCTGGATAAACACATTTTGCAACTGGATTGTAAACATCACGGAGGGGCTATAAATGCATAGAAAACCTCTGTAGATCACCTAAATTGATCACAACTTGTCTAATATAACTCACAGTGGAATAACGTAAGAGTTATGCTGCATTTGGCCTCGAATGGCAGCATGAACCAAATAGTCGAGGAGTAAATGGTTTTGGTAGACCTTGTACTTATGTAACTCTTTTCCAGTCACGCTGACCACTCAAAGCACTTTACATTACATGGCACATTCATCCATTCACATACATACACACACTTATACCCCAATAAGCCTGTTTCATCCTCCATGATAAGCAAGAACTAAGTTCTTGTTTCTCGAGGCTGCAAGAACAAGAAAAAAAACTATTTTCCGTCAGGTCCATCCATCCTCCAGGAGAAGCAGGTCTGCAGCGGGGAGGGATCTCTGCGGGGGGCGAAGTCTGCTTTATGTGCCATGAACCCGGTTGATACTTCCGCCAAGGAGGTTATGTTTTTCCCGGCGTCTTTGTGCTCAAGATAAAAATTTCCAGCGTTGTCGGAAATGTGAAAATGAAGAAGTGATTAAATTCTGGTGGTGATCCGGATCACCGTTTGGATCCAGGAATGTTTTAAAGGATTCTTTAACATTGTGCTTGGTGGAGGTTTCCGCTCTCCGAGGGCTTTTCTAGTTTCATATTTAACCAGCAACTTCACCCGCGGCAGGGCGGGTCGTGCACGCGGCAGGGTCCGAGTGTTTTAATGCCACATGTAAAAATGTTGGTACTTTCTCACCACCTCGATCAGCTGTTTCATCAAAACAATCCGTTTTGCCGGCAACAGTAAAAACGCGGAAGCAGAAACTCTGCTTCCTGCTTTCTCCGTGTTAACCACGCCCACCTCAAATGTCTGGCCAATCACACGATACTTCTCGGAGCCCCGCAAGAAAAAAGTTCTGCCGGCCCGATGTGTTGAGAACTGTCTTCAAACGCGTCCGCAGGAACAAAATGACGTCATTTTCTTCTCGGAGCCTCGAGAACAAGAAAAAAGTTCTCGCTGCTGGAGGATGGAACAATCTTTAGGCACATCGGGGGGCAACATGAGGTTCAGTGCCTTGCCCAAGAACATTTGGTATGTAGTCAGGGGAAGCCTGGAATCGATCTCCCGGCTGAAAGAAGACCTCTCTTCCTCCTGAGCTGCATCTGGCAGCGAATCAGTCTTTTAAGAAGATAATCAAGAGCATCAATCTTTGCCCACAAACTGTTTCAGTTTCAGAAACACGAGTTATGTTGTAGCCCCAAACATAAAATCAAGACAAAAGTCAGCATGTGCATCGAGGCATTGTGTTACCATGCCGACTGGAGCGGATAAATCTGCCGAGTCATACGATGTATGCAGGAACTGCGACTCAACACTTGACTCGTTAAATCCTATAAAAATCATTCGGCTCGGATCTTTACCGTTCTTAAAGACTTTCCCGATTCCGTTCCTCTGGTGTTTACTGCCTCTGTCGCCCTCCATGTACGGAAACACCCTGCCTTGGTGGGTCCAGAAGTAATCCTTTGAGCCGAAGAAGAAGACTGGGAATTCTCCAATCTCATGCCGAAGGTGCTGGATATTGGTGGGAATGTTTCTGGGATGGTGGATCTCTGCTGGCCACCACCTGGATCGGAAAACAGCAGCAGATCAGAAACGCACACAAACCGTTTTATTTACTTTGGTAAATAAACATCTCATTACAAATGAGGAAAAAAGGCAGTAACTGGTTTGTACCTGTACGTCCCCAGTTTGACCCATATGATGTCTCTGTACTTGGGTTTCTTTCCAGCTCGACAGTCGTTGCAGAACCAGCTTCCATCAGGCATGGCGATGTTCAGGCAGTCGGGATGGAAAGCTGCTGGACAAGACTCGCAACACAGCAGCTGTCCGCCTGCAGAAATACAGTTAAACCTCAGACACCCATCAAAGAATATTAATTCATTCCCCAATTAAATCAATCGATTTCCCATTTCCAAATTAAGGTAATGGCGGCTCCTCATCACGGCCGGATTATCCAGTGGGCATTATGGGCACGGGCCCAGGAGTCCACGCCCATTTGGGGCCGATGTGGGGCGAACACCAGCAGTTTGGACTTGAAACAAAATGTACATAAAAGCCAGATAGTTACACATCTACTAATAGTAGGGGTGGGAAAATCGAATCGAAAATCAGGATTTTTTGTTTCACAATTTTAAAATAGATTTTTTGTTTAAAAAAAAAAAAAAAAAAAAAAAAAAAAATTAAAAAATTAATTTAAAATTAAATTAATCCACTATTTTTTTTGGTCATTTTTATTAATCTTTTTACTTGTCTTCTTGGGCATTATAGCAGCAGAATGATGGTCTGGCTAATGGGTTGTTTTCTCCTGACTGAAATCAAGAAAAGTTACTAGCAAAAAGAAGTTTTATTATTTTTTTTGCTTGTTTTTAATCTACAAAAATCAGCAATATTGAAGAATTTTGAGAATCGCAATTTAAATCAAATCGGCATCCAAAAAATCTGAATCGAATCGGGACAAAAACATATCGTCACAGCCCTAACCAATAGTGTGTTGCTATTGGTACCACTGGCTGACAGATGTTAGAAATGTCGTTTCACAATGTATCTTTCACAATTTTTACAATGTGTTGCGGTGGGGAAGGGGGCCCCTGGAACACTCTGGGCCCAGGGGCCTGTGCACTTTTAATCCAGCCCTGCCCCTCATTTAATTATACAGTTAAAATGTTAGTGATTAAACATAAAGATGGAATTTTAACGCAATAATAACAGAAAACTTACCATGCTGAAACATTTAACACATTTAATCTTGAGTTCCTAACAATATGGAATGTTTGTCAATGCACGATTTCTATTGATTACACCGATGGTAGAACTAATAACTAATAACTTAGCAGCTTCAGCATTATATTTACTGCGTTTACAGACCTCTCTAGTGACTATTTTAAAAACTAATTTAGTGACTTTTTGGCGTTATTAGACACTCTTAGTGACTGACATGCTTCAGGCTGCAGTCCGAGGACTTGATCCCCTCTGCTCAATGACCAGACTGAGAATGAGACGTGCCAAGTATCCGCAGACCGACCCCGTCCTGGTTTACTGTCGTTCATTAAGCGTTTGGATGAAAACGTGAAAAAAACAAAAGTCCTGCAACAAGTTCAGACTCTCAAAGAACAGCTGCAGCTGTTTGTTAAAGTACTTAAAGCCACACTTTAACTTTCAAATCGGTTCAGTTTTGGCCTCGGATCGTTTCTATTTCTTTTTCTACCGTTTTGAATAATAATGTCATGAAATGCGTGTTTCCAGACGTTCTTAGAGCTTGATTTTACTATAATGTCTGTCTATTGATTCTATTTCAGCCTTTAATGCATCTTGTCCACCACAGTAGAATGTAAACCTCTTTAAAGGCTGTTTTCTACTATATTCATAAGAGGATGGAATATTTGCAATGTTGCCACTTCAGTGGACATTACTGACCAACACACTGCCAACGAACAAATAGTGTCAATTTCATGTATACAAAAACAGATTACTACGTTTACCTCAGTAATAAACAGAACAAAATGATACTAAACAATGTTTACAGAATATTTTGTTTATATAAATATGATCAATTATTTTATAAATATTAATTAGAATAGATTCAATTAATGTACAAAATAAAAAGTCAATATTAAAGACAGAACAGGGTGTCTGTAGAAGTAAAATGTTGCATGTGAAAAAAGTGGCTTTAAAAAAAAAAAAAAAATTCATGCATCAGAGGGTTAAATTAAAAAAAATAAATAAAATTGCTTTTTGGGGAAAATGTGTGATTAATTGAGATCTGCTAATTAAAAAGCCTCTAGATAATAAGTTTTTAAAAAAAAAAAAAAACAAGAGTCCCTTTCCTACTTCAAACATACTGAAAGAGACAAACCTTTAGAGCAGACAAAGCACCAGCTGACGTTGACGTGACTGTGGTGGCTGTAGCCCTTCTTGGCGTTGAAGTGGTTGGTGCAGATGATGGCGGTGTTTGTGATCATCTCGCTGCCCGCTGCCACACACAAGTCGCCGATGTGGTACGCAACCGGACATCGAAGGCAACGCATCAACCGACCTGCAGCACGGGAACAAAGCAGAAGATTTGCAAAGATGGCTTCGGATGTATTTTTAAAAAAAATAAAAAATAAATAAAAAATTAGGGCTTGGCGATTAATCGGATTTTAATCTTAATTACGATCTGGGTTTCCAACGATGATAAAACTAAAAGGGTGTGATTATTTTTCTCTCTGCAGTTTCCTCTCCTGCTGTCTTCAGCTGCTAATCGAGCGTCTCTGGCGTTGCAGCGCTGTGCTGTAAACTCCTCCCACAGCCGCTTTGCTTTCATTCAGACACTGTTGCCAACTTGGAGACTTTCTCTCTAAATCTGGAGACTTTTTTTGTTAAAAGCGACAAATCTAGCAGCTTTTACTGGAGTTATTGGAGACTTTTCTGGTGTTTTGGCGACTGACTTGAAGGCACATATTGTTCTGCAGTTACTGTAAGGAAGGAGCAGCGGGAGCCTCTCCCGTCCTAAAGCACTCCCAGGCGGCCAGTCTCAGTCGGCTCCGGCTGCAGGTCAATGTAGAATAACTGCAGTAGGTTGTGGAAGTTCACCTAAACATAGTTTATACCATTGTCAGGGACAACTCGCTGCATTATTTTCCTATACATAGTTCGGTCAGTTAAACTCTGTAATATCCCTCCGTTACGGGGCGTTACCATAGCAACGCGTTAACCAGCTGGTTCAGATCAGCCGTCTTTTAACAGGTGAATGAGAGACAGCGGTTGTTTGGCATAAAACGTACATCGAGGCAAACGTAAAATAGTTCCTAAATAAGCGGTAAAAGCGGATTAAACAACTCGGAACCGTGCATTAGACGGTTATAATGCCCGACACGGAGTCTAGAACACCACGACGCGCAGCGTTGTTTAAAAATACTGGATAATTGTGTTAAATAATTGAGATCTCAGTTTCAGTCAAAATAATCGTGATTATAATTTTTGTCATAATCGAGCAGCCCTATCTCAGACATGACTGGTGGGGCATGGACCAGCATATCCAGTCTAAATTTCTGACTGCAGGAGATGTAAACAGTTTGGGTTGTACCCGATGACCTTCACTGTCAGCAGTTTTCTTCCTGTTTATTGTGCTACAATTTGTCTGCTTCTCTTATCAAACAGAACAAAATGACTCAAGAGGCCTCAGACCAGCTGAAGCTACATGTTAAGCTGAAGTTAATGATTTAAGAAATGCAACGTGCCTCTGATAAAAATCAACCCGACGTCTGTTTTGATTTCAGTTGCACTTCCAAGAAAAGTGCGAGGCGAGTTCACTGAAATTCACCAGGTGAAAACAGAAACTGTTACTGGAGGAGGAAAAGCGGACCTGATTAAACTTCATTAGTTAAAGGTGGAGTATGTAAGATTTTCAGTATTTTCAAAATAAATTAACTAAAAAAATAACTACAATCATAATTAGAACATTTTTTAAACATGTCTGTCCATATTTGATGTGTTATTAAATTACAAGTTTAATTAATGACAAAGACCCTTCTTAAATGTTTGCCTACCAGTAAAAAAACAAAAACAAAAAACAAAACTTTGTCATTTGTCATTAATTAAACTTGTAATTTGAAAATGCATCAAATATGAACAGACTGGAACCTACATGTTTAAAAAACTATCTAATTGTGATTATAGTTGTTTTATTAGTTAATTTATTTTGAAAATATTGAAAATCTTACATACGCCACCTTTAATCTCACAGCAAGGTAAACTTTGACAGCATCTGACAAGCTTTTTATGTGCAGAGGAAAGGCAGCTGCTGGCAGATTTTACATGCTAGCGCTGACTGATCCCAACACAACTGTAGGTAAATGAAGTTGTTACCACAGTAACAGATGCTTTAAGGTATTTGTTCCATGTATGTGTAAATGTAAAACATCGCCCTGTTTAATCTACTGGGCGTCTCACCCTTGTTGGACTTGTGTTTGGTGCGACAGCCGTAGTGGCAGCTGAGGCAGGCGTGCAGCGGGCAGCGGAAGCCCTTGTTGTCGAACACGGTGAGGGGGTTGATGCGGACGCAGGCCTCGTGGTAAAACTTGCCGCAGTGTGGGACGTGGCAGCGCCGGACCTCGCCTTCCGGCTGCTTGCAGATGAAACACGAGTGAATGCCTGAGAAGAGAAAGACCAGGAAAAGTTGCTGCTCTGTTGCCATCCAGCTGCAGCCGGAGCTGCATTTCCACATTGAAGTGCTTCCACACACACCTGAGCTGCACTGCTGGCAGAGCAGCTTGTCCTCCGGTTTGAAGGACAGACCCATGCAGTGGAGGTGAAACATGCCACAACACTGGCCTTCACACGGCACCAAGTCCTCACCTGCCTGCTCACACTTCTGTAGAGAAAAACAAAAACATCACAAACATGTACCGGATTTTTCCAGACCACAAGGTGCTTTAGATTAAAAGGCGCAGGCTTAATTACAGAGTAGATTTCAGAGACATTTTTTTTTACTCTGGGTGAAGTGGTTCCTCGTCCTGATAGTAGTCTTTATATGTTGTAATCATGAACAATAAGAAATATAGTTAGACCCCTCAGTTTACTGTAAATCTGTAAAAACTCTGACCAGTCCAAACGTTCCCACCCAAATGGAGTTGTTCATTTCTTATATCTCGTAAGTTTCTTCTCCCGGCTCCCCTCCTCCCCCTCCAGCACTGCATACCTGATAGCCACACCCTGCATATAAATAGCGTGTTAGGATGAAAATACAAAGTAGTGAAAAAGAAACCCGGAGGGCAAAGATGGCTGAGAAAATGCAGGAAGGATTTCCCGACCCGGCTCGGTTTATTTGACTCCTCCTGCTAAACAGCCGTTGGTGGAAAATCTAATTGGATGATGATGGCGCCCAAGAGAAACTCTGCATCACCAGAGGAGCTGAAGGAGATTAGAGAGTCTTTGGACTTTCTTTCAGCCGAGATAACGAAGATTGGTGCACAGCAAAAAAAAAAAAAAAAAAAAAAAAAAAAAGATCAAGTAGGCGAAATCCAGGCACTGAAACAGTTACTCAAAGAAAAAGATTTAAAAAAAATAAAATTAAAAAAAAATAAATAAATAAAAATCGACACATTGGAAAAGCGGGTGGATGATCTGGAGCAGGACTCCTGGAAGAACAACTTGATCATCAGCGGTCTGAGAAAAAGCTGCAAGAAAAAAGCCTTGGATTACGCAAGGAGCAGAACCATAGGGGGAGGGGCCAAGACAGGGCGCCACTTTCACATCTCGCTAAACATTACCTACCCCAGTGTTAAGTCACGCCGCGTTATTGGACGCATGTTAAAACAAAGTAACAAAAGCAAAACAGTGAGTTCGGTTAAACTTTGTTCGACTACGGTACGCATTTAAAAATACACACATTATATTCTGAAAACAAGCTAAAAATCCATTAAAGTCCTCATCTTCTGAGTTAAACAGCTGTGATATTTCGCCATCTAGCATACCGGGTTCTCTCTCGCCATTGGTCAGTCTCTGAAGTCTCTGTTCAGCAACGAAACCGGCTTTTACAAAACAGCCAAAGGAGACATGTTAGCTCGAGCATGCCTCCCCGTCTCTGTAAAGGCATGTTCACCGTCTCTCCTCTACCGCTCCCAGCTTCACACGCCCCGTTTACACCAATGTCCAGCGGTTGGAGTTATTTTAATCCTCCCAGAATGACAACGAGCTCCGAATTTATTCGCTTCACTTGATTTTTCAGAGGATTTCGGAACTCGGTGCACAGAAAAGGCGCGCAGTGGATTTCTGAGAAAACGAAAGGCTGATATCTGCCTTATGGTGCGGAAAATACAGAACTTAAGTCAAAAGGAAAGAGACTGTAGAGCTACCTGACAGACGAACTCCTTCTTCCGTTCTCCCTTCTTTGTCCCGTCTAAGCTGTCACTTGGAGAATCAGGACGTTCTTCACTCCCAGATCCCTGCAGGAAACAATCCGACACACGAATCAGAGAAAGTTTCCACACTGGACTCAACGATGTGGGAAAAAAATCCAATATGCAGTTATGTTGTTTTTTTATTTTGTTACCACTTCAGGATTAAAACTGATGGAACCAAGAAATAAGCATAAAACTTTCATCTTATTAACACACCAAGCACAATAAATAATGTAATAATGCTATTAGTAAATTATTTTTGTGCCATTAAGCCATCCTAGTTGCATCGGGAGCAGTGGGCTGCCGTACATCAACCCCTCAGGGAGCAGTCGGGTTGAAAGTCTCGCCGTCCCGATAAGAGGAAAAGATAAGAACACACCCTTTAAATGTAAATAAGAAAAGTGTTTTCTGCCAGGATTTCATGCCTCCAGAATAAATACCCGACCCCAACTTTCTCCGTGCTGCTCGACGTCTTTTTTCAGACAAAAACAAACTTCCTGATTAATAACTTTGTTCCTTTTAAAATGCCTTTGGATCGATCACACAACGGCTTGTTGCCGTTCTGGTCATGCAGCAGAGCTGCTCAGCTTCCCTGCAGGCTGAATGACCGAAAGAAAATGTTTGTCGTGTTGCATTGTGCCTGATTGCCTTTAAAGGCACCACCAGCAGTAACATCTTGAATAATGGCTGAATTTGCTCCACGTGGCTTTGTCGATAACCAAACCCTCGCCACACAGCCGGGGTGCATCAGCATGGCTGGGTAACTCCACCTCTGCATTATGTCCAACATCTGTCTTATTTCTCCTGGCTTTACTGTCTCTGCTAAGTCACAAACGTACTGGGAGGGGGGGCGGGGGCAGTAAACTCTGATAAGTGTGACGACGATGACTAATAAATCACGACTGTATTACGATAAATAATCCGGATCATATGATCGCAGAGTCCTACAGCTGTCGGTGTGTCCCATTACACCTGCACCAAAAACACTAAATAGAAACACCTACATAAACCACATCACACATTTGTTTTAATGCAATTTTTATCATGCGTAATGAAAGGCGACCTTGTGGGTCTAGAAAGGCGCCAAACAAATAAAATGTATTATTATTACATTTTTTAAAAAAAAGAAAAAAGAAAGGTCTCTTGCTTAAAAGTTAGTACGCTCTCCTGAGGTGGTTTTTCAGTCGTTTCAAGAGAAAACATCACAAAAGTGTAATGGAAACCTTTTTTTCGCATTTACATGTCCTCAGACGTGACATGGGGGTCATGATCAGGTAAAGATGACGCGGTTTGGAACAAACAGCAGCAAATTTTAGAGTTTTAGAAAATAAAATGAGAGAGAAAAGCTTTGAAAAGCCGGAGCAAAGTTCTGTGCAATTCGAAAAACATAAAATAACGCTACGTTGCTGCCTTGCATGAGCCGTAAATCTCGTCTACCGGACGTGATTTTACAAGAACCGAGTCTTACGTGTTAAACACCGTTCAATGTAGGGATGCACCTCAGTACCAAGCGTGTGTACTCTTACTTGGTATTAATATAAGTGTATCGCTAACACAACCAATACCACACTAGTCAATCCAGTGTAGATGTGTTTGATGACATGCTTCGGACGTGTTTTAGAAGAAATAAATGCCTTGAATGTCAAAATGTGACATTTTTTGTTCCACTAAAAGCAAGATCTTTGTTTCAAAACCACACATTTACCGTATTTTCACGACCATAAGGCGCACCGTACCAAAAGGCGCAGTCTCAGTTATGTGCTCCTTTTCTGTATTTAACACATACACAAGGCGCACCTGACCATAGGGCGCGGGTTTTATATACCGGTACAATCCACGCCCACACTTCCCCCTTTAACATTCTCAATGCACACAAGCATACAAGTATGCCTTTTTAAAAATAGAGCAGGAGCAAAACTGAGTTTGGTTGTGCTTTATTTAAGTATTGATTACAAAGTTGTTTTTTTTACCGGTAATCATCATCAGTCAAACCCATCATAGTCCTCATCCTCTGTTTTGGAATTGAACAGCTGCGCTAAATCTCCAGCAAACATGCGAGGTTCACTTTCTTCACTGTCAGAGTCACTTTCCGTGCCGTGCGGCTCCTCGGAAATGATGCCGGCTTTTGCGAAAGCGCAGACAACAGCGCCAGCAGACACGTTAGCCCAAGCATCTACAATCCATTGGCAAATTGTGGCGTAACTCGCCCGGCGCTGCCTTCCACTCTTAGTGAAACTGTGATCTCCATCGGTCATCCATCGCTCCCACGCCGCTCGCAGCCTTATTTTGAACGGCCGGTTCACACCCATGTCCAGCGGTTGGAGTTCCTTCGTCAGGCCTCCCGGAATGACAGCAAGCTCAGAGTTCATTTGTTTCACTTGTTTTTTCACATCAGCTGTGAGATGGGCACGCATAGAGTCACAGATCAACAGCGATGGTGATGCGTGAAAAAAACCACCTGGTCTCTTTACATACACCTCCCTCAGCCATTCTTTCATCATTTCCTCATCCATCCAGCCCTTTATATTTGCCTTAATGATGACTCCTGCTGGAAACTTCTCTTTAGGTAAAGTCTTTCTCTTGAAAATCACCATTGGCGGCAGTTTCTGTCCATTAGCATGGCAGCCAAGCACAATAGTAAAAGAAGACTTTTCGCGCCCCGTTGTGCGTATCGCTACCGTGCTGGTCCCCTTCTTCTCCACAATGTGACCAACCGGGATGTCGAAGGTGAGCGGCACCTCGTCCATGTTAGTGATGTGGTTGTTGCTGCGCTACTGTAGTCCTTGTCCGGATGGAAAAATGGCACCGTTTCATGAAACGAAAGCACCAAGACGGACCTCCTTGGAAATGTTCAATTTTCATTTCCTCTGCTGGTGTTAATGCTTGTAGTCGAATGGTGACCGTCGAAACGCTTCTCCCACTCGTTCTTTGATTGATGATCCACTGCTCCAGTCTTTCCTCCAACTCGGGCCACCTTGCCTTATGTCCGCGGAAACTCAGCTGCGTCTTCTTCACCTGTCGGAGCTCGTTTTCCATTTTCCTCCACTTGCGAACCATCGATTCATTAATATTAAATTCTCTCTCGGCTGCTCGATTTCCATGTTGCTTGGCGTAGTTGATGGCCTTCAGTTTAAATTGTGCTTCATAAGCGTGTCTTTTAGCCATGTTTAGGGTTGTTAGAAAAAGGTGTTCTGCATAACGCACATACCTGTTCTTTTATATGCGATCAACGCCCACACTTCACCCTTTAACGTTCTCATGGTGTTCTCTACTACGTCCGATTACAACAACAAAAACAACAACAACACGCACACAAAGGGCGCACTGCACGATAGGGCGCGCCGCACATTTTGAAGAAAATCTAAGACTTTTATGTGCGCCTTATGGTCGTGAAAATATGGTATAGTTGTATTTAGGTAAAATGTGCCAAATTAAAATAAAACCTGATGAAATTGTTAGATCTGTAATGTTATTTGTATTGGTGAGGTAACTTCAAAAAGGATGTGTCATTTATTACAACCAAATGAAATCTTACACAGTTATAACAGCAGTAATAACCATAGTCACAATAATGTTCACATAAACACATCTGGTATCTGGCAGATATCGGTATCGGATCAGAACTCCCAAAAAGTGAATCGGTGCATCCCTAGTTCAATGGAAACACCTGAAAATCGCAATTGTTGTTTATCAAAACTTAGAAATATCGCTTTTATTTTGCAAAAAAATGAAAAGAAAATGCAGCTTGTGATGCACACTACACCTTTATCTCATAATATCTGTTCAAGATTAACAAAAATTCCCATTTAAAACTTCCAGACATCAAGATTTATAAACACATCTGGCATGAAGTGTATTCTCCTTTAATTAGAATAACTAAAAGCAGTTGCTTGGTGCGTTACATCCTGTGTGAAGCATGCTCAGACACAGTAACTTATTAAAGCTTGTGTAGTTGTAGTTAATCCCTCTCACCTCAGGTTCAGGACAGGGTGACGCCCGCCTCTTCTTCACCTTGGAGGCCGTGGTTGGGTTCTCTCCATCCTGTTTCCTTTTCCTCCTTCGCTTTGGTTTCTCTTCATCACGACCGTCTGGATATGTGAACATGTTACTTGTGTTTCAGATAGCATGAAACATAATAGGGCTGTGATGATATGCTTTTGTTTCGATTCCAGTCAGATTTTTTGGATGCCGATTCGATTTAAATTGAGATTCTCACAATTCCTCGATATTGCTGATTTTTTTTTTAAAATAGAAAAACAAACCCAAAAAAATGCACAAAACCCTTTTTTTGCTCGTCATTTTTCTTGATCTCAAGGAGGAAAAACAACACAGTGGCCATATCATCATTCTGATGCTATAAAAGTAAAAAGATCAATAAAAAATATAAAAAATTATGAAAAATTTATCATGGATTATTTTATTTGGAGAAAAAAAAAATAATTCTATTTTAAAATTTTGAGGCAAAAAAAATCCCAATATTTGATTTTTCAGTTCAATTTTCCCGCCCCAAAAACAAACAGTCTGCGCCTGAATCAGCCCACACAGGAACAAGATAAGGTGTGATTCTACAGATTTATGTTTTACCTGTTACGAGAACTTTTGACTTCTTCGCCCGTTTCCGAGGTTCTTTTACGTCTTTAACATCTGTTTTCTTTTTTCTTCTCCTTATCGGGTTGGGTTCTTCTGAAATGGAGGCCTGGGGAAGTAAACTCTCTCAGTGTGGATGTAAATGACAAGTTTTGCACACATTCATTTCATTTCTGCCACTGGGATCCGACTGGAGGGACAGTCACCTGTTTGTCTGCCTCTTTGCCAGGTTTACGTCTCTTTTTGGGCTGCTGATCCTTTTCTGTGGCAGAATCTATCAGCGGCCTTTTGGACCTCTTCTTCCGCTCATTTCTCACTAAAAGAAAAAAAAGAAAAAACGATTCCAGAAAGTGGAAGAATAAAACAACTGGTTGCTGTTGGGTGATGGCTGACGGCTCATACATTCAGCTTGATTGTTTTTATTCAAAGGTTTGGTGACTGGTTCAGAGTCTCAGTTGAAGTTTGGACACACCAACCCATTCATCTGCAGGGTTTCCTTTTCATTATAAACCGAAGCAAATCAGGGTCAGGGTAGTAGAACACATCATAGCTCGGGCCTATGAAAAACTTGATCATTGGAGCCTTTTCACATCCGTTACATCCAGGACTGTAAACACACTTTATCAGCAGCCAATGCAGATGGTAGATTCCTGAAGCTACGGCCGGAGCAGGAAGCTTTTAATCTGAAATGTTTCTTTAAACTGATTTCATTGATTTTTTTTTTTAATGAAAATACTACAACATTCTCTCAAAGCTGATTTTCCACCAAGAAACTAAACAAGTCAGTAACCAGCCTCATTATTTACATCGTCCAACCAAGTTTCTCTCCTCATTCACCAGAACTTTGTACTGGGAGCAGCTAGTAAGGTTGGTGATTGATTTCAGGAGAGAGAAACCAGAACTCAAAACGGGGTGGAGGTGGAGACAGTCTCTTTTTCAGGTTCCTGGACACACAGATTGAGGAACACTTGTCCTGGAAAACCAACACCACATCACTGCTGAAAAAAGCCCAGCAGTGACATTTTTCTCAGGAAAAATAATCTTACAGAAAAACTGCGGGTGTCCTTTTACCGCCGTACCATCGAGGCGGTGCTGAGCCAAGGCATCTCACTGTGGTTTGCCAGCTGCACAGTCGCAGCGAGGAAGGCACTGCAGAAGCTTATTAACACCGCCCGAAAACTGATCGGCTGCGTTCGTCCATCTGTGGAGGACATCTGCAACTCACGCTGTCTCAGGAGAGCCCAGAGTATCCTCAGAGACCTCTCTCACCCTGGTCATCAACTTTGTGAACTGTTGCCCTCAGGTTGATGCTTATGGATGTTTAAAGCAAAAACAAACAGGCTGAAAAGCTGTTTTTATCTTAAAGCTTCTGCATCACTGAACTGTTTTTACATAGCAGCATCTTAGCTGCAGTTTTGTGCCTGTGAGACAAATGTCACCTTTTCATATTTTAGCATTATCTTATCAATAGTATTCTTTTTTTTTTTTTTATAGTATTGTTTGTGTTTTATTTATGTGTTTATTTATTTAATCGTTTTACCATGAGAGAGGTCTGTGTCACTTTCATTGCAGTTGTGCAATGGCAATAAAGTTTATTGAATTGAATTAAGACAGTATGGAACACGCTACAGTCAGGATGCAGCCAACGCAGCGCGGCATTCATCAGTGACGGGAGGTCCGTCTCTCTCTTCAGAGATTTAGTTATTATCCAGTTGGAGGTTCTACTCAAGCCGAATTTCACCATTATGAATAGTTTTCTACTTTACGTCTTTCAAACGTTTATTTTTGTTTGAGGAAATAAAAGTCACTGTTTGACATTTTAATCGGACCACAGCAAACAAAGTAATAAAAGCCAAAGTTGGAAGTGAGGTTTTCATCTTTTAAGTTCTCTTTAATCCCCCTCCAAGACAAAGATATGTGACTAATTCATCATCTGAAAGAATGACTCAAGTTTTTTTTTTTTTTTTTTTTTTTTTTTTTTTTTTTTTTTTTTTTTTTTTTAAATCGGACCAAATTGAACTTTAAGCCAAGTTTTAACTAAAGAGTCCTGGTTGCATGTTATCAGCAGATGTTCCTGTTTTAGGAAGCCTAACATACCGAACAGAATCATCTCTCTGTGGACAGGGAAGCGTCAGTGGATCAGCTGAGCAGCAACCGCATCACAGGTCTGAACTGCAGTCATGATGCCCGCTTTCCTCCACATGCACAATCCGTCTCACCTCAGAGATGCCCTTCATCCAGCCTCTGTACAGTCACACGACACTGATGCACAGCTGAGATGCATCGTCTCCGGCTGAAGTTGCGCGTGAAAAGGCCTTTTGTTTTTAGCAGTTTCTCTTTAGGAAGGAAAACCTCTAAACGCTAACCATGTAAAATACCAAAAGCCATTTGGATGGTCGTAGCGGGGCGTTTAGGAAACTTGTGATCACAAAGCAGCCATGTTTAAATTCAACTTTCAACCAACCTGGAACTGAAACCAGAAGCGAGACTGCTTCTGGTTTATCATCTGTCAAAGAAACCAGCTTCGTTTTCCTTTTCTTCACAGGGTCGCAGGCGTTTGTTACCGACTTCTTCTGCCTCCTCCCCGTTTTGGTCGCAGACTGAGCCTCTTTTGGTCTTCTCTTTCTCTTCTGAGGTCCAGCTGCTTCAGTTTGTGCCTCTGGTGCAGAACCAGTATCATTCTGCAAAGGAAACAAGGGCGTAATCCGATTCAGATCAAACATCCGTCATTCTCTGCCGTGTGACGTCTCAGGATTCAGCAGGACTCACCAGCCGTGAGGGGAGATCTGGGCCAAGCCTGGACTCAGTCCCCTGATCCACCTTCTTACTTTGACCAGGCTTCAACTTCTCCAAGACCTGAATGTTCAGATGAGGTCCGCTGTCGTCATAAAGAAATCCAAAGTTCTCTATGCGCTTCTCCAGCGGCATGCCAAGCGCCTCTTTGGCTTGAATGACGCCCATGTTCCACTGGGTCTTGAGTTTACGAGGGACAGAGGGAGCAGACTGCACCAGGAAGGGAGGAAACATAAAGCAACATGAAGCATCACAACTGACAGCAAAGTTAGTGAAACCGATCCATCCTATCACCGGGACCTTTCTAAACAAAACCTGCATATAACATTTGAGGAATTGCTTTAATGCTGCGAGATGGACAAGTCTACAAAAGCCGCATTCTCTGCATGGCCGACATGCCAGAGCAGCACACAGAGAAAGCTGATCTACCTTTTTATAGATGATGTGAGACGCTGGCTGTTTGTTGCCCTGGATAAGCTCCAGGTACTGGTCTTCCCCCGTGAAGGACACCATATTCTTCTCAAAGATGTAGCCTCTTTCTGGAGCATCTCCAAAATACTGCACATGGTAAAGGAGGCCCAACCTGCTGTTTGCTGCAACAAAAACACACCAAACAAAACAAAAATTAGACTTTTTTTTTTTATTTTTTTTTTTTTAAAAATAAACCAATATTAAAGCTGGCGCTGAGAGTTTCTAACCTTTTTGTTTCTGCTTGAAGTGAATGTTGAATTCAGGATCTGTGGTCACCATGCAAGGCCACCAGGGGTATCCTGCCACTTTGGTCCAAACCAGATCCCCGACAGAGAACCGGATCAGTAACGGACACTCTTCTTTTACCTGCTCAATCATTTCTGACACAACAGCAGGCTGGACAAGCGAAGGAAGAACTGATTAGTACGTCAACACAACATCATTTCTATTAAAATAAACTCACATCTGTTAACAGCAGCAAACAATAGCATCTGAATCACATTGTGAAGCATTTAGGATTTCAGATTTATTTCAATCTTCCTAAGACATGTTTTCACTGCATTTATATAAAAAAATACTGGAGAGTAAGAATGAAAGTAAAACCTGATCAGCTGCTGCAGCTTCTCCAACAGCATTTGTGTGGTCTTGCAGCTCTACAGGGATGGAAGAGGAATCAAATCTTATTTGGGGTTTAGGTTTGTGAGGTCTCCCCCTTCTTTTCTTCACGTCTTGCCTCTCATCCGGTTCAGATAAGGTACCTTCGGTTGCCGTCACCAAGCTAGTCTCATTAGCACAACACGGCTCAAACGGAGGCTGCTTGACCACTTGGGGTATCGTCGCCTTCAACTCGGGTTCAGGATCAGCCGTGCAGTTGTGCTGATGGTTTCCATTCGTAGCGGGGGCTTCAGCGCCTTTCAGCATCGGTGGCTCTGGAGTACAAAGCTTGGACAAGGTGTCTTGGTCGCCGTTCAGCACCAGAGAAGTGAGGTCTTTCAGCCTCTCGTGGTTGTGGTTGTTATGACCGTGGCCAGCCATCTTCTGGAGAACGCTGTCTTGTAGTGTGGCAGCCAGCTGTGCAGCAGCTTTGTCCATTAGCAGAGCCGGGTCACTACCCATGTCCCCACGGCCTTTCCGCACACTCAAGGACTCAGGTGGCTGCTTCATGCTGATTGGGTTGGCTGGTTCTGGCATTGAAGGCAGGGAGCTACCTATGCTGTCCATCCCATCTAACCCCTCCAGACCCACTCAGCTATGGGACAAGGAAATAAAACATCATTAATCATGCTATTGTGCTCTTCATAGTGACTTTAAAAATAAAATTCTATCAGCATATGGTTACACATTTTCCAAAATGGCACTCATTTGCTCCAGCTGAGCATGAACCGTGAGCTTGGAGGCGACACTGCACATTGCACCTGTCAGAAAACGTCCAAACCACCCAATTTGGTGTTTTTAGAAGAAAGTAGTGCGACTTGTTTGTCTTAAAAAACTCCGCCGCAACAACACGTCTCATCAGTAAATCAAAAATCTACTAACTGAAATCTTAAAATTATTAACCACAACTAATGAGGTCGAATAAAAAAAAAAAAACCACCAACAAAAAACACAGCTTTCTTTAACATTAGTAAATGCATTAAATAAAAGAGGAAATAAATGTGCAGGAAAAACACTACGCGGCTGCAAAAACACTCTTACCCGCGAGGATTTGAAGCTGGCTACCTCCTGGAAGAGGACAGGCTAGCTGCTAGCTGCAAGCCGTGGCAAAGCGGCGTGGAAAAGGCAGCCTGCAGGCTCTGTCGTATGCAGAGAAAGCCCAATGAGTGGGTGGGTGTCGAGCCGCATTACGGCTCTGAAAGCCGCGCAAATGGAAGCGGCTGACAAGCCGGAGAGGTGCAACTGGAGTGCGGATAATTCCTGATACGCAACAACGCTTATTGTACGCTACAGGGAAATGCTAACTTTTCTCTGCAAATCAGCAACAATATAGTTCCATATTGTCTGATGTAACCTTAAAGTCTATATAAAGTAAATTATTTCAACTTTGGAGTTTAGCCACAACCAGGCGGACAAGTAATTCCCCGCTGAGCTGCATCTCTGTCACCGCTACAGTCAGCCATTACTCCAGCAAATAGACAAAGCCGCCACCTAAATGCTAAATACAGCTTACATACTGGCAAGTCTATTCCAACCAATACCTGATAAAGGGGAATGCTAATATACCGACTGGATTGAAGTTACTTGTTTAAACTGTTTTGCCATTGTTGGAAAGATATACATAGATTGTGGGCGCCATGACAGCTTGTTCCCTAAAAATGCTAATCGTGCTAGCCGAAGCTAACGAGTCTCCTATTGAAACCAAGCCAAACTGCACATTATCGTTAGCATGCTAAGCTAGCTTGCTAAAATGGAAGATTGGCTAAAACGCATCCCTGCTAATGTCCACGAATTGACAATATAATAAAAGACTGCTTTTTTTGGTGGTTACCTGTTTAATATCCTCTTCCGTGGTTAAAGGGAGAAAATGCCCGTATTCATCTTGCAAAGCGATGAATTTCATTCAAGTCGAGTGGAAAAAGCTTGCGGGAAACTCAAACTGTGCGGCCGACCAGCGCGAAAAATACTCACTTCTGATTGGTTGGAAGCAAAACGAGGATCCGACCGGTCCATTCAAAAAAAGCAACCGTAGGAAGTAGCTGACCCCGGTGTGTCCCGTCTGCTTCTCATGTGTTTTATCCTCTTTATTTACCAGTCAAATCACAATATAACTTTATTACAGCACCAATGTGAACATTTAAAGTAAACTTAAACCGTAATTTGAAATATATCTGTATTAAAACCATCTGTTATTTTATTTAATAACTTTACTTTTAGTGATCACGAATATATCACAAGACATGCAAAATATGGATATTTTAGCTTGCCTAAAGCAAAATCAGATGCCATAAAAAGTACTGTTAGAGGCATGAAGGCATGATGACTGAAAGATACAGAAGATCATTCCTGCCAGCAGCCTCCGGAACAACACCTCTTCAAGTTAATTATAGACTACAATATTGAATTTCCCTTTGGGGATTAATAAAGTATTTTTCGTTTCATTTCATTTCATGAAAATGTGAAATTTACTACCGAAGAACAATAAATTAACCACTGATCTAAAAATCTTTAAAACATTAAAAGACTATTTCTTAAAAGTACAGGTATCTATATAAATCATAATTATTAGGGGTGGGAAAATCGAATCGAAAAATTGAAAATCTGAATTTCTTTTGCTTCACAATTTTATAATAGATTTTTTGTTTTAAAAACGATTTTTTTTTCCAAATAAATAAAAACAATCAATTATAAAATTTTTGTGATTTTATTGTTTTTATTGATCTTTTTACTTGTCTTCTTGGCAATGTAGCAGAAGAATGATGGTCTGACTACTGTGTTTTTTTCCCTCCTAATTGAAATCAAGAAAAATGACGTGCAAAAACAAAGTTTTATACTTTTATTCTTATTTCATTTTTAATCTACAAAAATCAGCAGTATTGTAGAATTGTGAGAATCACAATTTAAATCGAATTGGCACCCAAAAGATCCGAATCGAATCGAATTGGGACAAAAGCAAGGGTTTGGTGATAAAAGTATAATATGAATGTGTGTGTAATGGAGTAAACTAATTGATACTGTAGATAGAGGTGTACAAGAAGATTTCTATTATAATCAAATACAATCCAAGAGATGGATTTGAATATGTAATAGCTTGTATTCCAGGATTGAACAGAAGTGCTGATGTGCTGTGTAACTTTTGCAAGTTTTTGTTTGTTGATATAATTGTGCCGGACCCCAGGAAGAATAGCTGTAGCTTGCTACAGCTAATGGGGATCCTAAATAACTAAACTAAACTGTTATTCTAAAATATTCACATTCTGCATTAACATGGTAACACATGCTGCATAAAACTTTTCTTTCGTTTGCAATGTTTATACGAATACCAAAAGTTTCACAACTGATAAAGTACATAAATCTGTAAAAAATAATAGTCGTTTTCTGTATATGTGAAATAAAAATGAAAACTCTTTTATAAATCCCAGAGTTCAATTTAAGTAGGCTTATTTTTAAATAAAAAACAATAACACAAAAATACATCAGGGACCTTTTAGAAACCACAAGACATCGTTGTAGGATTCTTAAATAAAAAAAAACATTGGGTGTCATATTGATTCATTATGTGATATAAAGGAAATAAAAGTGGAAACAACTGCAAAGCACTTTTTTGCGCTGTAATATAGCTTGGTTATTTTTTAGTCAAAGTGATTATTGAAGTTTAAGTGAAATTGTGAATCTGTTTTTGGTTATAATAAACTTTAATATGACTCTAGCAGAGCCTCTACTAAAGAATGGTTTATTCATGAACCTGTACTACCTGCAGGAGACGCTAGGGGGAACCTCACTTTATGTACAGTCTATGGGGGGAACTGAGGAGTAGGAAATTATTTGCCAACTTCCGTTAATAGTTGACCTTTCAAAACAAAAGCGACATTCACTTCTGAGATGTGTTTTTCAGATGTGTTGATTAACAAATTCTCATCATGGCTCATATAGTTTTTTTTGTTTTGTTTTTTTTTTACATGAAGTTATCCGATGGCGTCTTGTTTTGGACATGAATCCCGTGGTCTGGTTAAGGGTTTTGTTGTGTTTATTTGGAAATTAAACGGAATTGTGATTGATTTTTCTTTGTTTTGTACAAAAAAAAAACAACAAGAAGAAGACCCTAATTTAAAAAGTTACTATAGAGTCTATATATTATACTATACTATAGAGAAAAGGCGCAGAATGAAATAAAACTTATGTATTTCTGCCTCCTTGTAATAAAAAAAATATCTTCCTTACAGTTATTTAAGTAATCCCTTTATTGTCAGTTTTGTAAATAAATAAAAATAGATAAATAAAAAACATTAAATAAAGAAATAATTAAATAAAATTATTAGATAGAAATCAAATTTAAAAAATAAATGAAAAAAGGTATGTGTGCACATTTTAAATTTTTTTAAATTTTTTAATTTTTTTATAAAATAACTGGCAACACCTTATCTTTCACGCAGGTTTCCTCATTCCAAACTGGAAGAAAAATAAAAATGAAAGTCAGTATAATGTTCCCAAAATTTTGGCCTATTTAAAAGATTCTCATTATTTTTAATACCTTTAACCTATAAACTTAGCAGAACAGTCTGGTATGGGGAGGGATCTCAGCTTTGTTTGACATTTTCCCCGTGTATATAGCTTTTTATCTAGCTTTTTGACTGCCTTGACCAAAGACTGGAACATTACTCCCCCCGGGATAAAAAAAAATGAATGACCGGAGGAGGGGGGGGGGGGGGATCACACACACACACACACACACAGACACACACAGACACCCTCCCAACAAATCGCACCCAGGGTCTATGCCATTGTCTTTCATAAAGTCCAAAATTCCTGGTCAGGACTTGTGAACATGAGAAGTTCAGGCACGAGTTGCTTGCATGGATGAACCATAGACTGTATATAGAGATGGATGCATAGATGTATATAGAGATGGATGCATAGATATATATAGAGATGGATGCATAGATGTATATAGAGATGGATGCATAGATGTATATAGAGATGGATGCATAGATATATATATAGAGATGGATGCATAGATGTATATAGAGACTGTTTATGGCAGGGATGTCAAAGTCAAATACACAGAGGGCCAAAAAAACAAATTGGCTATAAGCCGAGGGCCGGATTGGTTCAATGTTTATTAAAACATATTGAAATGATTGCACGTAGTCTATTGAACCAAGACCTAACACAGTATATTATTTAATGATTAAATGAATAATCGAGAAAACATTTTTTCAGCAGGCACACAGACAAGAACAAACTGCCTTCAAAGAAAAATCACATGTCCTGTACATTAAATGAATAAAGTAATATTTTCTTATGGCTCTGTCAGTAAGTTAAAGAGAAAACATTTTCAACAGGCAAACAGCAAAAAAGCAATTTTCCTTCAGAAACAAAATAAGTTCCTTATATCAAGATGAATGCATAAATGAAACTGCATGCATTATAAACTGAAAATGCAATATTATGCTGCTCTATTATCCTACCAATTACTGCTTCAAATAGTAAAATGAGAAAATATAGAATAAATCAAATCAGTTGTATTCTTTCTCATGACTCTTATCTGCAATTCCCCCTGAGTCCATTAACTGAAAAATAAATATAAATAAATAAATAAAATACAATAAAATAAAATGCAAAAATATATGGCACACAGACAAAACAATACTTTCTGTGTGTTTCTTAGACGTTTCATGGTGCCTTCTTAGATTGTATTCTTTCATTACAGCCAAACTTTCTCCACACAGAAGACACACAGGTTTGCCATTTACCTCAGTGAACATGTACTCTGCCTCCCACCTAGCTTGAAACCCCTTGTTTTCAGCATCCACCTTCGGTTTAGCCATTTTTTGGGGAGGAGGTAGCTGAAAGTTGACATCTGCTCTGACTGCTAATGAATGATGAAGCCGAGGTCCGCTTGCTGCGCTGCAGTGAGTTCGCGGGTTACCGTTGCATTGTGGGAAATGTAGTATTGGTGCGTGCAAAACACCAGCGGGTGGCTACAGCCTGCGGGCCGGTTCTAATACTAATCAAATATCATCCCGGGGGCCATAGATAATTCATTCGTGGGCCGGATTCGGCCCGCGGGCCTTGACTTTGACATATGTGGTTTATGGGATGAACTCAGCCAACATGTGCTTTTATTCTCTAACCAGACCGGAAATGTGACCTTGTTACAAAAAGCTGCTTAACGAACGTAAAGTTTGACGTCATTAACTGCTCGGCCCGGCTAGTTGTCATCCGCGTCACAGGGAAGAAAGGACGTGACATGGAGCTAAATTTTCCACTCAAGAGTTATACATGCGTCCTAACTTATTGAAGCCGTTTAACTATTCGTGTTTGTTTTTCTATGAAACAACGTAGTTGCTTTTTAGTTTCCATATTTGGTTGAAGCTACAGCTAGCTAGCCGACTAGCTTCAGACTTGAGGCATGGCGTTAATCCTGTTTACCAGATCCAGAGCACCTTTGATGAAAACGTCCCGCTCCATAAAGAACGAATTTCGGAAAGGTAAAGGTGAGGCTGCTTTTCTGATTTGTTGCATCCAGTGAGTGAGGCTTTGGTTAGCGGTGACACATTAGCATCTAGAAGACTCTTGGCTTTCCAGCTGATTCTCTCTGAGTCTTATTCAATGTTCAAGGTGACAGAAAAGAACTGGGAATCTGATGCTTTAATCAGTCACAGATTAGCTTCCACTCAACATAAACGCAGTTTTAACTTAAACAGACATTTCTTAAAGTGATTATAAAGGGTTAGCCATGATAAAAGATTCAGGTTATCTGAGGACAGGATGGTTTTGCTCTGACTTGACACCCCCCCCCCCCCCCCCCCCTCCCCCCTCTTTCTCTGCAGGCTGAGGTGATGCTGTTGCTATGGCAAACAGGGTCCCCTCTGATTATTCAAAATATGCTTTTGTCCCGATTCGATTCCAATTTTTTGGGTGCCGATCGATTTAAATTGCGATTCTCAAAATTCTTCAATATTGATGATTTTTGTAGATTCATTCATTCATTCATTCATTATCTTAACCGCTTAACCCAATTCAGGGTCACGGGGAAGCTGGAGTCTATCCCAGCAGTCTTTGGGCGAAAGGCAGGGTACACCCTGGACAGTTCACCAGTCTATCGCAGGGCCATACAGAGACAAACAACCACTCACACTCACTCCTAGGGGCAATTTAGAGTACCCAATTAACCTGACATGCATGTCTTTGGACGGTGGGAGGAAGCCGGAGAACCCGGAGAGAACCCATGCAAACTCCACACAGAAAGGCCACTGCCCAAACCAGCAACCTTCTTGCTGTGAGGCCACAGTGCTAACCGCCATGCCACCGTGCAGCCCTTTTTGTAGATTAAAACCCCAAAAAAATTCTAGAACTTATTTTTGTTCATAATTTTTCTTGATTTCAGTTCTGAAAAAACAACCCAGTAGCCAGATCATCATTCTGCTGCTATGATGCCCAAGAAGACAAGTAAAAAGATCAATAAAAACAATGAAAATGACAAAAAATTTTATAGTGGATTGATTTTATTCTTTTGAAATTTTTTTTTTTTTTTTTAAATCGTGAAGAAAAAAATTCTGATTTCCAATTTTTCGATTCGATTTTCCCACCCCCAGTGATCCATAGTAACACTAAGTAGCACTAAACATAGCCAACTTGCATGTTGATTGTCTGTAATTGAATCACCTGACCTGTTTTATATCCATGGTTTATTTAAGTATTGTTCTGTTTCTCTTATTGTTGGTCAACATTTCATAAACTTGTGATATTGAGCCACAGGAATGGAAATGTTACAAGCTGTTTAGGCACTTAGATCACTCATTCGAGTGATCAAATGATCTCATTTATCCTACATACTGACTGATGCATTACTTACAACTAATGTGCAAAATATGGTAGCGCCACATCGCCGTGTTTCTTTTTTATAGAACCTGTGAAGTCTGTTGTTGTATAACCAGTGTAGATATCAAGGTGATGAGACTGGTTACGAGACTTTTGTTATGCAATTTGTAAGTGGATCATAAGTAGTCTGTGAGTAGCGTTGAAGACATTAGAGTGTAATGCTTCTGAGGAAATATTTAATGTGTGTAGTTATTGTAAAGTGCATCCATAATGCATCATTTCTGGTTTTATAAATAGATTAGGGGGTCACAATGAGGATTTGTCCGTCTGCTGTGACTGAGACCGTGTTTTTGGCAGTAGGCCCACATTTTCAGACAAATAGCATTGCTTCCATGAGGGCAGTGCCTTTTATAACTTCACCTGAGACAAACTGAGGTCAATTTAATTTTCACATTTTTAAAGATTCTGCAAGACTGAGAAAGACCAAATATCAAATATGATTGAATTCCTTTTCCATATTAGGAAGTTTACATTACAATCCTAATACTAGTCTGTAAACTGTTTAATTTTGAGTAATCTTTGAGACCACTGTAATTTAAACACACAAACATAAACATATGCTTTTTTCAAAGACTGAATTCTGATTATGAAACAAAAATGCCTTAAAAAATGATAATTTCCCAAATAGCAGTTTTGAATGGAGTTTTTTTTATTGATGATCAGACCCCAAACACATAATTTTATGCAACATTTTAAGTTCTAGCACCGGTTGGGATGATTAATTTGCCCCAACACAATCAAACATGTTTAGTTAGCTTTTATTTTAATCAAGAAACTACCTTGCATAATTTGAAAATCTGAGTATTTTAATTTAAAAAAAAAGAAGCCCAGATGCATTGTATCTGTGTTTAATTAGTTTGCATTATCTGGAGTAATTAGCATATTAAATGCTGTACACATATAAATATGAATAGATTATTGATACTGGGAGTATCAATATCAAACCCTATGGAAAACCTCAGATTATTCTTCTGAATAATTTCTTAGTCTGTAATTTGCAGCAGATTTTATATTAACATTTCTGATGAAGCACAAAATGATAAATTGTGTCAAAAGTTTTACATAAATCCGCAAACAAGCCAACTGAATAATGTTTATCTAGGACCTCTGATATGTAATGAAAGTTATTCGATAATAAAATGAATCCTTGTAGTTTTCACATTTATTATAAATCAAATTAATGATAGTTTGCTTCAGGGTTGGGTGTTTTTGATGGTCTGTCGTTAAAGAATGTTTTAACCAACCTGCTTTGAATCAAAATGGCTCAGAAAAATTAAGCTTGAATTAGATTTTCATTTAAGGTTTCAGTCCTGCTGAAACAACATATTATTAACCAGAATGCAGATTTTGCAAAGTGGATTTCTACAGTTTTGGATGTCTAACTGTTGGGTTTGATTAGACCGTCATCTTACACAACATCATTACACTGCTGAAGACACTTGAGAGTTATGTAGGTAAGTCATTCCTAAGGTGGCATACGCAGCAAAACATTAAAAACAGCGAAATATCTGTTAATTTAGTGGTTCCTCTTTTTAGGTTATTAATTAAACAGTTATAATCATTGTTTAATCTCCGTATGGGAGCTTTTGTGTTAGTATAGATAAGTACTTTCTCATGGGAAATAACCCAGGAATATCGGGAGAGCAAGATGAGACCAAGAGTAATCAAAGCCACATGCTACATGGACTTTAGTTTCCAACCAATATTATTTTAAGCACATGTCACATCTGTGTCAAAGCTGCTATTTGTTTACATGTGAACAGTGTCCATGTAAACAGTCACACAATCTGTTTGTACAGTCATGTGAGAAAGAGCACATGCTCTTTAGCTGTACGGTCGGACATTGGAGGGCATAATGAAGAATTATCTGGTCCTCACCAGGTCTGAAAATGTGCTGAATACAACCTCAGAGGTACAACACATTACATATCAAATGAAAATGTACTGAATTTATCCCCAAAAATGGGAAGATATTTATTAATTATAAACACTACTCTTGTTTTTATAATTATTTATTAAATGAATATTTAGCTAGGACACAAAAGCAGTATATTTAAAAAGAATAAAACAAAACCAAGTACACACCAGGATTCAATAGCATGTAGGACCACCTTATGCAGCAGTAACTGGAAGTATCACCTATCCTGGTCCTCGAGGGCCGGTGTCCTGCAGGTTTTCCAAGTGGCCCTGCTGGTAAACTCGTGTCTCAGACTCAGACACGCTCTGCTCATGTCTCTTAAATACACTTTGATTTGAATCAGGTGTGTTGCAGCTTGGAAAACCTGCAGGACACCAGCCCCTGAGGACCAGGATAGGAGATCCCTGATCTATGCCATGATCAGTTTCTTGGATCACTGCAGAGGTCCACTTCTACTGAACAAATTGCTTCATTTCATTCTTGTTGTTTGTTTACACACAGCTCACTTAAGACCTCCCCATGACATGTCAATCAGGGTGAGGTCCGGACTTTGACCAGACCACCACATCAGTTCGACTCTTCTCATTCTGTTGTAGATGTGCAGCTGTGCTTTGAATCCTTGTCCCTGTTCCTGAAGCCCATTTAAGCCAAGCTTTAGCTGTGCAACAGATGGCCTAACGTTTGACCTTTAATACCACTGTATTGAAACCCCCCCCCCCCCCCCCCCTTCACCTCCCTGCTTAACAGCTGGTATTAAATGAGTTTGTCCTAAAATGCTGTTTTGGTTTTTATTGTGATGCAATGCTCTTGTTTGCAGGTTAATCAGCAGTAAAAGTTGCTCGTCTTAGATCACTGATTATGATTTTTTTTTGTTCAAGTTAAATGATCGAAGCAAAAATGAAGGCAATCATGCTTGGTGATGACCATTTTAATCAAGAGCTTTTCATAGCAGCGGCTGGTAGCTTTTAGCTTCA
This sequence comes from Telmatherina bonti, assembly GCF_933228915.1. Classification (NCBI taxonomy): domain Eukaryota; kingdom Metazoa; phylum Chordata; class Actinopteri; order Atheriniformes; family Telmatherinidae; genus Telmatherina; species Telmatherina bonti. The sequence goes on from NC_136631.1 coordinate 32,213,284, forward strand.
GGTTTCCTAAAGAAGTAGTAAGTGTGATTAGTTTTTAACATGCAACTTCTGCATTTTGTTGAATATGGTGGGCTGTTTCTACCTCACATGCGGCAATATAAACTGTTTTTACCTCATATGCTGCAATATAAACTGTTTTTACCTCAAATGCTGCAATATAAACTGTTTCTACCTCACATGCGGCAATATAAACTGTTTTTACCTCATATGCTGCAATATAAACTGTTTCTACCTCACATGCGGCGATATAAACTGTTTTTACCTCATATGCTGCAATATAAACTGTTTCTACCTCACATGCGGTGATATAAACTGTTACTACCTCACATGCGGCGATATAAACTGTTTCTACCTCACATGCGGTGATATAAACTGTTTCTACCTCACATGCGGTGATATAAACTGTTTCTACCTCACATGCGGCGATATAAACTGTTTCTACCTCACATGAGGCAATATAAACTGTTTCTACCTCACATGCGGTGATATAAACTGTTACTACCTCACATGCGGCGATATAAACTGTTTCTACCTCACATGCGGCGATATAAACTGTTTCTACCTCACATGAGGCGATATAAACTGTTTCTACCTCACATGCGGCGATATAAACTGTTTCTACCTCACATGCGGCGATATAAACTGTTTCTACCTCACATGCAGCGATATAAACTGTTACCACCTCACATGCGGCAATATAAACAGTTTCTACCTCACATGCGGCAATATAAACTGTTTCTACCTCACATGCGGCAATATAAACTGTTTTTACCTCATATGCTGCAATATAAACTGTTTCTACCTCACATGCGGCAATATAAACTGTTTTTACCTCATATGCTGCAATATAAACTGTTTCTACCTCACATGCGGCGATATAAACTGTTTTTACCTCATATGCTGCAATATAAACTGTTTCTACCTCACATGCGGTGATATAAACTGTTACTACCTCACATGCGGCGATATAAACTGTTTCTACCTCACATGCGGCGATATAAACTGTTTTTACCTCACATGAGGTGATATAAACTGTTTCTACCTCACATGAGGCGATATAAACTGTTTCTACCTCACATGCGCCGATATAAACTGTTTCTACCTCACATGCGGTGATATAAACTGTTTCTACCTCACATGCGGCGATATAAACTGTTTCTACCTCACATGCGGCGATATAAACTGTTACCACCTCACATGCGGCGATATAAACTGTTTCTACCTCACATGCGGCGATATAAACTGTTACCACCTCACATGCGGCGATATAAACTGTTTCTACCTCACATGCGGCGATATAAACTGTTTCTACCTCACATGCGGCGATATAAACTGTTACTACCTCACATGCGGCGATATAAACTGTTACTACCTCACATGCGGCGATATAAACTGTTTCTACCTCACACGCGGCGATATAAACTGTTACCACCTCCCATGCGGCGATATAAACTGTTTCTACCTCACATGCGGCGATATAAACTGTTACCACCTCACATGCGGCGATATAAACAGTTTCTACCTCACATGCGGCGATATAAACTGTTTCTACCTCACATGCGGCGATATAAACTGTTACTACCTCACATGCGGCGATATAAACTGTTTCTACCTCACATGCGGCGATATAAACTGTTTCTACCTCACATGCGGCGATATAAACTGTTTCTACCTCACATGCGGCGATATAAACTGTTTCTACCTCACATGCGGCGATATAAACTGTTTCTACCTCACATGCGGCGATATAAACTGTTTCTACCTCACATGCGGCGATATAAACTGTTACCACCTCACATGCGGCGATATAAACTGTTTCTACCTCACATGCGGCGATATAAACTGTTTCTACCTCACATGCGGCGATATAAACTGTTTCTACCTCACATGCGGCGATATAAACTGTTTCTACCTCACATGCGGCGATATAAACTGTTTCTACCTCACATGCTGCAATATAAACTGTTTCTACCTCACATGCGGTGATATAAACTGTTACTACCTCACATGCGGCGATATAAACTGTTTCTACCTCACATGCGGCGATATAAACTGTTTTTACCTCACATGAGGTGATATAAACTGTTTCTACCTCACATGAGGCGATATAAACTGTTACCACCTCACATGCGGCGATATAAACTGTTACTACCTCACATGCGGCGATATAAACTGTTTCTACCTCACACGCGGCGATATAAACTGTTACCACCTCCCATGCGGCGATATAAACTGTTTCTACCTCACATGCGGCGATATAAACTGTTTCTACCTCACATGCGGCGATATAAACTGTTACCACCTCACATGCGGCGATATAAACTGTTTCTACCTCACATGCGGCGATATAAACTGTTTCTACCTCACATGCGGCGATATAAACTGTTACCACCTCACATGCGGCGATATAAACTGTTTCTACCTCACATGCGGCGATATAAACTGTTTCTACCTCACATGCGGCGATATAAACTGTTACCACCTCACATGCGGCGATATAAACTGTTTCTACCTCACATGCGGCGATATAAACTGTTACCACCTCACATGCGGCGATATAAACTGTTTCTACCTCACATGCGGCGATATAAACTGTTACCACCTCACATGCGGCGATATAAACTGTTTCTACCTCACATGCGGCGATATAAACTATTTCTACCTCACATGCGGCGATATAAACTGTTTCTACCTCACATGCGGCGATATAAACTGTTTCTACCTCACATGCGGCGATATAAACTGTTTCTACCTCACATGCGGCGATATAAACTGTTTCTACCTCACATGCGGCGATATAAACTGTTACCACCTCACATGCGGCGATATAAACTGTTTCTACCTCACATGCGGCGATATAAACTGTTACCACCTCACATGCGGCGATATAAACTGTTTCTACCTCACATGCGGCGATATAAATTCAGGGTTAATTTAGCTGCTTTGTGCACTGGCCCTAAATCAGTAAAAGAAGCTATGATTAGGTGCAGGTCGTAATGTTTGTATTGGCTTAGTACAAGGCAGTTATAACCAAATGTCTGCAGGCTGGAGGTCATGGAGGAATTAACTGTTAGAAGTGAAAGACCAACAGGCCAGAGCTGGGGTCACGGTGCGGACAAGTCAAGACTAAAAATAGTGCTGTCAAAAGTGTCTGTAGATTGCTTTAGTTATAAGTGAAGGCCAAATTTTTTTTAAAGCTGCAGCAAAACCAGAAAGGAAACACTGAAGCTTTGTGTTGCTGGGAGTACAGCAAAGCAGAGCAATGCAGGGTTGAGTAATCTACTGTATTTCCAGGCTTTTCTTCTCCGTGCCACAGTAAATGTCCGGCCACAGAGGTGACGCTGTTCCAGTAAACTCTGTGTCCTCATGGCTGCAGGCCACAGCCTGTCATGTTCAGCAGGCTGGATCCTCTCCAGTCAGCCGCGTGAGTCGGAGGGAAGGCGTGGCAAAGCTGAACGCTCTGATCTAACTGGCTGGAAGTGTCTCAACGCTCCGCCCTCTTTCTCTCTACACATGACTAGTGTACGAGTGCGAGCCTCGTGGTGGGCCTCCGAGGGTGCGACACCCCTCCTGACAAGTCGACAGCAGAAAGCTGTTAATGTGTCAGATGAGCGGGAAGAGTTTTCAAAATCATATTGTGGAGCAAGAGAATTTTATAAACCGCAACGTAGTAAAAATCTAAAAGATTATAATGTTATAACATTTGTTGTTTTGTTTTTTTTAATAAGTTGTTTTGGCTTCATACAGCAGAGTTGTGTATTAGTATGTGATGAATTGGCTCGGTAACATAGTGTATATAAATAAAAAGATCTTACTCAGGAGTTCAGCAGACTTCTTGGTAGGTGATCTTTGATAGATGATTGCATAAGACAACGTGGAGTGATGTAACTTTAGATTGTTATTGCATAATCATTATGAGTGCTGTATGTTTCTGCTGCCGCTGTGGGGTCTCTAGGCTCAGACACAAACATCCATAAACACACATGAGCAGCGAGGGTCTGCAAAAAGCTGCTGAGATGAGATTTAGTCTAATCAGCAGCAGCTCTTGAACTCTCATATTTTGTGTGTGTGCTTGTGGCTCTGCATAATCTGCAAAACACCATTTCTTTTCATGTTTTTTCTTCTTTTTAGGAAAAATAAAGGAGCCGTCCTGCTTCAACTGCACAACCCTCAGACTTGCCAATCAAAAGTGAGTCATATAAAAGTGACATCTGCAGAGTTTCTGAATGAATATAAACCACTTGCATAAAATGCAAACTGCCTGCTATAAAATATAAATAATGTTAAACAGCATATGTTGACTGAAACTGATTTGCACTGGTGTTTATTTTTTCTTTTTGCAGTCTATAACTTATAACTATGTTGTCTTCTTAGGCTCGATGGTCTCAGACTTGGCGGCTTGACGCAGGTGTCTGCGTTCGGTCCTTCCATCCTCTTGTCAGATGAATACTCAGGACCCTGTCAGAGTGTAGACCCACAGCGGATCTACTGCGCTTTACTAGCAGGGTCCTCCACCTCACTATACCCTGCCATCACAACAGGGGTCCAATGGACAGTAGCACGACCGCATGACATCCCTGGGGTCAGGTGGATACACACCTCCAGGAGAAGATGGGATGACTCAAAGGTGGAGAAGTCGCTGCGATCGTTAAAAGACAAGAAGAAGAAGCTGGAGGAAGGAGGGCCAGTGTACAGCCCGACACTGGATGCAGAACCTGTCAGAAGGACGCTCCGTCAGCGGGTCCTCGATGAAATCAAGCACTACTACCACGGCTTCAGGCTGCTGTGGATTGACACCACTATTGCTGGGCGAATGCTGTGGAGGGTGCTGAACGGGAATCCTCTGTCCCGCCGGGAGAGGAGACAGGTGAGCAACGAGGGAAACATTGACGTAAAGATGTTTTATATTTATATATAGTTGTAATTATATGTTACTTTTTGACTGGAAACTGACAAACATGAGTTAAGGGGTCAAGGATGACTGAGTTAAGAATCAGGTCTGACTGCTAAGACATCTTGTTCCCGGATGTTTAATCCATGGCTTTTCTAACCTAATGGGATTTATTACAGAGACTGGCGGCATGCTGAGAGTTTGTTCACCAGTTGTTTAGCTGATTTGTCTGCTTAATTAAAGCTCTTTAGGCAGATGCTTTCAGCTTTAGTCAGAAAACTCCACAATTCTTACATTTATACAGTATGTATCTTGACCTCTCTGTTCCAGGAGAGGCAGAGATGTTTGTGGTAGTTTGTATCATAATGTTTATATTATTATAATTCATAGCAGCTTGTTGTTACAGAATCAGGGGGGCTTTCTAGACCAGGAGTGTCAAAAGTCGGTCCTACAAGTGTTTGATGTATCCCTGTTCCAACACATCTGGCTTACATTAAATGGTTCCAGTAGCCAATAGACGTCTAAACAATGACTGGTAAATTTGAGTCAGATGTGTTGGAGCAGGTATACATGGAAAACCTGCAGGATTATGGCCCTTGAAGACCGGAGCAGGACTCCTCTGGTCCAGACTGAAGTGCAGTGTCTGGTACAGTAATCTGATGAAGGTGTTTGCTCATAAATATCAGTTCAGCCTGTCAGCTCAGGTCACATTTACTGTGTCGGCGTTCTTCAGGAGCAGATTTAGGTGACATGATTGGCCGGTTGCCAGCGCTCTTCCTATACGGTGTGACGTCTAGACTTCTTGCTGCGGTTGTTTAGTCATCTGTTTTCCTTGCTGGGGATATTCCCTTTGACTTTGGTTTAAACACACTGACACACAAACGATGCCGCCAACCCCCTTTGTTCCAACAAATGGATAGTGTGTTCCTTCGTTACTTCTGGCAAGTAGAGTCCTTCCACCAGTAGCGCCATATGGCTTCTGACATATATGGCTGTTCTATTTTTGATGCCTTCCGTTTGGAAACGGCGTCAGTCTAGATCAGAATGGATCATTCAAAGAGGAAGTGAGTCAATGGAAAACCACAGTGGAACTGGTTGATTTAATTAAAAATAAGACACTGCAGACTTTAGATCGCATTTTATTCTGAAACATCAATATTACGTCATAACAGACGGCACAGGCATAAAGCCATCAGGTGGGCGAGGGTCTCACTAGTACTGAAGCTGCACAGTCTTGCATGACTGCACACATTTTTACTAGAAAGAAGTAAAGAGGAAGCATGTTAGACCTGGTGGCACTGGGCACATAGTCTTTTGCTGGTGTTTGCTATTGTTCTCCATAAAAACCCACAAGACCACCAACTAGGGCATGATGCTGCAATTCTTGTGTGATGGAGTGAGCTGGAGAATCCAGCTTTAGCTGAGATGCTGTTCCTGGTTTGACAGGGTGCCAGTTCTGTGACGCTTCCGCATTCAAAGGGTAAAGCTGGATTTATACTCAAACGACAACCTCGGCGTCATCTGACAGAATTACCCTGAATAAAGCATAAAGACTAAACCAAGATGGATAAATTAGGTGTATGGAGAGATCTGATGATCTGCTGCAGAGAAAGTTGATGTCATCATCGAAAGCACATTTCCCATCCATCCCAAGTGCTTGTTAACATGCATAGACAGAGCAGGACAATTAAATATTCTGCCTGAGCTTTTCCTTTGTCTTAACTGTGAATGTAACCATTACCTTTATTTATCATTGTTTATTTTTTTACATAGAGCCCCTTCTTCAAACTCTACTGTCATCTACCCTGAGGGTGCATTCATACCGGCACTGTTTGATTCACTTTAAATGATGCGTGCTTAGTACACTTCATGTGGAGCAGTCTGAACCCGCATTTGTGAACCAAAGAAGTGAACTTCTTATTTAAAATCAGGGGCTTGGATGACTCGTAAGTGAACCCAGGACTGTTTTGTTTGCAATGTGAAAGCAAACTGCTCGTACTGGACGGATTCTTGTGAAAACCACTTCAGGTTTGAACTCTGAAATTAAAACCGAAACAAAAAGTTTCTGAAATTAAAACAGAAACACAGCGACTGCATGAACTTGGTGGGACCTCCATTGTTTACTTGCGATGAATGAACCGTTTTCAGTCCTCGTCATTTGATGAGTCTGGTTTTCTTCTTGGAAAGTGGTCATTTTCTGGGAATTTCACTCCTGAACGAGTTGCGAGTTGTTGCAACTGCGTGACATTGTCCAGGTGGCCTGGTCCTAGTACAGTGCTGTGTGAAACCAAACCTAAGAAAGGTGTGGAAGTTAGATTGTTCGGGTCGACGCTTAACTAATGTGCTTCCCATAGACTGTATATAAAAAGATGGGCGGAGCCTCCGTGACGTCACCCGTTGGTTTCTGAAGAGCTGAATTGAAGCTCAGTGGGCGGTTCCTACCATCGCCATCTTGGCAGGGGCATGCGTGTTGTCTCACCCGGAAAATACAAAATATGGGCAAAGAGGCGGAGCTGAGCCCCCCTGGCTGTGAACGTCATGGTGGATGATTGACATCGAGCGAACTCAGAGCTGCCTGTAGTTAAGAGCTAACCAAGCTAACCCGGAGATAACAGGAGGTAAGCGGGCTAAAACTAAGTCACGTTGTTAACCAGCTAAAAACCGCGGTTGTTCTACATTCTTCTTACTTGAAGCAGGAGATCAGGTACCTGTCAATCAAAAGGACACGCCCCTAAATATGCCGAATTTCGAGATTAAATTACTTTTAAATGGGCGAGTTAGAAAAAAATTCACTCCCCCCACAGTTGTCACAAAGGTAAATCTGACCTATTAAACCAAAAATGGATTTTTGAACCAGGCTGTAAACATGTTTATTTCTGCTGTGAAGTTGGTCTTTTTAACATGGGAGTCTATGGGGATTTGCTCTGTTTTGCAGCCCCTAGTAGATGAAGGGGGAACTGCAGTTTTATGCACTTCCGCATAGGCTTCACTTTTAACCTCTGAAGGTTGCCGCTTGATGCTTCCTGTTGGATCAAGTGTCTTAAAATTTCAGTTTTAAGTTTTTGGTACATATCCATCATTGCATCTTCAGCTGCTTTCTGATGGTTCAGATTGTAGATGTTTATTTAGCAGGTGTTGTAGTTGCAGACCTCAGGACAAAACAAGAATCCCGTTTCACTGTAATGAAATAATTTAGTCCAAATGAGGTTGTTAAATGTTTAAAAACAATGCATCATGTCTGTGAACATGAAAGATTGGGGTTGAAATATTCCCATTACATGTTATATGCACGGACCAGGCTCTGTGTTAGATAAGGTGCAACAAGAGTGTTAATCCCTGCTGGTCAGCAGTGATGGTGACCACTGGTTTCCCTACCCCCCATTTAATGAGCACCATGACCCCTTTTCAAATGCAGTGACTCCCTGGGAGCGCATGTTCGAACCCATCTACTCCCCATTCATCTAACCTGGACTGCCTTTGCCTCCTTAATCTTCCCCTTTTATATTTACTTACAATACTTAGGGGTCCATTAAAGTCTCCCTCTTTTTTTTTTTTTCTTTTTTTTTTTTTTTTTTTTAAAACGTACCACCCCCCTCCTCTCCTCTTTGATGCTGAGCTCTGGGAGATGATATACATGTCAATGGCCTGCAGACAAAAGCCTTTTCACCCAGGCAGGCCTAAATCCCTCACCCCACTGGCATGCAGGTGGAAACGGCAGTGAAAGAAGGAGTCGTGTTTTGGCTTTCCCCCTCTCTGGGCCATTCCTGTAGATTGTATCTCAGGATGGTCAGTAAGCTGCATTCGGACAGCTGAACAATGAAGCAAACCAGGATTGGCCTGCTGCTTCTGCTGCTTCCATACGCAGAGGATTGTTCGGGCCAGCGCTTAACTAATGTGCTTCCTGCTGGATCAAGTGGACGGGTTTTGAGCCAGTGTGAGGCAGAATGTTCACTTTGGTCTGAAGGTCCGTGCAAATAAAGCAGCAGTGAATCACTGGGAATGTAGAGGTTTGGGATTAAAGTGCTGACTGTTGGAACTGTATGGAGGTATTGAACTGGGTGACTGTATGTAGACAAAAAAAAAAAAGTGTGGTAAATACTGACATACATGTCTGACTTTTTCTGGGAGATGATGCCATCTGCAGGAGACTTACAAAACTGCAGTCTGGTGAAAGCAAGCGCTTCATCCACCATGTAAATCCAGGATATACAGTTGTGCTCATATTTATTCATTTCATACCCTTAAATTAAAAAAGGAGAAAAACAGCTGCCTGTAAAATAAGCTAATAATAAAATAAGTAATAATGAATAAAAATTTTATGAAAATCATTACATTATTTTCTAATTCTGGTTCTATACAAATGTTTTTTTTTAAAAAGCAAACAAATAAGATAATTTATTACATATTACATCACTCATAAACTAATATTTAGTTGACTAATCCTTTGATGTATCCGCAACAGTCAGGTGTTTTCTGTTCCTCTCAGTCAGACTTCTGCACCTGTTGACAGGTATTTTGTCCCACTGTTCAACAGAAAAGTGCTCTAATTTGTCCAGGACCCATTTGTTTTGTTTTTTTGTTTTTTTTCTTCAACTCAATTAAATGATAAAATAGATTTTTGCCAATTTTTAGTTATTGTTCCTTTTTTAAGTCTCCAGTTATTTGAGTGACTGTTGTAAATTCAGCCTTTTCTTTAATGAAAGGGGACGAATACATATGAGCACAACTGTATGTCAAATTATCTCTGTCAAACGTTAGTTTATACCGTCACTGCAGTCACATTAGTGTTGTCATTTAGAATAAAAATTTCTGCTTCAGTTTCTCAGAACGTGTGCGGACGTCTTCCGACTGCTTCCCTTCCTGGTGTTCATCATCGTCCCGTTCATGGAGTTTCTTCTTCCTGTAGCTTTGAAGCTTTTCCCCAACATGCTGCCATCAACCTTCGAGACGCAGTCAAAGAAGGTAATCAGAGCTGAGAATACAATCAAAATGAAGCCCCATACGATCGGTGTGCCAATATAATTATGTGGTGATTATGTTGAGGTGGTTTTTACCGGAGATGAAGTGACTAATTTCATTTTGAATTTGGGGTGTAAATTTTAGGAGGAGAGATTGAAGAAGGAGCTGAGGGTCAAACTAGAAATGGCGAAGTTCTTGCAGGACACTATTGAGGAGATTGCACTGAGGAACAAGGCTGCTAAAGGCAATGTGACGGAGGAGTTCTCCACCTTCTTCCAAAAGGTTGGTGCCAATGAGCGATGACATGCACCACCAAGGCTCACCACTGCTTTCTACTGGCTAACACACTGATATTCATTTGTTCATGTTTGGTATCAAATATTTAATCTGCATTAATAATATGATTTTTTTATTTTTACATCTGTCGTTTTTGTATAGTTTTGATTATTAGAGTTTGTTCACATGACCTTAGAAATCTGATCATTTACTATTATTGTAATAATAAGATGTGATGCGTCTACATGCACTTCTGAAATTAGATATACTAAAAACCCTGGTCTGTCTGGGACGATATGCTTTTCTCCTGATTAGATATTTTACAATGTTTTGAGTGTCGATTATATTATTCAAGTTGCAATTTCTCAGTATTTCCGATATTTAGTTTGCTTTAAAAACAGCAGACTGTGTGAAAAATTTGAGTGATGACCAAGTTTACAGACTATATCACAAGCCAGATTTTCCAAATAAAGAAATGAACTGTGTGTCAGTTTTATAGATTTATTCAGCAGTAATATATCTGAAGCAGCTGTTTGAACATCTACTCTTCCTTCAGAAGTTTGAACTGCATATAAAAGTGCTGCTTTGAGTGTTTGTTGGCTTCCTGCTGCGCTACGTTTGGCTGTTTGCTCTGCATTTTCCTCAGGATGGCGTCTTGCTGGGCAGGCAGTAACATTAGTCGTGTTACCGCCGTACGCCACATGTGCATTACAAAGTTTACAAACAGCTTTCGATACATACAGCTCTGCTTTTTCCTGCAAAGCAAAAAATCCTAAACGTGTCCACACTTTTCTATTCTATTCTATTCTACAGTCATTTAGCAGACGCTTTTATCCAAAGCGACTTACATATGAGTGAGAACAACACAAGCAGGAAATCAAACAGTAGAGGACATCGTAGGAAAGTGCTGGTAGACTGTCCACTTGGACACCGGTTCTTACATGAAGTGCTTCAGGCTTTTTTTTTTCTTTGCTTTTGTTTCATCACCTATGTTAAAATACAAAGAATTAATACCATAATGTTTGTAGCAAAGAACTGGGCTAAGTTCTCCAACTTTCCAACAAATATAGCTAAACTAAATGTGGAAGTTCCTCTTGAAGAGCTGAGTCTTCAGCTTGCTCCTAAAAGCAGATAAGGATTCTGCAGAGCGGACAGAGTTTGGGAGATCATTCCACCATCGTGACACAACAGAGGAAAAGAGTCTGGCTGGTGATTTAGTCCCACATATTGGTGGTAACACGAGGCGTCTTTCACTGGTGGAACGTCGCTGTCGAGAGGGAGTGTAGGTCTGGATTTGGGAGTGAAGGTAGACGGGAGCCGTTTCAGTTTTTGTTTTGTAAGCCAGAAGCAACTCTGCTTTACGTTTAAAGTAAAACTTTTAAAGCTTTAGCTTTAAAGTTGAGGCACTTTTTGACTTAAAATGTGATGGTGGAGGATTTATCTCTGCACATTTTTGTTGGTTTTCCGCCATTTTCCGTCTTCTTTTCTTTCTTTCTTTCTTTCTTTATTCAGACTCTATGTCTATTAAAAAACAAACAAGAAAAAAAAAAACATACATACAAACATGTTTCCGTGTTTTCTAGAACTGATATAACGTCACGTTACTAGACAGTCGAAGAGAAACGCTTCGCCCTCTGCTGGAGAGAAGCCGTAACTTCTGCTCCATCTGGCATCTAAACATATAAACATTTAAAATAAAAAAAAATTAAAAAAATTATTTTGATTTAAAAAAAAAAAAAAAAAAAAGGTTTAAAGATTGTAAAACAAAAAAAAATCACGATTTTTATGTGAACTGATTTTTTTATTTTCTCCCACCCATATATTCCCTTATTGTATTTCTTAGCTATTTTCAAACCGTCAGGTCTTGAAAAATAGTCTAGCTAATGTGGGAGCTAATAAGCTTCGAAACAGTCTACGTGTGAACGTTTTACTCCGTTTCTCCTCTGACTTCCCGCCGCTCCACAGCATTGCATTTTTGTTGCTGTTTTGTATCGCTTCTGCTTGTTTAACAGAAAGACCGAAGCAAAGAAATAACTCAGATATACGGATGTACGTGCACGAAGAAATGGGAATATTGAGGAGAAATAAATGTGTGTTATTCTGTTGTCTCATGATCAGATAAGTGTTAAACTGATGAATCGTGTCAGACTTGGTGACTTGAATTATCTGGTCGCTCCAGATACCAGATAATGATCAGATTCTTGTTGTGCATGTAAACGGGCTCAGAGATAGCATTTATTATAAATGTCCAGTAACTTACCTGCATGGGCGAGAATTGCGTCGGGTAAATACATCCAGTTCCTTTAAAGCTATTTATAAATACATTTTTTCAGGGAAATTTTGCCCAATTTGAAATGATTCAAAACAGTTTACAAGTCATAACTTGTGTGTGATCTACAGATCCGTGACTCTGGGGAGCGTCCCAGCAACGAACAGATCATTAAGTTCTCCAAACTGTTTGAGGACGAGCTGACTCTGGATAACCTGACCCGACCTCAGCTGGTGGCCCTCTGCCGGCTCCTGGAGCTCCAGTCCATCGGGACCAACAACTTCCTCCGCTTTCAGCTCATCATGAAGCTCAGGGCCATCCGTGCAGATGACAAGGTATCTGTGCTTCTGTTTGTTTTTAACGTTTTCTTGTTGTCAGACATGAAGTGACGACCTCAATTCCACAAAGAGGGTGTAATGCATTGTCCTCTTTATATCCGTAATGTTATTTTATGTATATTAGTAGGCACGGCTCTGTAAGACACGTGTGCTCTGTGTTTTCCAGCTAATTGCAGAAGAAGGAGTGGAGACTCTGAATGTGAACGAGGTCCAGGCAGCCTGTCGTGTCAGAGGGATGAGATCTCTCGGAGTCACCGAGGAACGACTGAGAGAGCAACTGGGCCAGGTAACGCCAACAAACTGGTTGTTAAAAAGAAAGGATGGCGGACCTTCTTATTTTTATTGTCACAAGCTCTGTCTTTCTTCTTCATCCATTCCTTTAATCCAGGTTTATTTATAGATATGCTGAGGATATTAAACAACAGATTTGTTCTCCATTATTGTGCTGTTGTAGTGGTTGGAGCTGCATCTGAACCAACAGATCCCCACTTCTCTGCTTCTTCTGTCTCGAGCCATGTACCTCCCCGACACACTGTCTCCTGCTGACCAGCTGAAAACCACGCTTCAAACACTCCCTGAAATGGTGGTATGTCGACTGCAAAATGTTAAGAAATAAAACTAGATGAAGTTAATTTACAAGCTAATCTTTCTCTGTAAAAGCTCTTCAGTTCACCTCCTGCTCTCCTTTCCAGACCAAAGAGGCCCAGCTAAAGGTGGCGGAGATGGAACTGTCCAAAGTGGACAATAAGACCAAACTGGAGACAACGCTGCAGGAGGAGGCAGCCATACGGCAGGACACAAAGGACCGGGAGATGGAGCGGCTGGCTGATGCTGCAGAGAAAGCTGCTCGGGTAATTTAGTCGCTGAATTGAATTCTGACAATTTTCTACGCTTATTGTAATTTTAATGCAAACAAAAGACTATTTTAAAAACAGCCATGTCATGTTTTAGACTGGGAAATATCTGGTTTGAGTCTGAGTGAAGAATGATGCTGTTTATGAATTACTGAGACAGTATAAAATAAATTAAATTAAAAATTATACCGTAGATTCAAACATATAATTTTGCATCTTAAAGGATGCTTGTTTAATCTGAAAACCTGCAGGCCTGCTCTGTTTGGTGTAAAAATCCCAGTTAAAAGACTGACATAGTTTCATGTGCATGGCAACAAAATCCTCAACTCAGTTTTCCCACGCCTGGTGCATCCAAATGGGACTTGGAGATGACTTTAATGATCCCTTTGGGATGGCCCCCCTCAGGAAAATTAACATTTCCAGCAGCAAAAAGAAAAGCATGCAATAAAAAAAACCAAAAAAACAAGTAAAAATAAAATAAACAATCATAAATTGATTAAATAAACAATAACAAAATACCCAAATAAACAACTGACTACCTACCCCCCTTCTCTACTGCATGTATACTCGATGTCCTCGATGTCCTCTATGTTCTCGTCCCAAGTGAGGAGTTGTAGAGTGCGATGGCATGATGGGCTTGTTAAGCCTGTTGCTCCTAAACTCAGGAGCAGTCAGGCTCCTCTGGTTGCTGACAGCAGCGTGTAGAAGGTGTCTAGCATCGTCCATAACATCCAACATTTTTAGGGCTTTTCGACCGAGCTGGTTCCAGAGCCGGATCTGAACCAGACTTAGCACCGGTTCTTTGGCTTTCGACTGACTCAGCATCGTTCCCGGTTCTCATAACCGGTTCTATCCTGGCACCAAGTCTTTGCCGTGTCAGAGTTGAGAGTTTGGGTGTCAAAATATGAGCATTGAAAGTAGGATCAACATCTTCATACCAGATGGATTAAAACTGACTACAGGAACAAGCAGAATTAATCCGAGGAGGAGACTCTGTGTTTCCTGGCTCTACGGCCGTCTGCAGAGATCCACGGCAAATTGGCTACAAATGGGGATTCGACCACTGGTCTACACATTTGTTTAACAAACTTTACAGAAGATTTTTTGGGACCAGAAAAAGAAGCTGGGACGCAGCTGCAACGAACGACCTAAAAGAAACCCACATTTCCAGATCCTGAATTCTGTTCTTGGTGACCGGACGGCAATGACGCGGCACAGACCAGTTTCTGTCAGTCAAAACCAAAACTGGATCTTTGCTAGCACCAGAGCAAAACCACCTAAGCACTGGTTTTAGCACCAGAACCGGTTCCTCTTTTTGTCCAGAGTCCTCGACTCTGCCAGCGTCACCAGAGATTCCAGCTTCACGCCCACCACTGAGCCGGCCTGCCTGACCAGTTACAATGCTAACCAATAAACAACTAAACTAAACAGTACGAAATCAAACTGCTCACACCAGTAACACACAACTTTACAACACAATACAACTTTATTTATAAGGCACTTTAAAAACAACAATGTTGACCAAAGAGCCACATTGTGAGGTGTTAAAAAAAAAC
>NC_136631.1:32233426-32468426 GCF_933228915.1 Telmatherina bonti
GTCTCGCGGACTATCTTGATGGGAATGCATCCTTTGACAGTTTAGCAAAATATGATGTCAAAATAAACTAACTAATTAAAATGAGTCTCTTCCTAACTTGTTAACTTTGGGTTTAGACGACTTTTTCCTCACTGTTTGTTTACTACTCAAGCTTTAGCAGTAGCTATTAGTGCTGCGACGATACGCTTTCATCCCGATTCAGTTCGGGATTAGTTTGGGTGCCGATTCGATTTAAAATGAAATTCTGTCGATTCTTCAATATTGCTGATTTTTGTAGACTAAAACCAAAAAAATGTATAAAATTTTTTTTTGCTCGTCATTTTTCTTGATTTTGATTAGGAAAAAGCAACACAGCAACACAGTGATTTCGCTCCCCCTAGTCGCTGCCAGGATGACGACAGAACGCCCTGCATTGTGATGTTGTTGCCCTTTCTCTTTAGTTGTAGTCGTGGCTTTTCAGCATCCAGGAGCTGTAGAGCTGCTGTCTGGAGGACGTGGAGATCAGAAAGTCAGTGATGCAAAGGCAACGTTTAACACTTTTAATCTTTTATCAGCAAAACCGGTAGTTATAGATCATTTTTCTGAACGGGACAGATGAGTCGAATATGTTTACGTTGATGTTTCTACATATTTCTTCTGATGTCAGACGTTGTCCTGATGATGATGATCGTCCAATCATGTACCACAGGCTGTAAATGGAAAAATGCTTTTTTCATTATCCAGTGGATTCTGTTGTGCACCTCTGCCACCTACGTACTGTGTGTGTGTGTGTGTGTGTGTGTGTGTGTGTGTTTTAGCACACAGAGGGAACACAGAGCCACCTAGTGGTCATACATGTTAACTGTTTTTGAAATTTGAGAATATTTTATTTATTATGTCCTTTTTAGATATTTTTTTCGTTGTTTGAGTGAAGAAGTTACAGCTTCTGTAACTTGTTTCTCACCAAAGATCAGCTGATTTGGTCGTAAAGAAATAATGAAGATAAGTTTCTCTGTTACGTTTCGGACCACCTATTTTCTTGGCATCTTCTTTGACAAAATGATGTTTATTTTTATTTACCTCAGTGTTTGTAGGAGTTGCATGTTAACATGAGATGTAACAGAAAAGGGAATTAGATTAAATGAAAATGTAAAACATTTCTTTACATGTTGCCTTTGGATCACTTACTTAAAAATCTTCATGAACTCCAGCTGTTTATCTTCATCCTCATCCTCATCATTGCCCTCATTATCATAACTTCCATAGTAAAATGGTGGTGGAGATGGCATAAAGGAGAAAAAGGCTTTTCCTCTAAAATTAATAGAGAAAAACTAAACAAATAAAGTGTTTCAAGCAGTGTGACTGAATCCATTCCCCTAACTGATTTAAAATTTTACAGATTATTCTTTACTAAATATAGCGATGCGACAAGGTAAGCTGAACCGTGAGCCGCCATTTGCTTGCTTGTCAGTGCTGGCATGGCATCGTCAGGATCAGTAATTCCTTTCAGCCTCCTTCCATCTGCTTTCTGAGTCAACATTTTCTAACGACACGTCTCGCAGCACATTAAACTACATTCAAAAGGAGATATTTCCCCTCACTGCTTGGTTTGCTACGTTCAGACTGATTGGGTGTTTCTGGATTATCACACTGGATCTTTATGCAACGCTGAAACTAATTTACTCCGTTTTAAAGTTGCTTTAAAAACAATAATCCATCAAATCCAGTGTGTTGCATTGCATCTCAGCATGAAATGAACTTGGCAGGTTTAAACTGCCACCGTGAGAAATGAGACTCGGATCTGATTGGTGTGACGTGGGAACCGTGAACGCAGCTCAGACTTCTCCACCACATTTTACGTCCTGCCAAAGCCGGTAACCGTTTCCTGTATACAGTCTGTTCTACACCTTCAGGGAGAACCTGATCAGCATCGACGAGCTCATCGCCATCATGCGGCAGATCCAGAACATTCCCGAGGACAAGCTGCAGCGGATCGCCGAGGCCCTCGATGACAACAAAGACGGAAAGATCGACATCGATGATGTCATCAAAGTAAGTTGTGTTTTCTCTATGTTTTTATCTACGGTGCCGTTTGAGATTTAATGCTTATGTTTGTTTTCAACTAGTGAAGACGAAGATGAAGATTTTCTCAGCTGTATCAGACTGGGAGTAAAATTTCCATATAATGTTACCGTAGGACTGGTGAGAGGGAAATGTGTGTGTAGCCCTGCAGATCTATGCAGATCTAATTACTCCAGTTGCTGATACAATCAGAGTAAAACTCCATGTTTAGTAAGGTTCGAAATAATCATTACAGAATATTTATTTTAATCAATTAATAATATGAAATGTTTACAAAACATCTGTTTCTTTTGTTTGAGTGTAGACAAATACACTCACCAACCGTGTTTTCTTTTTCATATAGTTGCAATCTATAAAATCCCACAAATAGTTGGCTTCACTTATCTATCTATCTATCTATCTATCTATCTATCTATCTATCTATCTATCTATCTATCTATCTATCTATCTATCTATCTATCTATCTATCTATCTATCTGTCTGTCTGTCTGTCTGTCTGTCTGTCTGTCTGTCTGTCTGTCTGTCTGTCTGTCTGTCTGTCTGTCTGTCTGTCTGTCTGTCTACATTTATCTATCTATCTCTCTACATCTATCTCTATATCCCCATTATCTATCTCTATGTCTACTTCTATCTGTCTATCTCTGTCCACATCTATCTATCTTTATATTTATATCTCCATCTATTTATCTCTCTCTCTCTCTCTCTCTCAGCTTGACATCAAACTGGTCACAGGTCTGCTTTTTAGCCATTGATGTGAGTCAGGTGTGTTGCAGCAGGGAAACTTAGACTCTGAAGTAGTGAAAAGGCCGACCTGCTGGTCACATGACGTATCCAGTGTATTTCTGTAAACAACAGTTTGACTTACCAGTTTTCTGCCAACTGGTAAGTCAGTAGTGTTTGTCTATGTGCAACGATGCTGGTTGCTTAGGAACGAGCTCCAAGAGATGGTCTTCAGAGCAATCTGCCATTGTGTCCCCCTCCGACCTCCTGTTCAGACTCTTGTTCACATGAGCGCCTCTAGTGTTCAAGTCAATATTCCAACTCATCACCTCGTGTCAACGGAAGCGACCTACGTGCCAAATGACCATGTTGCAAAGCGTTGCTAACAGCAACACATCCCAGCGCCGCAGCAGACCAAGCAGTGGCAGCGTGGGAACACATCCACGAGTTTCTATTCTGACGGGACGGAGATAAGTTAATCGCTTCCTCCGACTTGTCCTGGTCTTGTTTTGCAGGTGGTTGAGCTGATCGACAAGGAGGACATCGACATCTCCACCTCGCAGGTCGCTGACATCATGGTGATGCTGCAGAAGGAAGAGAAGCTGATGGAGAAGGAAAAGGCCAAAGAGAAGGCTGAGAAGGAGCAGGCAGCCACACGCAACAGCTAACTCCTTTCATTTTAAACACAAAGCACTTGTTAGAAAATGAATAAACGACGACCACTGAGAGGTTTTGTGGCTGCTTTCTGGTCACAGAGGACTCTGCACTACTTAAGGGAGAATCAGAGTAACGCTTCTTCTGAGAGTTTGCTCTTTCAGATGGTTGAAAAATCAAACAGGGATGCTTGTTCCCCTTAAATCCAGAAAATCAAGATAAAAGATGATTGTGTTTCCCTTTTCTTTTCTGGTGTGATTATGCACAAGACGTGGACACTTGATTTAGTGTAATAATAGAAAGTAATTTATTAATGCAGGGGGGTAACAGTACATGGAGCCATGGTTGCCATGGTTGCTCTCCCGACTTTGAATTAGAGAAGATGAGTTAAAAAAATGGGAGGGACGGGGTTTATCATTCATTTCATTATGTGATAGAAATGAGATTTTTGCACATTATATCGTCATCATTATCATTCCACCCAGTTTTTCTCCTTTGTCCGGCCATCAACCTCCTGTAGCGTAGAGGAACTTCAGGTTTCTGCAGTGTTCGGTTGCTTGTTGTGGATTGTTGAATGTAGAAATGAAAACTGCAACCAAAGATAGTAAAAACACAACAAGAAAATCATAGAAATCTAATGAGAACTGGAAATCCGTGCAGGTTTGAAGCTTCGCATTTAAAAATAATCCTAAAATAAAGGAGATTTGTATTTTATTGGTCCGTTCACTACTGCTCTGACCTGTGTGGGAATGAGCACAGCACCATGGCAGCGATGGTAATGTATCCTTCATGTAGTAGTGGGGCATCTGCAGCATATGTCATGGGGGCTCGATTGGAGGGGTTTAAAGGCCAGATCCACAGCTGAGCCTCTGTTGTGTTTAATGGAACCGTTTCCTGAGTAGATCTTTTATTGCACGGCGTGACGTGTTGCTCTGCAGCGTTAAACTGCACTAGTTCGCACCAGGACCTACCATTTCACCGCACTGTGGCGAAACCATCAGTGTTGTCGCTGTTTGGTGTTTAATCCTCTTAGCTTTGTGTAAAATGCCAAAGTTGCACTTTTAATGACACATTCTGGTTATTTATTTTAAAAATGAACAAATAAACCAGCAAAGACTGACTGACGCGTACAAACGGTCAGGATCACAGAGACACTGAACGCACCACCAAGCAAATAAATGTCAGCTGCTGCACCGACGAGTCGGAGACAGAATTTCACTTCGTTCCAGCTGCTTTCAGAAGATGCAAGATGAAAACAAAAGTAGTTATGTGCACATAAGCTGTCTAATAATTATAGTAGTCTTAGCCTACAGGTTATGTGCTCAGTGGCCTTCTCACACACACACACACACACACACACACACACACACACACACACACACACACACACACACATATATATATATATATATATATATATATATATATATATATATATATATATATATATATATATTAGTTCATGTACTGTTGTATATTTGTTTTTTTCATATTTTAAGGAGATTATAAAGCGATTGTATTATTTTCACTTCATATAATCATTTTTGGCTGAATAATTTGGAGTGAATTTGTCATTAGATCAGATTATCTGCGTTTCAGACGCATGAAGAAGAAGTTTAGTTGCTTTGGCGGTGTCTGCACTGTAGCGGTGCGTGTCTGTGGGTTGTAGTCCAGGGTCCAGCAGGTCTAATTGCATATAATTTCAGCTACGTTTGTCCAGACAGCCATTGATGCGTATTTCCCCACATACAAAAAAAACGTGCCGTGTGTGTTTATTCTTACTGCCAGCTCTCTGCTTTCCCTCCACGGTGGCTGGAGATGATCCCCTGTGTAAACCAGGATGACAGAGTGGTACTTCAGATAAAGCCGAGTGGGCGACGCTTTGCTTAATCCGTTCCTGGAATCCACTGTGGTAAAGAGTGTGTGCGTCTTCCATCAGGCGCCGTCCAGGTTCAGCCTGGGACCGGTCAGGCTGGTGGGTGCAGGGTAAACACTCACCCCATACATGGGCTGGAGGGTTGTGTTTAGTTTAGAGACGCTCCTTGGCGGGGGGGGGGGGGGGGGGGGGGGGGGGCATGGCATGCGCTGTGCAGCATTAATCTGCGGTCCGTGTAAATATGTCAGAGGAATGTTGTTACAACGTCTGTACTGCAGTCTGCAGGGGGAGCGTGGTGTCTGCGTCCTGACAGGTAGAACATCAGGGGGGCGAACGTGTCTGCTGCCACGGACAGGTTAACAGCCACAGGAAGGAACAGAAGACGGGAATTCTGGGAAGATCTAGAGAGACTGGACCATCTTACATTTTTATACATGCGTTCAACATAAGCTGCAAACTTTTCTAACGGCTTCACCTAATTATTTTTTTTCTGCTGCCGGCCCAAATGGTCATTTTATGCACTAAAATATCATGAAAAAAAGAATTTCAGTCATCAGACCATGACATTAGGATCATTATGAAATGGAATTTGTTAAACCTTCAAAGCATTCGAGTCATGTTGAACTGGATCTGATTTTTTTTTTTTTTTCTTTTAGTTTATCTCTCCAAAACGCCGACGTTTTCCTCCTTCAGAAGAAACTAAACCCCCCAACAGCTGTGTTTTCCTGCAGAGTTTGTGTCTGGCTGCAGGATTAATGCAGATTGGCTCTTTTCTAAGGAAAAGCAGTTTGACGGGGAGCTAAAATCAGCTGACTTTATCTCCCAGAAATCTACAGGTGGTGTTTGCTTTGCCCTTCTCTTTTAGGCTGACATGGGAGGAGGAGAAAAGAGAGGCTACTGTGTAAATGCACCGTGTTTCTGTTGCAGTCGGCGTGAACTGAGTAACGGAGGGACTCAGGGTGTGAATATTCAGACTGAAGCAGCTGCAAGCTGCAGCCTGCTATGCAAACCGTCCTCTTAAGGTTGACTTTTCACATGTGGATGTTGTGTTTTAGAGAAACAAGGGTTTAAAACAATACCTTATTAATGCATCATGCCTCCTTAAGGTGATATTTTTTCTGTCTTTAGGCAGAAAATGTGCGATTAACTCAGTATTCCCTTCCTTTTAAGGACATATGTTCCTGTTATCTGGACACAAATCTTTAAACTGGGTGTTAAGTGGCTGTTTTTCTGCTTCCCTGTAGGGGGGACTGCCTTGCTGTTTGGGGTTTATGTGCTTCTTTTTATCGCGAGAGGGATGATGCTGTTCGGAGAAGATGTAAAGATTTGTTTAGTCTGTAACTGGAAACAAAGAAATGAGGCAGCTGCTGCAAAACCGAGCCTGCAAGAGCAGCTTTATGCATCCAAAACGGCGGTACCGTTTAAAAAAAAGATGGAAAAAATCATGCTTAGAAATGGAGAAGTTCATGTCGCCTCCTGTTAGTTGCTCTGATATTCCTGCTGGAGCTTTTTGTCGGCGGTGACGCGACCACGTCGGTGTGTTTAAACCACCATCATCACTTCCCTCCAGCTTTCTTCTGGTTTTTCTGAACAGTTCACCTCAGAAATGTTTAAAACCTTCAGCTGACATCATGCGACATAAACGAGACGGAAATCAGGAAAAGTTTGCTCAACGTGACGCTACAGCTGCAGTTTAATAGTTGATCATGAAATGATTTTGAATCATATCAGAAAAAGTAAATCTTAGGGAGTGACTCAGCTTAGACTAAAGGAGGAGTCTGTTGTTTTTTTTAATGCTATTTATTAATAAAAAAGTCCATCTTCTGCATCCCAGTGTGGATGATGTTCGGGACATGATGTGATGATGGATTTGTTCAAACTTGAATCTCAAATGTATAACCTGAATAATTATTCTTTTTTTTTTTTGACACATTTTTTGTGTTTCTGTAACAAAAGTATCATTTACAAAATTATGTGTTGAATAAATTGTGAATGATCTTGTATTCCTTTTTGTTTGTTTGTTTTTGTTTTCCCACCTCATCTCCATCACAGTCATCTTCATCACCCCCTCCACGTTTTGTGTAAAACCTCCCACAGAGACATTTTTTGTCATTTCTCATCCCAAACCCTCATTCCTGACTTCTCACCAGCCTCCTACAGTTGTTCTCACACCTCAGAGGAGGCAAACGCAGAAAGTAGAGACTTTAACACAAGATTAGCTATTTAATGCACATTTAACGTGCTTAATCTTAATCCCCCTGTGTAAATCTATGCTCTTGCTTGATTAATTGCTTCGTTTCAAACAGTAGTTGGATTATAACTCAGTTAAGTGGTCACATAAGTGATGTAAAAAATAAAACCTAACAAAGGACAGGTCTACATGTTCAAAAAGGAGCTGGAAGAAGTGTAAAACTCATTAAATCCTTTTTTTTCCCGAAATGTCATTGCTACACATAATATAACACACACATAAACCATGCCCATCAATCCCTCTTCAGTCACATCATTTTGTTTTCAGAGTTAATCCATACTAAAAATGGATTTACCTGCAGGTGTAGTCACCCTGAACTCTTAGTCCCAGTAAATCCAGCTAAGAAAGCATTTCAACCAGCTTTTAGTCACTGGAAGCGATGATGATGTAAACAAGTTCCACCAGAGCAGGAGAACCGGTTTTCTTCGCATGTGTTGTGTTTTTTTGCTCCTGTAAGTGAAAAGCAGAAGTTGGGATTATATTTTACAAGTCATCTCCATGCCACTAAACCAGGTGGTTCCAGTCAGCACTGGGAACAGACCAGTTTCAGTGGCGGAGCAGAACAAACAGCACAGAGACGACTTTGTTGGAGGGAGGTTGAGGCTTTTTGACATACCGCGGCTACCGTACTAAGCTGCATAATTCGTTTCAATGAAATATATTAACATCAGATGGAAGTTAATTCTTACAGAGTGTCGCTTTAAATAAAATATATGTAGAAATCTTTGTTGCTGTGAACAAAATGAAGGAATGTTTGTCAGATTCCCGAATCAGCCTCCATTTAATGGTTTATGTAGCACCTCTGCATCTATGAGCAGTGTATCTCAGTAGAAATGATGGGAATGTTTCCTGGGAGTGAAAGTTGGACATTATTACACTGACTTTTCCCCAGAATGTAACTAATCCCAACGCAGACTGCGTGCGTTTGGACCACAAACTGTATAAAGAGATGGACAGAGCCTCCGTGACGTCACCCAAAGGTTTCTGAAGAGCTGAATTGAAGCTCGGTGGGCGGTTCCTACCATCACCATCTTGGCAGGGCATGCCTGTCGTGTCGCCCGGAAAATACAAATATGGGCAAAGAGGTGGAGCTAAGAGGGGGGCTGTGAGCATCATGGTGGATGATTGACATCAAGCGAACTCCGAGCTGCCTGTAGCTAAGAGCTAACCGAGCTAACCTGGAGATAACAGGAGCTAACCAGCTAACGGAGGTATGCGGGCTAAAGCTAAGTCATGTTGTTAACCGGCCAAAAACCGCGGTTTTTCTATGTTCTTCTTACATGAAGCGGGAGATTGGGTACCTGTCAATCAAAAGGACACGCCCCTAAATATGCCGAATTTCGAGATTAAATTCATTTAAAACAGGCGAGTTAGAAAAAAATTCACTCCCCCCACAGTTGTCATGAAGGTAAACCTGACCTATTAAACTAAAAAAGGATTTTTGTAACAGACTGTAAACATGTTTATTTCTGCTGTGAAGTTGTTGTTTTTTTGTTTTTTTTTACACAGGGATTCGTTCTGTTTGGAGCCCCTAGTGGATGAAGAGGGAACTGCACTTTTATGCCCTTCCGTATAGGCTTCACTTGTAACCGCCGAGGGCTCCGTCCATCTTTCATATACAGTCTCTGGTTTGGCCAGCAGCGCGCGCCACCGTTCTCTGGTTTTCAGACCCGTCTTCATGGATTTGGAAAGTCTTGAATCGTTTCAGCAGCATCCAGGAGGAAGCACTCCTTACATAATCTCAGCGGGTTGGTTTTTGTATAGTTTCCCATCAGACCAGTGTGTTTTACGTCCAGTCTGGCACCTTGCCGCAGCGGCTGAACGCGCGTTCACGCGGCCTGCAACGTTCAGATAATAACCCAATTAATACCCTCATCTTCCTCGTATAAAATACATTTTCTGATCCCCAGAACACCTAATAGAGTCATATTTGGATTAAACAGCTAATGTATTAAGATATGTGGAGGATGCAGATATTAATCTTAATTGTAATATTACATCCTCACACACACACACACACTGCAGGGAGGACTCTGTTATAACTTTGTGCAGTTGAGGTTTTCTGCAGCACTCTTACAGGAAGAAGGCAGAGTTCTGTTTGCAACTCATATAACCATCATATTCTGAATATCGCTGTGTTTTGATTAAGGATAATAGTTGTGTAGATACAGCATGACAGCATTTACATGGATCAAAGTGGAATAACATGTTACGCTGCACAGTGTGTAGGTTGGATGATACTGTTCTTCGTGAGCAGCGTGAGGCAGAAGCATGCACGTCCTGATGCAGCAGGAGGGATTTACACAAACCTTAGAAACAGTTTGCATGTGGAGGTTTCATCACCTGCTGTCTCATCAGTTAAATATTTCCCTTCTTTTGTTCCTGTTATCTGCTTCCATCTGTCATCACATCCCTACGAAGAATCAAGGTGTTTGTTCCTCTGGTGGGTGTCTGACCTGCCTGTCAGGATGCTGTGCAGGCGGATCGCAGTGACGATGTTTCAGGCTGCAGCCTCCGCGCTGATCTCAGGTAGAAAGAGCTCTGCTTTGGGGATTTTCAGCTGTTCAGTTACAAAAATTCAGATGGATGGATTGATCACAGAGGAAGAAGTTGCCTTAAAGATTTTTATGCATGAAGACAGTTGCATCTTGCTGGTTTTTAGAGATTTGAATTGGAAAATTGTAGAATTGAGATTGTCGGAAATAAGTTTTTGCACTTTAAACTGTAAAATTGAACTGTGTTTCATCTTTTTTACAGCATTATCGAGGATTTATTTCCATGTGGATTCAGGGTTAAAGGTTTAGTATGACTGCAATCAAAGACAAGAAAAGGTTTTCGAGGAGCATGTGTCTGCGAGTGCAATCCTGGATATGCAAATGGTTTTGTACGCGTTTAAACTGGAACGCAGGCGTATTATGGTAAAGACACATAATGATGATCCAGAATTTATATAAAAATAAGTGAAAAATCCCTCCCTCGTTTTCAAAAACTGAATGAAAAAGTTTTTATTCAAATGATAACCAAGGCAATAATTTTTAAAATACTAAGAAATGATCCCAGTTTTCCTTTCGGGTCTTAAAATATAATTCTTACTCCTTCCCTTTCTGCAAAGTGAGATACTTAACACAATTTCTACAGGGTAAAGTTGTAATTTTTGGGATAAAAGACTGTTTTATTGCATAGATCTGCTGATCTTGTGTTGGTGATGAGTGCCTAAACAGAACAGCTGGATGTTTGTGGTAAACCTGCCGAAATGTGCTGTCTGGTTAAACAAAAACGCATGCAGATCTGGAATTATTGCAACTCCTTTTTCTTTCATTATTTCATCATAAAAATATTCTGCAGGAGTGAATTTAACACAGAAACTGAACAGTCTCCACCCGATGTGCAGAGAAACGAATGCCGTGTCTGAGAAGAAGGCTCACTCCTTTT
This sequence comes from Telmatherina bonti, assembly GCF_933228915.1. Taxonomy (NCBI): domain Eukaryota; kingdom Metazoa; phylum Chordata; class Actinopteri; order Atheriniformes; family Telmatherinidae; genus Telmatherina; species Telmatherina bonti. The sequence goes on from NC_136631.1 coordinate 32,244,421, forward strand.
TTTCCCATCAGATGTTGGAGCATTTACAGTTTTTGTCTTTTTTTCAGCTTGTTTCCTCCTTAAAAATACACCTACACCACAAATACAAAAGTAAATTTACAGTAATTAAATAAACTCTTTCTAAAAGCTGAGAGAACGGCGACTTAATGGTAATTATGAAAGTTAAAAAATCCTCAAAAATGTGCACATATTGGGTGATGATGATTCATCTCATGTGAAACTTCTCTCACGTCAGTCAAATCCCCCCCCAAAAAAACATCATTGGATAAGAGCAAACCTGGTAATGATACTCGTGCTGAATCCATTTAAGGCTTTTTTCTGACTGGTTGATGTAAAAACAGACGGAGAGGGTCCGTGAAGTGGACACACATAACAAACAGCCACTTAGCATGTGTACACACACTGTATGTTGGCCTTTCTTTAAAGCACAGATTCAGTGTAATCAGTTGGCTCAGTCAAGCTGAACCTGCTGTAAAAGCTTCACTCGGCTGCATGTCTCATGTTCCTGCGCAGCTGAAGGCGACACCAGACTGTCCTGTTTTTATAAATGCATCATGTCTGGAAGTGTCCTGCTGCAGAAAAGCAACATGTGTAAACACATCCCGGATGTTTCGGACTCTTCTTACGACTCTTGTTCAGATGTGTGAACTCAGTGGGAGAAGGTTCATCTCATTGCTCTTCATGTACAGTTTTAAAACACAAGAAGAAGAAATGACTCGTGGACTCATGATGTACATTATCGTCATCATACTGGTGCTTCGTGCTTCTGTGTCGTAAACTCCAGCTTCTACAAGTTCACCGTTTCATTCATGAAAAAAATAGTGCCTGGGGATCATTATATCCAAGCAGTTTATGTTTACTACGACCTTTAAAGGCTATTTTCTCATTTCCTTGATAATGATATTGCTTGTTTATGTTTTGAGTTCAAATTGTAAAACCTAATTTGCCACAGAAATAAGATGTTTTGTGTAGTTTTTAAAGTAATTTACAAAAGGAATGCAGTTATTTGTTAGAAATGACAAAAAGGCTTCATAACCACACATTATGAAACAAGTTCTAAAGTATCACCTTGACTTTTATAACTGTTTATGTTTACTGTGTTCTGTTACTGTCAGCTGTTCAGGCAGCCATGATGACGTTGTTGTTATCCTGCAAGTCAAACAGCTGACATGGAACATTATTTCTCATTTCAGGTCCTGTTTTTTTTTTTTTTTTTTTTATCACTGACTTCATTAACAAGTTCAGCTACAAATACGTGAATTTTAATCACTTCTAAACTTCTCATAGTCATATATGGAAAAGCTGTGTGAGTGATGCATCACTGAGCAGCAACTGCATATCAGCTGGCTGCACATTGCAAGATGCTCTAATTCACAGGAAAACATACCTGACTGAGCTAAGTTGGTGCTAAAAGACACTGGAACACCTCACAGATGTCTCCGAATCTGACTGTTGGTTAACAATGAAGTGTTTTATTCGATAAGATATTAATAACTAAACAGCATTACATGTGTTAAATGTAAAGATCATGTAATCCGACTGGTTGTTTTTCCAGATTTCTGTTATTATTTCATTATTATTTGTGGTTGAACGCCTTAGCAAACAAAGCATCAGGTCCAGATTCCCAGTCGCTGCTGTTCTTCCATCAGTCGTGACAGCTGAATGTTGACTCACATCGCTGGCTTCCTGCACCGCTTTAGAACTGGAAGAAACTCTAAGAAGCCTGGTTTTCTTAGCTTCTGGTGTCAGTGTAAATATTCACAAAGTGACGTTAAGAGAAGCAAGAGATGTTGTTTAGTTGTTTGCTGCCATGTAAAGCACACTCTGCTCATCAGTCTGGTTAGAAACTTCTGCCTAAACGATGCAGAACCGATCAGATCAGAGACGTCTGTATTGTTGAGAAGCTGCTGTGATCATATCTCCTGTAACAACCTGCAATAAATCATTCAGCACAGCTTCACACTGTTGTTTGTTTGTGTTTTTGTTAAATACAATCCAGTTTTACACAGCTGTTCTGATGTTTAAACAGTGCCTGAAAATTATACTTTCAGTCTTTTATGTACTAATTAATTATTCTTTAATTAATTTATTTCTGAAACAGAAATCGGAATTCAACTCCTTCCCCGTATATTTTTTATATAAAAATAAGAAAACAGTCTTAATGTTTTTGCAAATAGGCATTATGAGATATAAATATATCTTTCTATACCTAAAAGAAATGTTGAAAACAAAACATATTTACAATTTTCAACTACATCAGGCACAAAATCCCAATTCTTTTCTCAGGTCGTGGCTGTATGATTTCTGGCCACTAGATGGCGGTGTTTGACTTTGTTTTGCAGGCGCAGATGGCCATCCAGTGGATTTCCAGTGTTGAGATGGAGTTGCAGACCAGTCCCAGTTTCAGATCATGAAGAGAGAATGAAGAATGACAGGGATGCCATCTGTAATGAGGTAAAAGGATTAACAGAAACTGATGTCTGAACAAACTACCAGCTCAACCATCGGACTGCTCCTTTAAATTCAGGTCATATTAAAAATAATGTAACAACTGAGCAAGTCAGTTTATTATCACAACCAAGGAGGGTGGTGCAATATATTCTATTTGCCTGTCTCTGTTTAGGCTCAGTGGTGGAGTAGTAAATCCTACAGGATGCACACTGTCTGCTTTGTATATACTGGCTGGGAAATGCACCAGCTTCATGCAGCTCTGTGCAAGATGAAATCTAATAAATCATTTCATTTACCTAATTTGAGCCTCCTTGCCTTTTCTCTCCTCGTTCTTCCTGCCTTGACCCACAAAATGTTCTCAGGAAACTATTTTGAGGGATTTCTCAATTCATAAAATGCACCCAGAGGAGAGAGGAGGCTCATTGGATCAGTGAGGATAGAAAACATATTTTTATTGAAGACTTTCCAACATCTCACGTTATGCTAATAACGTGGCAACAAAACAGCGGTTTGATGGATACCTGTACCAGTATGCCCACACCTCCTCTGCTGTTGTATCCAGTGTGGGGGAATAATGGCCAGAAACATATACTTTATATAAAAGATGGACTGAGTCTCCATGACGTCATGGTTTCTAAAGAGCTAAATTGAAGCTCATTGGCTGGTTCCTACAACCACCATCTTTGCAGTATCAAGCGTGCCATCTCTCCCGGCAGAAAAATGGACAAAAAGGTGGAGCTGAGAGGGGGGCTGTGAGTTTCATAGTGAATGATTGACATCGAGTGAACTCCAAGCTGCCTGTAGCTAAGAGTTAACCGAGCTAACAAGCTAACAGAAGTAATCCGACTAAAGGTCACACTGTGAACAGGCTAAAACCCGCAGTTATTCTACATTCCTCCTTGAAGTGGGAGATCGGGTACCTGTCAATCAAAAGGACACGCCTGTAATTATGCAGAATTTTGGGATGAAATTACTTCCAAATGGAGGAGTTGGAAAAAAATTCACTTCCCCACAGTTGTCATGAAGGTAAACCTGTTAAGCCTGAAGTGTTTTTTTGTACTGGGCATAGTTTTTAGCTTCTAGTGTCAAACTGGTCACCATGATTTGTGCCGATGTATGTGTCACTTTCTCCTTTGTTTACATATTGATGGCAGACTTAGCTAAGATAGGTCTAACAAATATACAGCTAGTTGCTGAGTACAGCGAACAACAAAATCATTCAACATTATTGACACCTTTACCTTCAACATGGATCAGAGTTCTTCTCTCCCAGCACCTCAACCAGTGTCTCCAAGGGGCATGCCAGTATAGAACAGCCCTATACTGGGATGCCTCTGCACAGTCAAGCCAACGAATGCAAGCTGATGTCAGATGGAAGAACATCTATAACTGATCAATTGTGATGTGGATGATAATTAAGATTTACCAATCACCCACTTACAGATTTACACATATTCACACCACGGTCCCTCCCCAGCTGTCATGGCGTCTACTTTGATCAATGGCATTGGAGAAAAAAATCAATTAGATGCGTGAGAACAAGATAATTAACTGCCAGGTGTTCGTGGGATTGTATGACTAGTCTACGTGTTTGTGGTTAATTAAGATTTAATATGACTTTGATTCAGTGTTGGGGTGAACTATAAACCTGTAACGGAGCTTACTGGGTTTTTCCCGTAGCACCAGGTAGACCAGCTCTGCAGCTCTGCAGCGTAACTTCCCCCAAAGCTACAGTCTTCCTACACTCTGGGAGGACATAGATTCTTTTCCAAAAATCCCCAAAATTCCCCTCCCTGAGCCGTCACCTTATCGTGGTGGAGGGGTTTGTGCGTCCCGAAGATCCTAGCAGCTATGTTGTCGGGGGCTTTATGCCCCTGGTAGGGTCACCCATGGCAAACAGGTGTCTAGGGGAGGGACCAGACCAAGCACGGCTCATAGACCTCTATGATGACGACCAACCTGGGCATGAATGTTCCCTTGCCCGGACGTGGGTTACCGGGACCCCCCTCTGGAGCCAGGCCTGGAGGTGGGGTACGAGAGCGAGCGTCTGGTGGCCGGGCCTTCGCCCATGGGGCCCGGTCGGGCTCAGCCCGAAAGGGTTACATGGGCCCCACCTCCCGTGGGCTCACCATCTGCGGGAGGAGCCATAGGGGTCGGGTGTAATGTGAGCTGGGCGGCAGCAAGAGGCGGGGACCCTGGCGGTCCGATCCCCGGCTGCAGAAGCTGGCTCTAGGGACATGGAACGTCACCTCTCTGGTGGGGAAGGAGCCTGAGTTTGTGCGCGAGGTTGAGCGGTTCCGGCTAGATATAGTTGGACTCACCTCGACGCATGGCTTGGGCTCTGGAACCAGTACCCTCGAAAGGGGCTGGACTTTATTCCACTCTGGAGTTGCTCATGGCGAGAGGCGCCGAGCAGGTGTGGGCATTCTCATCAGCCCCCAGCTTGGTGCCTGCACGTCGGGGTTTACCCCGGTGGATGAAAGGGTAGTTTCCCTCCGCCTCCGGGTGGGGGGACGGGGCCTGACTGTTGTCTGTGCTTATGCACTGAACAGCAGTTCAGAGTACCCACCCTTTCTGGAGTCCTTGGCGGGAGTGTTGGAGGGCGCTCCTTCTGGGGACTCCATTGTTCTGCTGGGGGACTTCAATGCTCACGTGGGCAATGACAGTGAGACCTGGAGGGGAGTGATTGGGAGGCATGGTCCCCCCCCCTCTGAACCCAAATGGTGTTTTGTTATTGGACTTCTGTGCTCGTCATGGATTGTCCATAATGAACACCATGTTCCAACATAAGAGTGTCCATATGTAAACCTGGCATCAGGATTCCCTGGGCCGCAGTTCGATGATCGATTTTGTAGTCGTGTCGTCGGACCTGCGGCCACATGCCTTGGATACTCGGGTGAAGAGGGGGGCGGAGCTGTCAACTGATCACCACCTGGTGGTGAGTTGGTTTAGATGGTGGGGGAGGAAGCCGGTCAGATCTGGCAGGCCCAAACGTGTTGTGAGGGTCTGCTGGGAACGTCTGGCTGAGTCCCCTGTCAGAGCGAGCTTCAACTCCCACCTTCAGCAGAGATTCGAACATGTCCCGAGTGAGGCGGGGGACATTGAGTCCGAATGGGCTGTGTTCCGTGCCTCTATTGCTGAGGCGGCCAGCCGGAGCTATGGCTGTAAGGTCGTTGGTGCCTGTCATGGCGGTAATCCCAGGACTCGTTGGTGGACACCAGCAGTGAGGGATGCCGTCAAGCTGAAGAAGGAGTCCTATCGGGCCTTCTTGGCCTGTGGGACTCTGGAGGCAGCGGATGGGTACCGACGGGCTAAGCGGCATGCGGCTTCGGCTGTTGCCGAGGCAAAAACTCGGGCATGGACGGCTTCGAGGAGATTTGGGTCCACCATCCGGCGTCTCAGGAGGGGGAAGCAGTGCTCCATCAATACTGTGTACAGTGGAGGTGGGGAGCTGCTGACCTCAACTCGGGACATAGTGGGTCGGTGGAAGGAATACTTTGAAGACCTCCTCAATCCTACCAACACGTCTTCCGATGAGGAAGCAGAGCTGGTGGACTCAGGGGTGGACTCTCCTATTTCTGGGGCTGAAGTCGCTGAGGTGGTCAAAAAGCTCCTTGGCAGCAAGGCCCTGGGGGTGGATGAGATCCGCCCAGAGTTCCTTAAGGCTCTGGATGCTGTGGGGCTGTCCTGGCTGACACGCCTCTGCAGCATCACGTGGACATCGGGGGCAGTACTGCTGGATTGGCAGACTGGGGTGGTGGTCACCCTTTTTAAGAAGGAGGACCGGAGGGTGTGTTCCAATTACAGGGGAATCACACTCCTCAGCCTCCCTGGTAAGGTCTATTCAGGGGTCCTGGAGAGGAGGGTCCGCCGGATAGTCGAATCCCGGATTGAGGAGGAGCAGTGTGGTTTTCGTCCTGGTCGCGGAACAGTGGACCAGCTCTATACCCTCTTTGGCGTCCTGGAGGGGGCATGGGAGTTTGCCCAACCAGTCTACATGTGCTTTGTGGACCTGGAGAAGACATTCGACCGTGTCCCCCGGGGGCTCCTGTGGGGGGTACTCCGGGAGTATGGGGTACCGGACCCCCTTATACGAGCTGTCCGGTCCCTGTACGACAGGTGTCAGAGTTTGGTCCGCATTGCTGGTAGTAAGTCGGATTAATTTCCGGTGAGGGTTGGACTCCGCCAAGGCTGCCCTTTATCACAGACTCTGTTCATAACTTATATGGACAGAATTTCTAGGCGCAGCCGAGGTGTTGAGGGGATCCGGCTTGGTGGCCTCAGGATTGGGTCCCTGCTTTTTGTAGATGACGTGGTCCTGTTGGCTTCATCTGGTCGTGATCTCCAGCTCTCGCTTGAGCAATTCGCGGCCGAGTGTGAAGCGGCTGGGATGAGAATCAGCACCTCAAAATCTGAGACCATGTTCCTCAGCCGGAATAGGGTGGATTGCCCTCTCCGGGTCGGGAGTGAGGTCCTGCCTCAAGTGGAGGAGTTTAAATATCTCGGGGTCTTGTTCACGAGTGAGGGAAGGATGGAGCGTGAGATCGACAGACTGATCAGTGCGGTGTCTGCAGTAATGCGGACTCTGTGCCGATCTGTCGTGGTGAAGAAGGAGCTGAGCCAGAAGGCAAAGCTCTCGATTTACCAGTCGATCTACGTTCCTTCCCTCACTTATGGTCATGAGCTGTGGGTCGTGACCGAAAGAACGAGATCTCGTATACAGGCGGCTGAAATGGGTTTCCTCTGCAGGGTGGCCGAGCTAACCCTTAGAGATAGGGTGAGGAGCTCGGTCATCCGGGAGGGGCTCAGAGTAGAGCCGCTGCTCCTCCGCATTGAGAGGAACCAGTTGAGGTGGCTCGGGCATCTGGTCAGGATGCCTCCTGGACGCCTCCCTGGTGAGGTGTTCCAGGCACGTCCCTCTGGGAGGAGACCCCGGGGAAGACCCAGGACACGCTGGAGGGATTATATCTCTCGGCTGGCAGGGAACGCCTTGGGATCCCCACCGCAGAGTTGGCAAATGTGGCTGGGGAGAGGGAAGTCTGGGCTTCCCTGCTTAGGCTGCTGCCCCCGCGACCCGACCCCGGATAAGCGGCAGAAGATGATGATGATGATGTTGATGATGATGATGAACCTCCAAAATTTTAAACACTAAGATAGTCGGTTGCAATCATGTCCTACATCTGTTGCATTAATCACAACCTTTAACGGGACACTAAAAGCTATAGTTGGTAATCTTGTTCATCGACATTTTTGTTTTACTCTGGGTGAAGTGGTTCCTCATCCTGATAGTAGTCTATACATGTTGTAATCATGAACAATAAGAAATATAGTTAGACCTGTGACCAGTTAGACCAGTTAGCACTGTGTCCTCACAGCAAGAAGGCCACTGGTTCAATACTTGGCTGGGGGGAGGCTCAAGCATGGCCTTCCTGTGTGGAGTTTGCATGTTCTCCTTGTGTGTGTGTGAGTTCCTCCACTGACCAAAGAAACATGTTTGTTACTTTGTGTTAGCCCTGCGATGGGCTGGTGACCTGTCCAAGGTGTACCCTGCTTCTTGTCAAAGATTGCTGGGAAAGGCCCCAGTTGCCCCAGTGGCTCCCCCCAGTGGTTCAGATAATGAATGAACGAGTCAAACAGCAGCTTTGGAATCCGTGGAATTCCGTGATGTTATGTGATGAAAATGCGATGAAGAGGGCAGATATAATTTTTTCTTCTCCATGCTGCTTTTTAATCTCTTCTTTGTGATCTTATTTAGCTGAAATGAGTAAAAGACAGGCTGCAGGGTGGCGTAGTGGTTACGTGTGGCCTCACAGTAAGAAGGTCACCGGGGAGAGGTTTGAACTGCAGCCTTTCTGTGTGGAATTCTCTCCAGGTACTCCGGCTTCCTCCCACCATCCAAAGGCATGCATATTAGGTTAATTGATTCCTATAAATCAGGGATGTCCAAAGTCTGTCCTTAAGGGCCGCTGTCCTGCTGGTTTTCTATGTATCCCTGTTCCAACACACCTGGCTTACATTAAATGGATCCACTAGCCTATTAGATTCTGCACAATGACTGATTAATAGGATTCAGGTGTGTTGAAGGAGGGATGCAGGATTGTGGTCCCTGTGGACCAGAGCTGGACACCCCTGCTGTAAATTGTCCATAGGAGTGTTTGTTTGTCTCTCTTTGTTGGCCCTGCAATGGACTGGCGACCTGGCCAGGTGTACCTGCCTCTCACCCAGTGATTGCTGGAATAGACTCCAGTTTGTCTGCAACCATGAGCTGGAACAAGCGTTTAAGAAAATGAATGAGGATACGAGGTTACTTGTGTGAGGTTCAGGAAGTGCTTCGGATGGTCCGAGTCAATCTGTCATCATGTCTTTGGGGAAGAAGCTTCTCCCACCTTGCCGTCATGAATGCCTATGAACAGTTTGGTGGTTGGAGAGCATGTTGGCGTGGACCGCTTTGTTTACTTTAGTCTGCTGTAAAAAAAGCTGTAACTTACCATCACCATACAAATCTAATCCATCATTATAACATTATTTTGAGGATAAGCTTGTCATGAAATACTCCCTCTCATGTAAGTAGCCTAAGAAATGAAGAGAGTTTTCAAACTGGGAAAGAGGATAATTTAGTTGAAGGTGGATGGAGAAGTGATCATTAAATTAAACATTTTATGACCTTTTTTTTTAGGTCTTCATCAAATTTTTTTTTTCTAAACCTCCCAGTTTTCATACCTGACTCAATATGAAGTTATGTAGAAGAATGAAAAACATCCATTTTCACCTTTTCAGCCACCTCTTGGAGGCCTTATAAAAGCTCATGTAGGTTGATTTTAAATATATGCATCACTGTTTCTTCTGTGTGACAAAGTTTTAGGCAGAAAATGTTAGTTTTTTTTACCTTTACATGTATGAAAACATGAAAACAGTGTGCTGTTTGTGCTTTGTGCTGTTAGTGTCTAATTTTAGATGTTTGTCGCGGTGAAAAATGAACATAAAAGAAGCTTTGTGTGTACCTGAAAGATGTCAGACGCTTTGATGGAACGGAATATTTGATGTTATGTGAAAGGACCAGTAAAATGTCACCTCTTATCTAATGCCTGCTGGGATCGACCCCAGCCTTGAGCAGGATAAATCAGGTGAGGAAATGGATAGATTTATGTAAAGTGAAGGTGTTGCTTGCTTTGCTGCCTTTATGTAAAAATGTCTTGAACCAACTAGAGCGATCTTGTCCCACTTAGAGCTGCACTGAGCTCTCTTAGTCTCCCGGCTTGCTTCCCTTCCAGACCAAACACACATCCATCTCTGTCTCGCGGGTTGCCATTGACCCCTGCGATCTGGCAACGAGTTAACCTTCACTCTGGCGTCCGTAAACAGCCCGTTTCATCACCGAAGGCCACCCAGGCTCTGTGGTTACTCCAAGGGGTTGGTATTAGCGGGGAGCTGATGAACGCCCTTCAACCAACAAGCCTCAGAATCACCAAGAGTACATTCAGGAGCTTTTATAAATGTAATAAAACTTCCATGATCTCTCCCAGCACTGCAGTTTCTTTGCCTCGCATGAGCCACATGGGCAAGAGCGCAAGTTTTACTTCAACGTTTGTGGGAGACTTTGACTGGGAACTGCTCAAAATCATAATTGCAGCCTTTACCAACAGGACAAGGGTTTTAGTGTCCCTGGAAACCTCATTTGAGCTGTAACTCAGTTTGCTTATGACACACATCAGTTTTCTATTTGCTTTTGTTTTGATGTTTGTGCCACAGATGATGAAGCAGGATAGCTGAGTTATGTGAAGCACTTAACTTTCCCTCTTGATTCGGTGGGTTTCTCTGTCTCTCACTCAGTGGCATCCCTCAGAAAATCCAGATGTTGCAGCGTCTGAAGACACACACACACATAAAAAAAAAACATTTTTCACAGTAAAAAATTAGGAAGAAAAAAACGACGAGCACGTGCGACAGGTTGAGATGGCAATTATGTCCATTATCAAACTGTATCATTACCGCCGGATAAAATGACATAAAGAAAAGCGTTCACCACCACGATAAATCCACAAAGAATTATAACAAGCTCTGCAATTTTCTCCCACTTCACAGAGCTTCTCAGTGTATTCAGCTTGTTTTGGCTGAATGGCTCTCGGCTTCAAACTGTTGTGTTTTCTGCCAGCATCAACAGGAAAAAATTATTTACAGACTTAAATAGATCCTCTATGAAAATGTCCAAGTTTGAAATTTCCTCACGACTCCCAAAGTAAACAATCAGCATCTTTGCGTTCAACTTTTAAAACTGGATGTCTCGTCTGTCCTTCCAGCACATTTTGTGTGTTTATCGGGGAGGAATACAGAAAAATTAATTTATTTTTAATATATTTGTTGTTACAATCTGATGTATGTAGTCCAGAGAAAAAAGTCTATCTGCCTATCTATCTATCTATCTATCTATCTATCTATCTATCTATCTATCTATCTATCTATCTATCTATCTATCTATCTATCTATCTATCTATCTATCTATCTATCTATCTATCTATCTATCTATCTATCTATCTATCTATCTATCTATCCCTGCAGGTGCTCTTCATGATTGACTTCTGTGTTTTCTTATGGGTAATCAGGACGTTTACTGTTTCTGTGCAGTAGATTTTTGTTTGGTATTTCTGTTTGGGTTTGATTGCAACATTGTTTTGTTGTTGATTCTCTCCTTTTTATCTTCTTTTATATTTCTTTACAGTTCCCTTCTCTCCTCTGTTCACCGTCTCCTTCCTATTCCTCCAGGTCAGTCCCGCAGTTATGTCTGAACAAAAAAGAAAAGAAAAGAAAAGAAAAGAAAAGAATAAAAATTATAGACTGAGGGTGAGTATCATTTCTAAAAGGTGCCTCTTGGCAAAGAAGGAGAAAAATTTGTACGTCACCACACAGCATCCAGATTATCATTCCATGAAAATCTTCCTGAAGGCAGCAGATCAGACAGGCGATGACCACAGCGTGAAAGGTCTTTCAGGATGCTGCAAGCTCTTCTGAGGCAGCAGGATCTGTAAATCTGTAAATGTCCTGCAGGTATCTGCTGAGCAGCTGGTGAACCAGCAGCCATGCTCAATGAATCACTAACGGGATGTCACCAGCAATCTCTCATCCGTGTTGCTCTTTCTCAGTGTCCTGTGGAAGTGGGGACACTGCTGCGCTTTCTTCATGTTCGCAAACACATCCAGGAAGTGGGGGACCGTGTCCACGTGATCTGCATCAATGTGCAAAGGATGTGGATGTTTTTTTTTTTCCTCTGGAGTATACATCAGATCGTAACTGCAGTGCTCTCACCATGAAAGTCATGAAACCATGAAAACAGTTGCAGTAACTGGTCTTGCTATGTTGGTGACCAGCGGGTTGATATCCTTGGTAAAACCTGATTGATGAGCTGAGCCAGTAGCTGACACAAATCTTTATAAATCCCAGTAACAATGGGAAATTCACCCTCAGTCCGCACTGGCTGTCCTGATCGTCTGAATGAAACATCCAGAACCTCTACAATCACTAACAAAAAGAAGAGTGTGTGTTAAAGCCTCAAGCAGGTTGAAGAGTTATCTCATCTGGAAGGGAAGCGAGCATACAGCAGCAATGTTGTGATGATTTCCTCGCTGCCGAACAGCTGGCAGCTCCTCATGGAGTTTAATGGAAGAAGCCAGAGTGATGAAGAAAAACCTGAAGAAACCAAAAAAATTGCAGATCAATTTCCCTGAGATAACGTATTTTTAAATGTCATTTCACTGATGTCAAACCACAAATCTGGACTAATTCACCATTTTAGTTTGTTTTATGTATCAGGAATTCAGTAAATATGTTTGCAGTTTGATTTTGTTTGCAAGCATCTGTTCATCCTCACATCTCTGGTGAGATCCCAGCAGCATCTCCATCAGATCCCACCAGCATCTCCATCAGATCCCAGCAGCATCTCCATCAGATCCCAGCAGCATCTCCATCAGATCCCACCAGCATCCCCATCAGATCCCACCAGCATCTCCATCAGATCCCAGCAGCATCTCCATCAGATCCCAGCAGCATCCCCATCAGATCCCAGCAGCATCTCCATCAGATCCCACCAGCATCTCCATCAGATCCCAGCAGCATCTCCATCAGATCCCACCAGCATCTCCATCAGATCCCAGCAGCATCTCCATCAGATCCCACCAGCATCCCCATCAGATCCCAGCAGCATCTCCATCAGATCCCAGCAGCATCTCCATCAGATCCCAGCAGCATCCCCATCAGATCCCAGCAGCATCCCCATCAGATCCCAGCAGCATCTCCATCAGATCCCAGCAGCATCTCCATCAGATCCCAGCAGCATCTCCATCAGATCCCAGCAGCATCCCCATCAGATCCCAGCAGCATCTCCATCAGATCCCACCAGCATCTCCATCAGATCCCAGCAGCATCTCCATCAGATCCCAGCAGCATCTCCATCAGATCCCAGCAGCATCCCCATCAGATCCCAGCAGCATCCCCATCAGATCCCAGCAGCATCTCCATCAGATCCCAGCAGCATCTCCATCAGATCCCAGCAGCATCTCCATCAGATCCCAGCAGCATCTCCATCAGATCCCAGCAGCATCCCCATCAGATCCCAGCAGCATCTCCATCAGATCCCACCAGCATCTCCATCAGATCCCAGCAGCATCTCCATCAGATCCCAGCAGCATCTCCATCAGATCCCAGCAGCATCCCCATCAGATCCCACCAGCATCTCCATCAGATCCCAGCAGCATCTCCATCAGATCCCAGCAGCATCCCCATCAGATCCCACCAGCATCTCCATCAGATCCCAGCAGCATCCCCATCAGATCCCAGCAGCATCTCCATCAGATCCCAGCAGCATCTCCATCAGATCCCAGCAGCATCCCCATCAGATCCCAGCAGCATCTCCATCAGATCCCAGCAGCATCCCCATCAGATCCCAGCAGCATCTCCATCAGATCCCAGCAGCATCTCCATCAGATCCCACCAGCATCCCCATCAGATCCCACCAGCATCTCCATCAGATCCCAGCAGCATCCCCATCAGATCCCAGCAGCATCTCCATCAGATCCCAGCAGCATCCCCATCAGATCCCAGCAGCATCCCCATCAGATCCCACCAGCATCCCCATCAGATCCCAGCAGCATCTCCATCAGATCCCAGCAGCATCCCCATCAGATCCCACCAGCATCTCCATCAGATCCCACCAGCATCCCCATCAGATTCCACTAGCACCCCCATCAGATCCCAACAGCATCCCCATCAGATCCCACCAGCATCCCCATCAGATCCCAGCAGCACCTCCATCAGATCCCAGCAGCATCCCCATCAGATCCCAGCAGCATCCCCATCAGATCCCAGCAGCATCCCCATCAGATCCCACCAGCATCCCCATCAGATCCCAGCAGCATCCCCATCAGATCCCAGCAGCATCTCCATCAGATCCCAGCAGCATCTCCGTCAGATCCCAGCAGCATCCCCATCAGATCCCAGCAGCATCCCCATCAGATCCCACCAGCATCTCCATCAGATCCCAGCAGCATCTCCGTCAGATCCCAGCAGCATCTCCATCAGATCCCAGCAGCATCCCCATCAGATCCCAGCAGCATCTCCATCAGATCCCAGCAGCATCTCCATCAGATCCCAGCAGCATCCCCATCAGATCCCAGCAGCATCTCCATCAGATCCCAGCAGCATCTCCATCAGATCCCAGCAGCATCCCCATCAGATCCCACCAGCATCTCCATCAGATCCCAGCAGCATCCCCATCAGATCCCAGCAGCATCTCCATCAGATCCCAGCAGCATCTCCATCAGATCCCACCAGCATCCCCATCAGATCCCACCAGCATCTCCATCAGATCCCAGCAGCATCCCCATCAGATCCCAGCAGCATCTCCATCAGATCCCAGCAGCATCCCCATCAGATCCCAGCAGCATCCCCATCAGATCCCACCAGCATCCCCATCAGATCCCAGCAGCATCTCCATCAGATCCCAGCAGCATCCCCATCAGATCCCACCAGCATCTCCATCAGATCCCACCAGCATCCCCATCAGATTCCACTAGCACCCCCATCAGATCCCAACAGCATCCCCATCAGATCCCACCAGCATCCCCATCAGATCCCAGCAGCACCTCCATCAGATCCCAGCAGCATCCCCATCAGATCCCAGCAGCATCCCCATCAGATCCCACCAGCATCCCCATCAGATCCCAGCAGCACCTCCATCAGATCCCAGCAGCATCCCCATCAGATCCCACTAGCATCCCCATCAGATCCCAGCAGCATCCCCCTCAGATTCCACTAGCACCCCCATCAGATCCCACTAGCATCTCCATCAGGGTGCTGTAGCTCAGTAGGAAGAGCAGTTATCTTTCAACTTGAAAACTTGGGATTGATTCCAGACTTCCCTTGATTATGTGCCAAAGTGTCCTTGGGCAAGACACTGAACCCCAAGTTGCTTCAGATGTGCCTATCTGGGTATATAGTTGCTTTGAATAAAAGCATCTGCTAAATGACTATAGAATATAGAATCAGATCCCACCAGCATCTCCATCAGGTTGAGTTCTGGACCACCGCAGCAACACCTTGATTCTGTTTGAGATCATTTTCCTGTTGCCTGAGTCAGGCTCAGCCAAACTGTAGTTGTCAGACGGATGGCTTCACATTTGAGCCTGAATACTTTAGAAATCTTTCTAAATCCTGAAATGCTAGGAGTTTCCCTGCTGCACAACACCTGACTCCTAACAATGGGTAATTAGCAGACTTGTTGTAGAGTTTGATCTCAAGCTCACAAGCTTGCCTATTAAGTCTGATGCATTTCAGGTTTGTTTCAGCAGGGAAACTCTGAACACTTGCAAGACTGTGGCCCTCAGTACTGGAGTTTCCCACACCCGTTTTAAAATATAGCTCTAGGCTATAGCAAGGGTCACCAAATCCTGTCCTTGAGGACAACCATCATGCAGGTTTTAGGGTTTCCCTGCTACAGCACACATGACCCAAATCAATGGCTCATTAACAGGCAGATGTAGAAGATGATAAGTTGTTGAAGAACCTTTCCGTTTGAATCAAGTGTGTTGTAGCAGGGAAACACTAAAACATGCAGGATGGTAGCTTGTGAGGACCGGAGCTGGAGACCCCTGGTCTGGCCCCATGGCACATAATCTGGTCTACTCCGTCTCTATACAAAGGAGGACTGTGTGGGAGCATTTTGGGGATTGGCTGCTTCTGTATTCTTCCCTGGCACTGCCCAAAGAATAATGTGCTGTTCAAGCTCAGTGAGCGGTTCCTATCATCGCCATCTTGGCAGGGTCATGCGTGTCGCCTCGCCCGGAAAATACAAATATGGGCATAGAGGTGGAGCTGAGAGGGGGGCTGTGAGCGTCATGGTGGATGATTGACATCGAGCGAACTCCGAGCTTTCTGTAGCTAAGAGTGAACCCAGCTAACCCGGAGATAACAGGAGCTAACCAGCTAACGGAGGTAAGCTGGCTAAAGCTAAGTCACGTTGTTAACCGGCTAAAAACCGTGGTTGTTCTGCGTTCTTCTTACTTGAAGCGGAAGATCGGATACATGTCAATCAAAAGGGCACGCCCCTAAATATGCCAAATTTTGATATTATATTACTTTTAAATGGGTGAGTTATAAAAACACAGTTGTCATGAAGGTAAACCTGACCTATTCAACTAAAAATGGATTTTTGTACCAGGCTGTAAACATGTTTATTACTGCTGTGAAGTTGGTCTTTTTAACATGGGAGTCTATGGAGATTTGCTCTGTTTTACAGCCCCTAGTGGATGAAGGGGGAACTGCAGTTTTATGCACTTGGCTTCACTTTTAACCGCCGGAGGTTGATGCTTGGTTCCAGTATAAAAGCTGCCATCATCCGTCATTCGTAGCAACATAAGGACAAAAGTAGTCTGGTTTTTCATCTATGTGTACTCCATCTCTTACTTCATAGCTGTTGGGACAGGCTCCAGAACCTGGATGGATGGATGGATTGAATCTCCCTGATCCAGTCAGATCTTAGAATTGGGTAAACAGAGTGGCATGTTGTGGCAGAGAGACCAAACCAAACACACACAGACTTTAGAAACGTCCAAAGGTCCATCAATGCAATTGATTATGAGTCACTCACACTATAACTTTTAGTTTCTGCATTTTAATTATTTGTCTCCTTTTAATGTGCTTTCTAATGCTTTTTCTGCACCTCGCTGCAATGATTTTACTGTTTTATGGAAAGCACTCAATACAGGGGAAGGATCCAGGACAACTGGTTCAGGATGAAGAGAGAGCAGCTGTGGAGGAAGAGAGATCCAGAAGAACAGTGGGGATGAGCAAGCAAGGTACCTGGACTAGATGGGAACAAGTTGTGGAGAGAAAAATCACGTGGAGAGAAAGACCTTTGCTTGTTCAGCCCACTTTGTCAGGGTAAGAGGTCCCCAGAACACAGAGAGCTGGAGAAAAGCCAACAGAGCAGGAGTGTCCAAAGTTGGTCCTTGAGGGTTGCTGTCCTGCAGCTCTCAGATGTTTCCTGCAGAACACCTGAATCAGATTGAAGAGTTGGCATAATTGGGCAGAACAAGCTGTTGAGGAGAGACATTTAGTTTTGATAAGGTGTGTTGGACCAGGGAGACTTCTAAAACCTGTAGGATTGTAGCCCTCATGGACACCCTTGATCTAGAGAATCATCAGAACTGGCAGTTGAGTGAACCTATGTGGGCAACTCAAGTTCCCCCAGCATGTCACCATCAGACAAGTTCCAGGGACTCAGTGACTTCCACAGACTTGCAGAGACATGCAGGACAGGCCTTCTGCAGGGTCTGATGTAGAGCACTACATCTAACAGCACAGAGGCAGCAGAAAAAGACTGAAGGTGGCTCAGGGAGCGGTTCCGTGGGCGAGCTGCCAGGGCACATGCTGCGAGGCCTGATCAGCCTCAGCAGGGTTGCCTGCGGGAGGCCATCTGATGTTGGAGAGATCTGAAACAAGCAGAGGTCTCAGGATACATCACTGATGACGTGCCAACGCTATGCCTCAGAAGATGTATCATCATCTTGTACTTGAAGTGTGCTCTACAGTAAACCTGCCATGCAAACTCTGTGTTACAGCAAGACAGGACACACTACAACGTCGTTTCTCACACTGCTCTTATTAAACAAGAAAAACAATGTTATTTAAAAAATATTAACAATGTTACATAAATTAGACATATTTCATATTTATTGAATATCCATTAAATAAAATATTAATTCATATTTTAAAATCTACATGATTGAACTTTAGAGGAATAATTAATTAAAATATTTTTATGCTTTTTGTAATGAATAAAGCACTAATTCAACTATTCAACCTGGGTTACTTCCACTGTCCCCACTTCCACAGGACACTGGAAAAGATTTAAAGGGTTAAATAATTGAATGTTTGGTAGTTTATGAAAAAAATGGAGACACTTCTGGCCATGAGGGTCACCAAAGGTGTTTCTGTGTATGTTTTATTTCGTGTCTAATATATTTGTTGTTTTTATAAACGTGGGAAAAGTTTCACCCGGAGTGTGTACACTGTATATCCACTTTAAGAGCAAATTGCTGAACATGCAGAATTCTTTGTGTGTGTGAGAGAGTGTGTAAAAAAATAAAAAGGGAGCATATGGATGCTTTTGTTTGAACATGTATAGGTGCCATGTTGACACACGTACACATGCAGCAGAGCAGATAATGGAGCATTGTTTAATCTCCATCATTCCTCTAATTGGCAGCCCTCTGACCGAGGGCTCTTTAAAGCCCATTGTTGGCATTTTGTCGCCATTATTCACACTAGTGAACGGGATGAGATATTTTTCTGCCTGTGCAGAGAAAAAAAACAACTTGTGATGATCCTGCCTGTCTGATGGTAGCAGGTGGCACTTCCTTAGTGAGAACATTTCTGTCCTGTTGTCAAACATCTTCACATTTATCACCTAAAATTCGTCACGACAAGGTTGGAACAAGGTGGAAATAATTTTAGCTGCATTAAGATACTGATATGGAAGAATTTAAAAGACAGATTTAAAGATTTAAAGGAACAAAAGAGAAGACATTTGATAAGTGGAAGTCAAGAGAGGCTAGAGGACATTTAGCTGTGTGAGAATGAAAAATAAATCTGGTTTGTATAAGGAGGGGATTTAAGGGTTCATTTACATCAGGATAGTCCGCTAGACTTGGTCTCATTGGGGACTCTGCTCAGCTGTTAGGGGGGTATATCCATGTTCAAGCTACACTTTAGTCAAACAAGCCAAACCTCTAGAATAATATATCCCCATCCTCACCAAAGCTGGCGCTGCACTAGTACTTAGCAAAAAAGAGGACAAGACCCACATGAAGAAGAAAACTCTGTTGCGAGCATAGACCGTATATGAAAGATGGACGGTTCGGCGGTTAAAAGTGAAACCTATGCAGAAGTGCATAAAACTGCAGTTCCCCCAACATCCACTAGGGGCTGCAAAACAGAGCAAATCCTCATAGACTCCCATATTAAAAAGACCAACTTCACAGCAGTAATAAACATGTTTACAGCCTGGTTCAAAAATCCATTTTCGTTTTAATAGGTCAGGTTTACCTTCATGCCAACTGTGGGGAGAGTTAAATTTTTTCTAACTCGCCCGTTTAAAAGTAATTTGATCTTGAAGTTTGGCATATTTAGGGGCGTGCCCTTTTGATTGACAGGTACCCAACCTCACTCTTCAAATCAGAAGAACGTAGAACAACTGCGGTTTTTCGCCGGTTAACAACGTGACTTAGCTTTAGCCAGCTAACCTCCATTAGCTGGTTAGCTCCTGTTATCTCTGGGTTAGCTCGGTTAGCTCTTAGCTACAGAAAGCTCGGAGTTTGCTCGACGTCAATCATCAAAACCTGTGTTTGTTGGTGGATCGAGTCCACTTCTTTGATCCAAATCAGAATTTGTTTGGTGCGTTTACATTTCCTCAAACGAAGCGGACTTGCCAAACAAACAAGAAGATTCTAAACAAAAAGGCTGATGTGAATGCTCCATAAGTGACTTTAAACGTGCCATATTGTTCTGTATAGTATACAGAGAATGACACACAAAAAAAGTGTAACTTTGTACACGACTTAGTACCAGCATGACATGGTTTAACCGTCACAGCCTACCTGAGTCCTGCTGCTGACCATGTCCATCCCTTTCTGAGCACAGTGTAGCATCTTCTGATGGAAACTTCCAGCAGGATGATGCACCATATTATAAAGCTCACATCATCTCCACCATGACGATGAGTTCACTGTCCTCCAACGGCTCCACAGTCACCAGATCTCAGTCCAGCAGAGCAGGATGTGGTGGAATGGGAGATTCTCATCATGATGTGCAGAAACTGTGTGACGCTTCATTTCAACAAGGAGCAAAATGTCTTAGGAATGTTTGTCACCAAAGAATGAAGGCAGTTAAAAGAAAAAAGGTGGTCTGAGCTGGTACTGGCAAGGTAGACATGATAATATAAAAGTACATTAGATTTGGCATTCTCTGACATCTTTACTTATTGCATTTGTTTCCACAACAAAGCCAGACAGCTCCTCCATCCGCAGCAGTTTGGGTTTGGACCAGGTCACTTAACTGAATTAGCAAACTTCTGTTTAATTGCAAATAAAAAAAAGTCCCTGGATAGGGGCAATGTAGTGGGATGAAGTTTTTCTTGACCTTAAAAAGGCTTTCGACTTGGTCAATCATGCTTTACTTTTACTAAAATTTCTGATTTTAATTTCTCATTGGAGGCAGTGCTCTGGTTTACTCCCTATCTTCAGTCTCGAGGGCAGTGTGTCAAAGTTAATCAACATATATCTACACTGTCCAAATTAAAAATGGGTATTCCACAAGGGTCATTTCTTGTCCCTTTGCTTTTTTGTCTGTTTATAAATGATATACGTCTGCACTGCGCTGGTGCCAGCTGTCAGCTCTATGCAGATGATACAGTGCTTTGCATACCTGAGCAGGTGGCAGCAACACTGTCCATCTGCATGTCAGAAATTCAACAGTGGCTCAATCAAAATCAGTTACTTCTAAATTTCTCAAAAACAGTGTATGTGTTTCTCTATTAGGAAAAGAGATTTAAACAAAACATTTAACGTTTACATAAGAAAGGAAATAGTTCATACAATAATGGAATTTATATACCTTGGATTGGTTTCAGATCCACAACTTAAATTCGACAAGCATTTGAAGAAAATATCTAAAATAATACAAAATCATCTAAACTGTTGTACATGTATGCTATGGTTTTTTCTCATATATCATATTCCACAAAAACATGAGGTCAGGCTGCTCCAACAGCAACCAAATGTGCTTTAAAACTTACGGTTAAAATACAACCCATCATCATCACTGCAACATCTTGAAAAAATACAATCTGATGAGCTTTGACAGCTTCATCAATTTCTCCTTTATTAAATTAATTTTCAGATGCATTTATTATTTAGTATTATTTAGTTTGTGGAAAGACAAAACAGCGGCAGAGTTACCAGAAGTGTAAAAGACAATGACTGTAAAATCCCTTACTTCAGGACCAGTTTTGGGCGGACAGCCTTCTCTGCGAAGAGTTCTAAGTTACGGAAATCTCTCTCAACAGACCTTTAGACCATTACAGATAAGGTTCACTTCCAGCCTTAAGAACTGGCTAAAGACAAACCAGGACTATTCTCACTTTTAGTATAGTAATGTTTCTGTGTGGGTCTTAAAAGGGTGGTTTTGTTTGAATGAACTGACAGATCTTTATTGACAGTTTGATGGCGTTTCACCTAATTTCACATCTTGGTGTAAACTTACGTGTGTGTGTTTTGTATGTATGTATAAAGGCACATATGTATACATACTTTTTATTTTTGCAATGTAATGTACTGTGTCATGACCCGGCTCAAAAGCCAAAACAAAGAAGTGGTACACGGCTGGTGCACTGGGGCGCGGCCTGGCTACCATTCAGTGGCAGTCTGGGTGTCCTGGCTCTCCATTGGCGTGAGCTGTACCTTCTGCCTACGGGGGTGGGGGCGTTGCCTTCGGGCTCTTGGGATCCAGGGGCCCGCACTCTGTCTGCCCTGGGTGGTCGGTGCCCGGCAGAGCCAGGCTTTGCCGGTCCGAGCCTGTTGGGGCCTGTTCTCCCTGACCGTGGGGGGCTCTGCTGGGGTCCCCCCTCTGCCACCTCCTGGGTGGATGCATGGCTGGCTCCGGAGCGGGCGGTTGAGATCTGTGTTTGGGGACGGCCACCAGCTGCTGGAGCCTCGTGGTTCTCAGGGCCTTCCTCTTGCCTGCGTGTGGGCAGGACCACATTGGCATGATCACTCTTCTCTGAACACGTTCCACTCTGTATGTTCTGCATGTGACACAGTCACTGAGTCGCCTGCAGGTTAGTTTACTGGTTTTATTCCTGTGGGTCTAATTTAGCTTGTGAGCTCTGGGTTTTCCTGATAGTTGATGGCTTCGTCCTCCCGCAGGGGGAACATAACTCCAGTGTGTATACGTGTATGGATGTGTGTATATATAAGTGGGTGTGTATGTGTTCTTCCTTTCTCTCTCTCTTTTTCTCTCTACAAGGTGTTTTCTGTTTTCTCTTCTTTTCGATTCTCTTTCTGTCCCTCTTCTGTCCTCTCCGGTCCGGTCCAGCAGTCCAAACTTTGTAATACAAACAATTATGCAAAATAAATAGAAAAATAAAATTAAAATCCAGAATATCAAGGGGAGAATTATATCTATGATGCTTCCCTTGGCAAAGTAAATTTGCCCATTAGAATAGAGCATCCAGAAAATCCATTTTGCCTGCTTAAATGCTGGACAATACAAAAAAAAAGTGGTACACGGTAGATTTGCAAACCAAAAGTAAAACATAATTTATTAAACAACGCAATGTGCCCAACGAAACCAAAACGAGAGGGGAAGCAGGAAGGGGAAAAGGAAGGGGCATCATCAAGCTGCGACTGATGTGTATATAAGGAAGAACTGGCCAGGTGCTCCTCATTGGCCTGATGTGCTCCACCTACCGCTCTGGCTCCACCCCGTGGTCACCTGCTGGGTCACAGCCAACGAACTGGAGCCACTGAAACTCAAAGGGAAAAAAAATGAAAATAATTATACCATCACAACATAAACTAAAATGCGCTCTTTTTCAGAATAGTTGTTATGCAACATGAAACTAATGTCTAACAAAAATATTGGTCTGCAAATTAAATCCTGGTTGAACAAAATAAATCTAAGTGTATGTGTGATGCATTTGGATATCACCTATGTGTGGCTGTAGACACAGCCATCACACACATATGACTTTCCCTCTAGTTCTTTCATCCTCTTTCCTCTTTCTGCAGACCATTTCACCACATTGCCTCTAATGACCACGTCTGGGCCTCATCAAGCAGTTTCCTTTTGCAATAAGATACTTCTCATTTTATCTTATGCAAATGTTGTTGCATCACCTCAGAGAAAGCTTGCTTAGCTCAGAACAAGTCGTGCATCTTGAAGACCGCCGCTCGGGTCATCGGGGGGAGATGTGATGGAGCTTTACACAGAGGAAGACTGCAGCATACAAAGTGTAACTCCATCTTACAGTACACACATATACACACACCTTCCTCTTCATCTTCCATCTCTTTCCAAACTAAACCACACCACAGATGTGGTGGGAGCTGTGCTGTAGGAGGGGGTGGAGGGGCTAAAACCAGCTAAATGAGATTGCTTGAAAGAGGAAGAGCGCACAGAAACACTGCCAAGAGGATATTTCCATCTTTCTTGAAAGTGTCTCTGTTAAATAGAAAACAAATGTGGGATTGATGTGTTTGACTTTGGCGATGATGACAGAGACGGGAGGAGGGAGGCGGTCTCCTTCGCTAAACGGACATTTTGAAATTAGAGCCTGGCAGAAGGAAAGCGAGAGTGAAAAGTTATGGAGAGAAACGGTGGGATGCAGAGGAATGCGTGGCTGCTTTGATGGTTTTAAGCTTGTCATCAAAAATGCATACACAGGGCTTTAAGTTGAGAGAATTTTCCTTAATGCAACTTGTTTTAATGTACAAGATCATCACTGGAAGCTGCTCCTCTGACCCAAGATGGTACATCAGTAGTAGCTGTAATCTGTTAGAAGAAAGAAACACACTTCCAGCCTTTCTGATGAAAATAAAAAATCACAATTGTTGTTTTAAGCCAAACAACTAAATTTGCTCCGGTTTTTAAGGAAGAAAGTAATAAATGTGTCGTTCACATTACATTTCAGATTTGCTTTCCACAAAAACCTGAAAATAACTCCGTAACTCAGTGAAAACTCTATAAAATAGCCTTTTAAGAACTTTTTGTCTGTTAAACAAAAAGGTTTTAATGAAAAAAGAAATAAAGAATTAACGTTCATGTTGCATTTATTTCAGAAAATTTACAGAAAAAAGTGATTTTGTAATGTGGTTTGCAAATATGTCACCCAATTAGACGCACTGACTCATCTACACTGCCACTGACTGAACACATAATTAATGTACTCACGCGTTGTAATCACTTTGTTAGACTCCGTCATAACAAGGAATAAAAGATATCTATATATCTATAATTTATGATTATATGTTGTTAATATGATAATATATTATTTAATAATTTTTTCAGAATAAAAAAACAAACAGAAAGCAGAATATGAATAAGAACATCACAGTACAAGTCTGTAAAGTCAAAAATACTGTATGTGAAAAAATTATGAGGCAGTTTTAAAAACAATGTGGTTAAAATGAGGTAATATCCTCTAAGTGTTCAAGCCAGTGTAGCAGTTTATTGTGTATATAAAGAAAAATATTATAAAAATATAATAATGAAGCAAAGTAACTGATTAATCCCTGAAAAGAATTTATAAAAATTAAATTGAAAGAAAAAAGTCAAAAACTTAAATGAAGGAAGACTTTTCCAGATGAAGTCAGTAAAAATTACATTAGAACAATTTGGAACCAGTTTCATAGTAAAATTATGGTTGACAACAGAAAAACACAGCATCTCTAATGTGAAAGATGTTTCCTTCATGATGAATCAGTCAGCGTCCTCCGCCTCGACCAGTCAGCTTCCACCTTCTTTCTGCGATGGAGGGTTTTATAAGTCCCCACCATGACTAACTAGTTGGTTTCTGATGCACCTGATGTGTATTCTCCAGCCTGGAAGTGTGTGAGGAGAGGCAGCAGCAAGCCTGTTAATGATCTAATTATTAAGATCAGCTGTGCTGAAACAGGACAACCTCTAAAACCTGCAGGACCAGCTGATGAGGAGCAGAACTACTTCTCATGATTTTGTTTATTAATTCCTTCTTTTACGGCTGCTCACGATGTAAATATTTCACCTAAAATAAACAATATGTCATTAAATTCAGCCCTCTGTTAGTAAGCGTGTGTCCTTTACACACCCCATCTTTTCTTCTTCGATGCATTTTGGTTTTAAAAAAAGATCTGCAGCAAAATGTTTTAACCCTTGTATATATTATACTCAGTTTATTTCTATCTATCTATCTATCTATCTATCTATCTATCTATCTATCTATCTATCTATCTATCTGCCAGTCTGTCCATCCCAATGTTTTTGCAGCATCCTGAGTGGCTGCAGACTTGGCGAAGCTCCGGCTGGACAACAGGCTGCCAAAGTGTCTGGTGTGGGCAGAGGAGGTGTCTACCTGCCCTTCCTGCTTTTTACTGCCCTTGCTGCAGATTTTGCCAAGGTGAGAAGAAAGATGGAGGGATGAAGAAGAGGGTGGAGCCACATCATCCTCCCTCATCTTCAGTTCCCACCATAATTGCAAGCAGGATGGATGAAGCTCCTTCCTCCCTCCTTTATCTGTCTGTGTCGGAGCATTTTCATTGATACACTGAAGTCTGGGATGTTTGAAGGACACACACACACACACACACACACACACACACACACACACACTAACGCATGTCTGTGGAAAGCGGCCAGGTTGCTGGTGCTGCTGATGAGGAGAGAGAAACCTTTATGGTGACTGATGCAGTCTGGAGCCAGCGCTTACCTCCTCCCACCAACTCCAGCAGCACCTCCACTTTTCTGCTTTGATTTGAAAAGAACAAAAGACTCCTGTTTTAATTTCTTTTGGGGATTAGATGAAGAGGAGAAGAGCAGCGAAAAACTAACAAAAAACAAACAAACAAATCTTTCAAGCAACTGTTTTGCTTTGTTGACACAGAACACATGATAGTAAATCTTCTTAAGCAACATACAGCTAAACATGATTACAGCTGGAAATATGTTTTCTTATATTTTCTTCAAGCTTTTCTTGCAGATGTGGTGCAACCTTTGAGTAAGCAGAAGCAAAGGAATAAAATATCACAAATTGAGGTTATTAAAACATACCAAACTGCTGATGTTGATGTAAACTCTGTGCAAACGGCTGTATTAAGTTAAATTCACATCCTCCATAGTGTCAGGTTGTCTCCAGACTTTCCACTTACTTCACATCTCTCTAGTAAAATTTTCTGGTTATTTTGAGATGTTTGGTTTGGCCTGACTCACCCCCCCCCCCCCCCCCATCGCTCTGCTGATTGGTAATTTTAAGGCCCCAGCAGGTAAAGTTGTGAGTAGAAGCAACAGATGAAGCACTTTGCACCTCTCCTCAGGCTGCAGTGGAGTCAGATAAACATCATATATGCAGGAAATGTCTTCCATCATAATAAATCCAGCAACTGAATATCAACACTACAGTTTTTATTTATTTATTCATCTTTTTCATGTTCTGCATTCTGATTTTGTCAGAAATATGCTTAATTTGCATATAAAGACAATGTTCACTTAAAACACACATTTAAACTACTTTTTAAAGAAAGATTAAGGTTGTGTCCCAAACCCCTCTATAAGCAGATCATAAAGTGCACTCTTTCTGTTGACGATTTGGACAAGAAGCTGGCTATTTTTTCTTCATCGCACATAATGTGACTACTGACTATCACCACAGCAACCACCACACATCGTTCGAAATACAATCCAAACTCGTGTGAAAATATTTTATTCTCTTATATTGTATTTTAGTCTTTCTTGGTTGCATATTTAGTCAGCAAATAAGGATATAAAAGGAATAATCTACTCTTTTTTTCCACTTGTGCCACTTTGAGCTCCTGCATGCATCATGGTCTATACAGACCCATTCTAGTGACCATCAATGCTCACTACTTTTCAAGAGGCATTGCGAGTAATTTTGTACTAGTATTTTCTCTCTGGACATTTTGACACCCCTACAAAATAGTGTCAAATAGTGTGACCACCATATGTGTAGAGCCGGATTAAAAGTGCACAGGCCCCTGGGCCCAGGATGTTCCAGGGCCCCCCTTCCCCACTGCAACATTGTAAAAATTGTGAATGTTACACTGTGAAACAACATTTCTAACATCTCTCAGCCAATGGTACCAATAGCAATACACTGGACACTGTGGTGTAACTACCTGTCTTTTATGTACATTTTGTTTCATGTCCAAACTGCTGGTGTTTCCCCTATGTGGGCTCCAAATGGGCCCAAAGTGGGCATGGGCATGGCCCCTACAATAAACCATGCTTGCCATTAAACTAATGAATCCACTGGACATCATTCAGCAGAGCTCATTACCAGTGAGCACTCTCTCATTCTCTCCCTTTAACCTGTAGGCACAAATAAAGTGTGTGTAATATGTAGCTTTAAACTGATTTAGTACAATGTTGTCAGATCATTGGGATTAAAGAGATTTAGGAAACTCCGACTTTGGTTTGAAAGCGTAATACGGTAATGGCTCAGAAGAACACTGCAAGCAGATCTCACTCAGATGGGGATGGATGAGGCAGTGTGCAGCATGGCTACATTACCATTTATTTTCATTAGGCAGCCAAAACAACCTCATCTAGGGGACACAGTAGACGGCAGCAGTATAGATTTTATTCACTGTGTCATTAAGCAAAGAATCTAAACTTTGGAAAACACAATGCCCCTTTTGGTATTCTCGCTCCAGTTTCTAAGTTCCTCACCTGCTGATTCCTGCAAACATGTTAAGACTGCAGTAGGAAAAGGGAAGATGTGTCTTCCTGCGCACCTCACTTACAGCTAGCTGAGGTACCCGTTGTAAACACTTCTCTGATTTCCCTGTTATCAAACTGCCTTTTTGCTTGGTAGGGGTTTGATGTTAGCTGCAGTTCATGCTTTTCTTAGTGGTTTGTTCTCTGGGGATGAGCTTTGGAGGTCATGTTCTCAGATGCATGAACTTATTACTTTATCCAGAGGCACACAGACAGTTAAGCTCAAGTGTGAAAGTGCAACAAATCCTGTAGTTGCATTTCAAAGCTTTAGCCTGCCTACCTCCATTAGCTGGTTAGCTCCCATCGAGGTCACAGCCCCAATCTCAGCTTTACCTCTTTGCCCATTTCTGAACTTTCTGAGAGTGACAGCACATGTGACACTTCCAAGATGGCGATGGTGGGAACTGCCCAATAAACTTAACTCTGTCCATCTTTTACATACAGTCTTTTATATACAGTGTTGATTAAGACCCTTAATGACTAATTACCTTCAACACAGCAGAAGTGGAAGGAGAAGGAGCCTAACCAGATGACCAAAACTTTAACCAAATTATCATGCTTTCACTTTCACTTTTAGTCCAAACAAGCCATTTTTCACTGCACCCTTTTGTAAAATCCTTGGGTAAACGTCCATTTTGTTTACTTCAGAGGGGAACCTCAAATTAATGTCAGTTTCACAACTGAATGGAGGCAAACATAAGATATTTCCCAGCCACTCACATAAAAATGCATTTAAAAAGCTATTTAAGCATGTAAGTGGTGAAGACTTCAATTAAATATTAAACATTAGGAATGTTTTGGAAATTTCCATCAATTACCATATACATTTGTCTTTAAAATAATACATGATTCCTATTGATGCAAAGGTTAACTTTCACCTATTTTTCCAGACAGCAGTCATATAGTATGATTATGGTGACTTTCTGGAGAGTCTGACAAGTCAGAACCTAATCAGACTCTTACAGAGGGCTCATCTGAGGCAGTCGTTCCCAACCGATTTTCCTTGAAGACCCCGTTCATGCATCTGTTAAAAGGTCAAGGACTACCTGCCGGCCCTATGCTGAAACCATGGTTGGATTTATGCTTTCAAAAGTGACATTCTCACCATGAATAAATTCTGGCTGAGTCTGGTCCCTTGATAAACCAAAGTTAAACTAACAACATAAAACCATACTTTAGTTACTGGGCGTAAAGTTTGAGAATAAACCAATGAATAGCCTTTCTGAGAAGCACGGGCAGTCAACGCACAGTTCCTTCAGTAAAATATATACAGTTTATTAAAAAAAAAAAAAAAAAAAAAAAAACCAATAAAAGGAGGGGAGTCCTAGTTTCCTCCTAGTTTCCTGACACAGGGAAGTGTGCTCCACCGCTGGTAGACTGTCTCCGACCCCTGTGGGACAGGTGTGACCACTGCTTCTACTGCCCGGTGTCGGATCCACTGCAAACCCCAAAAGGAAAGTCTCCAAATCCCACAACACACAAGAACAAACTAAAATCAGGTAAAGAAAGGCGAATTTATTATAGTGGTCATCTATCCTCACAATTGGGTCGAGTAAGAGAGAGAGTACTCAGCTTAATGGAGGGGTAAAGCGTACTTTACCCCTGCCGTGTTTGCCAAGGCGTCCTCTCTCATCTTTTCCCCGTTCAAGTTTCCGCTCCGGTCCATGGCATCCTTGGTACCTCTGAGTGCCATGCTCCATTGGAACCGTCGCTTGGGATCTTTTTCTGCTGTGTTGTGTGCCCAGGACATGCAACCGCCCCTGTACTAGGGTGTTATGCTTGAGGTCGTCTGCTCTGTCGCTTCAGCGTAGTCGTACTCCTCCTTAATGGCTCCTCTTCACTGTTTCTTATGCCACGACTCACCGTCACCGTGCGTTGCCCCCTCGTTCTTCCGCTTCATGCCCTTTTTCTTTTCCACTTCTCGGACCCTCCGTCCGTGCTGTCGGCTTTGGCTTTGGCCTTGGCTTTGGCTTTGGCCTTGGCCTCGGCCTTGGGCTCTCGACTACTTTTTGTCTCCGCTCTCAGCCTCCTTTCCCGCTGTCCACCTAGCAAACACAGGAGAAAAAGACTCCACCAGCCAATCGACACTCAGCTGGCCCAGTCCCCCAGGTGGCAGAAATTAGGCTACCTGTCCTGCTTGGAAGGAAAGCTGGGTGCAAAAACACATACACACACACAAACACGTGACAATTCATGAATCACAATGGCTCTGAATGTTCAAAACCTCAAGGCTCCCTGTGCTCATTGGGGACTCCTTTTGGGGAACCACTGGTCTAAGGTCTAGTCCGACTCCAGCTGTAGTCTTATTGAGGTGCTTTCATTCATGCACTGTCCACTAGGTCAGCGTAGGAATCTGAAATGGGTGTAAGCCGAGACACTGAGAGGAGTAAAAAACAACTTCTGCCGACTCCTTTGCTCTGTTCAACCTGTTTTCCTAAATAATGACGTAAAGGAGCTCTGGAGCTTCATGGATTTATAAAGAATTTCCTCAACAGGCATGAAAGGATTAAATGTACATTTGGTAGCTCAGTCAAATAATAAAATACTTGCTGATACTGTGAGCTTTCCAACCATCTACAGTAACCCCCCAGTAAGGGATCCTGTACAGTAGGTTTATCTTCTCGTTATGCTTGATTTAAATACTCCCAAGGACGTATGCGAGTTTCAAACCATTCCTGGTGAAATTAGAATTAAGGCTCTGGGGCTTAACTTATCTGCCATGTCATTATGCAGAACAACTGAGGTAGATGCAATTGACTGACTGGGGCTTATCTTTTCAAGTGCATTGGTACTTATGAATCTGAAATATTGGTTGATTTCACGGATAACCCCCTACAATCTGGCTTCACGTCATGGTCAGCATCATCTCTCTCAGGAATTATCCTACTTACAGGTCAAGAAGCTCTTGGAGCTGTTGATGAAATTTCATGAAAGAGAAACAAAGAGTTAGTCACAGTGCTACACAGGGACATGTGGGAAAGTTGATGTGTTGCCCCCTCTGTGCTCCCCAGCACTCCCCCTTTGGTTAGATCATGCTGTTTCGGTGTGAGATAGAGACCCCCCAGATGTCTTATTAGCTATATCATTAGAGAGACAGCTGGAAGGGAGTGTAGACAGCTGACGGGGGGCTGCAGTGGCAGGATTAGCTCTGACTTTTGGGTGGGTGAGGGATATATTTGTGTCTTATGACTAGTGTTGATATGATATCTGACAAAGCCAGAAGATGACTTGCTCTGAGGTTTGAATCAAAATGTGTCAAAATGTCCCGAGTATGTGTAGAGCCAATGAGCATGCAAGTGCTTGATCAGGACCACTTAGTGTCACTTTTTACACCCAGAAAACTCCTTCAGCATAATTTACCTTATGTATAAAGAGTTCATGGAGGGAGCGGTGTGAAGAGTCATCATGAATCCTGGTAGGCGGCCAGATAGTGATAGATGACTGCCAAACAACGTGACGTCATAGAGACGCTAATTCCTTGAACACAACAGAGGAGGAGAATTTAGGGACATCCAGCAGTTTTTGTTCTTTCTGCTTCGCATTGTGCCTTTAAACAACAAAACATCATCATATATTTAAACATGGAGTTGTTTCCATGTTTTTCTTTATGCTGAGTCACACAAGAAGTCCAGATTCTTTCAACAAATCAGTGAATCGCAGTGTCAAACTCTACCTTTTTTGGGTCAGATCCAGACTGGGAATGCAATAGAAAGGTCCTAAAAAGTAGGATGGATCAGATCAGATATTCTTCCACCACACCACACAGCATATTACAGTCCAACACAATGACAAGTGGAATAACACCATTCACATGTTACACTAGCACCTCTGTTCAGTTTCTAGCAATAATCTTCTGTTACAGACACATGGAGCAAAGATGGCTGCAGATACCTTGGGGACCCTTATGATGAAGATCTTGGAGGAGTAAATCTCAACCTGCCAAAGAATGAGTGGAAGAAATTGTTGGTAAGGTGTTGGTAAGGTCTAAAAGGTGTATTATATGGTGCTGGTGGATACTTTACATCCTCTATGGATGGCCTGTTGATGGCGGTTAGATAAAATTACACTCTGTCTATACATCAGACTTGCTGTTCATTAAATTTCTGTATTGCAGCATAGACCGTAGTGAACTTGCACCTCATTAAAGCAATTTAAGTCAATGTAAAAGTCTTGAGCACTCTACAGAACTACAGAGCAAATGCATTACTTTTCTGCTAATGTGGTTAACATCGCCCCATTTCTTCTTCACTCTATGCTTAAAATGTTCAAAAAGTCAAATTCCTAATGAAACTTTATAACACGAGACAGACCCTCCAGTTATCAGGCCTCTCTCTGTGGAAACTGCTTCCAGTGTGAGCTCAGGCAGCAGACACCCTCTCTACCTTTAAAGGGGGAACTGAATGGACTTTATACCCAATCTTAAACAGTTCTCTGATATACGAATTAAGCTTTGGAACCCTGCTTTGGTCCATAGTTTGAGTGCAGACCCCCGCCCCCTGACAGCACTGTTCAGGCGACGCTTCTTGCTCCTTTTCCCTCTGATTCTGGGAGTTTATGTAGAGAAGCCTCTTCCATCCCACTGGACACAGCCTCCTACTGCCTCCTGTGGGGCTGAAGACGGGCTGAAGATGGGCTGAAGATGGGCAGGGCGAGCAAATGTCACACAGACATGGGTGGCGTTGAAGAACAGATGAGTGACGAAATTAGTTGTTTATGACAGGGGTGCCCAAAGTGGGGCCCACGGGCCAAAATCGGCCCACCAACACTTTGCTTTTGGCCCTTAAGTCATTGTTTATATTAATGCTCTACAGAGCTTGATGAAAAGACACTTTCAGTATCTTGAACCCCAATAAGACCAGACTCAGAGGGAGTCTGACTGACTCACACCTCAATGACCCTGTCAGTGAGCCAGGTGAAACCCAACATGGAGAGACTGGTAATGTCCAAAGATCAACTTCATGTTTTCCACTAAGTAACAACAACTTGCCTTGTTCCACATGCACTGTTTCTGGTTGTTGACACCTTGCACTTGGTTAAAGTTTAGAGGCTGTAATTATTGTTTCTTGCCCCTCTAACTATGGCTTCATTATTCTATTGCTATATTGATTTTTTATGTAATATTTTATTTGCCCAGATAGGAAAAAAATTACACTGTATTTGCTATTGAACAATAATTAAAATAACTTTGTGTTTCATCCTTAAAACTGCAGCGTTTGGCCCGTGACTCACTGGATCATTTTCAGTTTGGCCCTTGGAGGCAAAAGTTTGGGCACCCCTGGTTTATGACATCATAAAAATGGAGATTTTAAAATGAGCCGTTTAGACGATCCACATTTTTGGACTTACGATCCCAATCCAATATTTGAATTTGAGTATCTGCCAATACGATACTATTCCGATACCAGAGTACTATTTACATTATTATTATTGTTTTTTATTAAATGAGGCTTTAATAAACTCATCTTTGCTAATAAAATATATATACCATGTATGCAAGTATGCCCCAAAAGACAACTTAAGGTAAGTCTAAGCTCAGAAAACAGGAAAAATCCCACCCTGAAAACAAACATGCAGCTGTAAGGTGATATTTATCAAATTTCAATACAGGGTTACTAGATACTTGTGCATAATACACAATAATAATAATTAAAAAAAAAAAACCTGTCATAAACAAAATGGCACAGATAAAAATCACCACTATGCAGCAACACATTTTAAGCGTCAAACATGATAAAAGAAAAAGGGTTGTGCAAACCTCGGCACTTATTTAACTGAAGGACTGCACTACAGAAACCATGTGTATCTGAGTCAACCCAGTGTACTGTGAGAATTATCAGTGACATTGGGCTGATGTCTGAAGTCCAAATATCTGTAGTAAAGCTTAGGGCTGGAACTTCTTTTAACTTATCGGCTAACTTGGTTGACTCTCGGTTGTACAATTTAGGTAGCGCAGCCTCTGATAAATATCTCTTGGACGGTAAACTGTCATACTTATCATACTTTGGTTCCCAATAATGAAGGCTAATTCAGCATTTGTTTTTCAACCTGTCTCTTCTCTGAGTGCTCTCCAGCCAGTAAAAGTCAGTCTGATGTTGACTCCTCTCTTGCTCTGACCTTTTGAATTTTCCTTTTTTGATGTCCTCCAATAATGTCCTTTTCAGTTCCTTTGCTGAATCAGCCATGGTGCTGCAATGTGGTCAATGTGTTGATATCTAGTTACTAGCTTGTGATGTGGTGCTGTACAGCAAAATGCAACATGATATCACAGGCTGGAACACAAAGTTGTGAAATGTGAATTCTTGGGACCCTGCAGGGCAATGATGTCTACAGGATTGTACTTTATGAATGTCAATATGTCAAATAAACTGGTTAAAAACTTTGGAATGTTGCTATAAAAGGTTGTTCTTTTTCACTACTGCATGAAGCTCAGGATTTGGGCTTGAATTGATGCACTTTCTTTTAAAAGAATGGACAAATGAACACTGATTATAAATGGTACTCATGTGGATCATAAAGTGAATTTGTTTTTATTGGATTATAATTGTGCTACAATGAGTTAGATTGAACTGATACAGACTTTGAAATAGCACATTTGAAACAGAGATCTAAAACAAAAGGTTATTGTGATTTAAATAAAGTTAAAATGCACATCCAGGTGATGTGACTCTGACTTACTTTTTTAAAAAGAATTGCTGGGTCCTCTTCTAAACATTAACTATAACAATGTGAGGCATTTTCTGCTGAAATTAACCAAAACTATTAATGTATTTGCTTATTTTTACTGTTCAAATAGATCAAACATGTTTTTGTTTCCCAAACTTTTATAATTTGTTTGTATAAAAGATATTTATATACCAGTATTTCACATAGAGAAAGGACAAAGCTTTCTGAAACGGACAAAACAACGAAGGAAAAAAAAAAAGAAGTCATGATGGAGAAATGAAAAAGTACTACATGATAAATGAACATGCGTGTGTTGAGTGGGCAAATCCTCTCACCGAGGCCTCAGACCTCTGCTGTTAATGCACTCTCCACTGACTCATGGATCACTCCAAGCTAAATTATAGGCTTGCCTTTTGCCTTTATACAGTCGACGGGGAAATTAATGACGTAGCAAGCCACAGCTAAGGCGTCTCTTCTTTTCTTTTTTAAAAAAAAATCTTTTGATTAATTTACTGGGTGAAATGGTTTTCACATTAGAACATGAGAAGTTGCTCCATTGCATCTCTTGCTGCAAACCACATAAAAAGCCTTGTGGGGTTTATGTTAGCTGGCGTGGTATTTGCAATATTGTTTCCCTAACCGCTCCATTTTGCTAAACTTGAGATCTAGTTCTCTGTGTGGCAGGTTTGCAAATGTGTCTCTACTTGTCTTCATAAATCACACATATATGGTACTTTCTGAAACCATACAGTTGAAAAAAAAACAGGAATCTGTTTCCAGGACGGCATGTAATAGAAAAAGTGTGTGGAAACACT
The DNA here is from genome assembly GCF_933228915.1 of Telmatherina bonti. Classification (NCBI taxonomy): domain Eukaryota; kingdom Metazoa; phylum Chordata; class Actinopteri; order Atheriniformes; family Telmatherinidae; genus Telmatherina; species Telmatherina bonti. The sequence continues at coordinate 32,279,382 of NC_136631.1, forward strand.
GGCAAGGTATTGAAGTATTGATATCCAGTAGCTCTTCTGACATTTGGACCCTTAAAAAAAAAAAAAAAAAGAGTACCAATATTTCATTCTCTCATCACTTTGTTGGGAGAAAAAAAATGAATCCAGACTGTTTGGATATGTTTGATGAACATGGACGAGATCTTTTAGGAACAGCGCTGAGGGCGGTGGGAATCGGGGTTTACATTCTTGGGGTATTGCATTTTACTGCACTTATGTTCCCTCAACAATGTCGTGCCTCATCAGGGCCACAATCCTCAGTGACCACAGGGCTGAGATGTGACAGCTGCCAAGCTGGAAAAACAACAGACGCCATTTTACTCCCTGTGAATCCATGAGAAATTTCAGGAATGTCCACGATTGTAATGCGGTCCTATAAAGTTACATAATGAGTGTGCTTCATAAACATAATCTCCACTTCCTTTTTCCTTCCTTCTTCCCTCGATCTCACCTTCTCATCTCCTGCCCGAGCTCAGGCTCACTTTCTGGCAGCGTTGGATCTGTTTCCCAGCCCTCACTGTCTTTTACAGATCTCACATTATGAATCCCGACTCTCACAGCTGCGCTTACACAGCTGTTATTTAATTGCAGTTGTGATTTACTTATGCACATTGCTGCAACCTTTTTTTTCTTTTTCATTCTTGCCCCTCTGACTCGAGGCCATGAAACTGTAAACATTTACAATCCCAACATGTTTCCCAGCTGAATGAGATTTTGCTGCTCGTTCTGCAGGTTAATGACCCCGATGGCTGACAGTGATCTGTCAGTTTCAGTAGGTTCCTGTTGATTTACAATTTCTTTTCTTCATATAATGCATTTAATGAAAAATAGATCAATATGATATGACCTGCAATTCGTAACTACTCAACACGGTCGCCATACAGATTAGTGTAATATGGGAAAATGAGATTAACTTAAAGTAGATATAACAAACTTTTTTAAGACTTTCTTAAAACTCACCTAACTTTTACTTATTTATTTAATTCATTTTAAAACTGGTAAAACTGGTACACCAAAGTTCTTCTAAATTCATTTAAGTAAAAGAGAAAAGAAAAACAATATGTTTTATCATAAGCAAGCAGATAATAACAAACATGAAGGTTAAATCATGGGAAAAGTCAGATGTCAAACTAATGGAATCTGCTTTGTTTTATATTAGACATATTTCCCCTCATAATTATGACCAAATATTTTGTAGTCAACATAAAGAAAACAAAGGAAAAAACACACACAAACCTACACGCAAATTCACCTTTTTGATTTAAGCTGTTCAAGTTCTGGCTCAGGATTGGTGCTGGAGCAGATCTACCATTGATTAGGAAAGTTTATTTTAACATAAACATAAAATAAAATAAAAACAAATATATTTTTTTGTTTTGAAAATAAAGCCAAAAAAGAATGTAAATGAAAAAAATGTCAAAAGGTAGAAGCATCGTATGAAATCACACCCCAGTAAATTACAGTCATCTTTAGTCATATCAACATCACAATGGCTTCATTCAGGATCTTATTATAACACATGGTGATAATAATATTCAGTATCACAATCAATATCCTTATGAAAGAACATTCTATCATGGAAAAATATGGTAAAAATAGTAAGCATTGATCAATACATCAGCTATATCAGGGTTATATTTGCATTTTTTACATAAATACTATCCAGCCAAGGCTGATAACGTAAACTTATAGATGCTGGAAGGCGTATAAAGACTTTCAACGTGTTGCATTAAGAACTTTTTCCTGTATTAAACAAATGAATTGAACATGAAACTCCATTAAGTACCACTGAATAAACAATTAAAGTTATGATAATGTTATTCTTATTATGTTATATAATCTATAATCTTGCAATGATTAATTTCATTGATGCAGTAATAATAATAATAGCATTAATGATAAAAATAATAATAACTTTGTTTTTACTGTACGTACCATTTCTGTGCTGTTCAACGACATCTCTTTATGTATTGTTTGCAATTCCAGTGTTTTCCCGGTGGTTCTCTCTCGCTCTCTTTTTCCTTCATCTTGTCCATCCAGCATCATGACAGCAGATTGATGCGGTATTTTACTGAACAAATTTATTCTACCAATGAGAGAAGCCTTTTATATATTGAGTTTCCCTTCATTATTACATTTATGTCATTTCTGCTTTTAACTGCTGGACCCGACTGGAGATACAGCAGAGGGAAAAGATGGAAACTGGCAAAATGGAAAGAAAAACATGAAAAAGGGGAGCAAAACAAGTAGTAGAAACAGCAGAAATAATAACCTGGTGGTTCAAGTGTTTCTACATAAGAACTGGTTTGGTTTTCCACAGAAAGAGAGCCACTACGAAGCCACATTATTACATCACTTTAAATGTCTTTTACAAAACATGTTTGAGCCGAACCACAGAGGAGAGAAACGGTTTAAAACCTACAAACTACACTGTTTGTCTTGTTTTTCCTGTAAATAAAAGCCTGATGACGACTCCTCCAGAGAGGCTCATGGTTCTGGCTCTGCTGGAGGTGAACCCTCCTGGTAAGAGTTTTTTGTCTCCACTGTCATCCGTACTCAGGATTGGGGACCGAAGAGAAGATTTTATTCAAACCCACTGCTTCTCAATTTTATAAACTGATTTTAATATATTGGAATAATGTGAATTTGCTTTAACTGAACTACAATGAATTGGACTGTGTTTGGGAAAATGACTTGAGATGACTTTGTTGTACATTGGTGCTATACAAATAAAGCTAAATTGAACTTGAAATACTGTTTTGTCTTGACGTGATCCTATACACAAACATAACACAGCAGTAAGCTGAGAGAACCACTAACCTCAAGTTCTTCTTCTGCTGCTTGAGCTTCATGCCCATGTCTCCAAATATCATGAGAGGTAGGTGTCGATACTGAAAACACTAATCGGCCACAGAAATAAACTAGAGGAAGTTCTGCACGTAATTGTAACGTTAAATTTTCAACCTGCCAGCTTTACTTTTTAAATCATTGGTTGCAAGCCATGGCTGAAGCAGAGCGCGCCGTGAAAAAAAAGGTGTATCAAGATAACCAGCGGCATCAAGGACTTGAAAAAGACAGATTCAGAGTGAAGATCAAAGATCAAAGATTGATTTTTTCACATTGCAGATTTCTCAATACAGGTGGTCCTCGGTTCCATTCCTATGCTGCGACATAGCCCGACGTGCCACGTGAGTTGGATTTTTACCCTTGAATACCCCATAACTATCTAAATACACGTATTGCACATAATAATAATGAAAAACAGTACAGGTAAATAAAATAAACATTTCAATAAAAATACACATCTCAGCCCCCATGTTGGGCATCATGAAAGCTTATATGGAACCTTGTAACTTTAAAACTTGCTCTATCTTTTCTTTATTAATATCTATTTAATGAGTGTATAAAATTAAAAAACGATAAAAAGGGGGACCACCACCCCAGTCTGCCAATCCAGCGGTACTGCCCCCGATGTCCACGCAATGCTGCAGAGGCGTGTCAGCCAGGACAGCCCCACAGCATCCAGAGCCTTAAGGAACTCCGGGCGGATCTCATCCACCCCCGGGGCCTTGCCGCCAAGGAGCTTTTTGACCACCTCAGCGACTTCAGCCCCAGAGATAGGAGAGTCCACCCCTGAGTCCACCAGCTCTGCTTCCTCATCGGAAGACGTGTTGGTAGGATTGAGGAGGTCTTCGAAGTATTCCTTCCGCCGACCCACAACGTCCCGAGTTGAGGTCAGTAGCTCCCCACCTCCACTGTACACAGTATTGATGGAGCACTGCTTCCCCCTCCTGAGACGCCGGATGGTGGACCAGAATCTCCTCGAAGCCGTCTGGAAGTCTTTCTCCATGGCCTCGCCGAACTCCTCCCATGCCCGAGTTTTTGCCTCTGCAACAGCCGAAGCCGCATGCCGCTTAGCCCGTCGGTACCCATCAGCTGCCTCCAGAGTCCCACAGGCCAAGAAGGCCCGATAGGACTCCTTCTTCAGCTTGACGGCATCCCTCACTGCTGGTGTCCACCAACGAGTCCTGGGATTACCGCCACGACAGGCACCAACGGCCTTACAGCCACAGCTCCGGCCGGCCGCCTCAGCAATAGAGGCACGGAACACAGCCCATTTGGACTCAATGTCCCCCGCCTCACTCAGGACATGTTCGAAGCACTGCTGAAGGTGGGAGTTGAAGCTCGCTCTGACAGGGGACTCAGCCAGACGTTCCCAGCAGACCCTCACAACACGTTTGGGCCTGCCAGATCTGACCGGCTTCCTCCCCCACTGTCTGAGCCAACTCACCACCAGGTGGTGATCAGTTGACAGCTCCGCCCCCCCCTACACCCGAGTGTCCAAGGCATGTGGCCGCAGGTCCGACGATACGACTACAAAATCGATCATCGAACTGCGGCCCAGGGAATCCTGATGCCAGGTGTACATATGGACACTCTTATGTTGGAACATGGTGTTCGTTATGGACAATCCATGACGAGCACAGAAGTCCAACAACAAAACACCAATTGGGTTCAGAGGGGGGGGACCATGCCTCCCAATCACTCCCCTCCAGGTCTCACTGTCATTACCCACGTGAGCATTGAAGTCCCCCAGCAGAACAATGGAGTCCCCAGAAGGAGCACCCTCCAACACTCCCTCCAAGGACTCCAGAAAGGGTGGGTACTCTGAACTGCTGTTCGGTGCATAAGCACAGACAACAGTCAGGACCCGTCCCCCCACCCGGAGGCGGAGGGAAACTACCCTTTCATCCACCGGGGTAAACCCCAACGTGCAGGCACCAAGCTGGGGGCTGATGAGAATGCCCACACCTGCTCGGCGCCTCCCACCATGAGCAACTCCAGAGTGGAAGAAAGTCCAGCCCCTTTCGAGGGTACTGGTTCCAGAGCCCAAGCCATGCATCGAGGTGAGTCCAACTATATCTAGTCGGAACCGCTCAACCTCGCGCACAAGCTCAGGCTCCTTCCCCACCAGAGAGGTGACGTTCCACGTCCCTAGGGCCAGCTTCTGCAGCCGGGGATCGGACCGCCAGGGTCCCCGCCTCTTGCTGCCGCCCAGCTCACATTACACCCGACCCCTACGGCTCCTCCCGCAGATGGTGAGCCCACGTGAGGTGGGGCCCATGTAACCTTTTCGGGCTGAGCCCGACCGGGCCCCATGGGCGAAGGCCCGGCCACCATACGCTCGCTCTCGTACCCCACCTCCAGGCCTGGCTCCAGAGGGGGTCCCGGTAACCTGCGTCCGGGCAAGGGAACATTCATGCCCAGGTTGGTCGTCATCATAGAGGTCGATCGATGAGCCGTGCTTGGTCTGGTCCCTCCCCTAGACACCTGTTTGCCATGGGTGACCCTACCAGGGGCATAAAGCCCCCAACAACATAGCTGCTAGGACCTTCGGGACGCACAAACCCCTCCACCACGATAAGGTGACGGCTCAGGGAGGGGGTGCAATATCTTATTAGGTTAAATAACTTAACTACACTTTTCTAGCAGCCGAGGTGTTGAGGGGATCCGGTTTGGTGACCTCAGCCTTGGGTCTCTGCTTTTTGTGGATGACGTGGTCCTGCTGGCTTCATCTGGCCTTGATCTCCAGTTCTCACTTGTGCAATTTGCAGCCGAGTGTGAAGCGGCCGGAATGAGAAACTCGTCTGAGACCATGGGCCTCAGCCGGAATATGTAATGAGTTACCCTGAGGATCCGTAATTCAGCCACACACAGGGAGTTCTGGACAAATGACCAGTTTATTGGTGAAGGAGTATGAACAGAAGATCAGTCCAGGGGAGTGGTCTGCAGAAGAAACCAGGCAACAGCTGGGAGGTAAACAGGATGGCAAAATACTCATCCAGGCAAAGACAAGGCTCAGAGATCCAAAGACAGGCAGGGTCAGTAACCAGAAGATCCGAAAGGTAGCGGTGTCCGTCGAGGGCAAGGCAAGGAGGGTTATCCAGGGGCATGAAGCAGAGGGTCGGCAACTGAGGAACAATCCGTAGAACACTGGAACAAAACATAGGTCTGATTATTATCTGGCAGAAAAGGAGGGATTGGAGGGAGCTTAAGTAGGCAGTGAGAGAAAAGGAAACCAGGTGAACTGAATGAGGTAGCAGAGGCAATTAGGAAGCCAGCAGGTGGATCGAGTAATCAATGATGAGCGCCAGGAGATCAGGGTGGCAAAAACATGACAGTACCCCCCCCTCAAGGTCCGGCACCAGACGGACCACCAGGCATGTCAGGATGGCGGAGATGAAAATCCCGAACAAGGGACCCATCCAAAACAAAACGAGCAGGAACCCAAGAGCGCTCCTCCAGCCCATAACCCTCCCAGTCAACCAGGTACTGCAACCCACGGCCCCGCCGCCGGGAGCGGAGTAGACGACGAACAGTGTAGGCAGGCCCCCCATCAATGAACCGGGCGGGAGGAGGGGGCCCGGAGTGGGGTGCAAACCGGGAAGAGAACACAGGTTTGATACGGGAGACATGGAAAGTGGGGCAAACCCGCAGGGTCCTAGGCAGTCGAAGACGTACAGCCATGGGGTTAACCACCCTGGTTATAGGGAAAGGGCCAATGAAGCGAGGGGCCAACTTGCGATTCTCAACCCGAAGGGGAAGGTCCTTGGTTGACAACCACACCTCCTGCCCCACTTGATACTCCGGTGCAGCAATCCGCCGATGATTAGCAGCCCGAGAATACACTGCAGACGTCTTCAACAGGGCACAACGAGCCCTCCGCCATACACGCTGACATCTCAGTGCTGCTGAGTGAGCCGAGGGGACTGTGATGGCAATCTCCTGTAGATCAAAGACTGGCGGCTGGTATCCATACACAGTGTAGAACGGAGAGAGCCCTGTGGAGCTGGAGGGGAGCGAGTTAAGGGAATATTCCATCCAAGGAATGTTCTGCGACCACATTGAGGGATCCCGTTCACACAACATACGTAGCTTAGTCTCCACCTCCTGGTTGACCCGCTCCGTCTGTCCATCTGTCTGTGGATGATACCCAGAGGAGAGACTCACTTGGATCCCAAGAAGGTTGCAAAACTCCTTCCAAAATCGAGAAACAAATTGGGGACCTCTGTCAGAGACGATGTCATCCGGAAGTCCATGTAAACGAAATACCTCCCTGGCAATTATCTCCCCTAATTCCTTAGAGGACGGCAACTTGGCAAGAGGAACCAAATGAATCATTTTGGAGAAACGGTCAACTATGGTAAGTAGTACTGAATGATTCTTGGAGTTGGGCAGACCTGTGATGAAATCCATTGACAAATGAGACCAAGGACGACGTGGAATTGGGAGCGGACGCAGAAAACCAGCTGGCGGTCGATGAGAAGACTTAGCTTGGGAACAGACACGGCAAGCAGCGATGAATTCCTTGACGTCCTGGACCAAGGTTTCCCACCAGAAGCGACTCTGTACTACTGACAGAGTCTTGGTCACACCTGGGTGACAAAATAAACAAGAACTGTGACAACATGACAGTACCTCTGGGACAAGGTGCACTGGAACAAAGAGGCGACCCTGGGGAGAGTTCTCAGGAATCTGGTGTTGTTGTTGGGCCTCCCTTATGTCTCTCTCCAAACCGAGTCTGATGACCCCCAGCCGGACAGAATGGGGAAGGATGTAGTCATTCTGACCCTCGGACTGTCCCTCCTCTGGAACCTCATGAAGCCTTGAGAGAGAATCCGGCTTGGTGTTCTTAGTTCCTGGTCTGTAGGATAGGGAGAAGTTGAATCTGCTGAAGAACAGGGACCATCTAGCCTGTCTGGGATTGAGTCTCTTAGCAGATCGTAGGTACTCAAGGTTCTTATGATCCGTCCACACAATGAATGGGTGCTTAGCCCCCTCCAGCCAGTGCCTCCACTCCTCGAGTGCCAGTTTAACGGCCAGGAGCTCGCGATCTCCCACATCACAATTCCTCTCGGTTGTGGAGAGACCTCTTGAAAAGAAGGCACATGGATGAGTCTTGCCATCAGAAAACCTTTGACTTAGAATAGCCCCCACTCCTGCGTCAGAGGCATCCACTTCAACAATGAACTGCCGATCAGAATCCGGTGCGTGGAGGACAGGTGCCGAGGTGAACAAGTCCTTTAAGCGAGAGAAGGCACGGTCCGCCGCTGTGTTCCAAATAAACCTGTTCTTAGATGAAGTAAGAGCATGCAAAGGTGAGGCGATGGAACTGTAATTTCTTATGAACCTCCGATAGAAATTGGCAAAGCCTAGGAATCTCTGAAGTTGCTTACGAGACTGGGGAACCGGCCATTCCTTCACCGCTCAAACTTTGCTGAGATCCATGGACATTCTGTTGGGCGAGATGACATAGCCCAGAAACGATATAGAACTTCGGTGGAACTCACACTTCTCTGCTTTTACAAAAAGGTTATTCTGTAAAAGACGGAGAAGGACAGTGCGGACATGGCTCTGGTGCGTGGGGAGGTCTTTGGAAAAAATCAAAATGTCATCAAGATAAACAAAAACATATAGTCCAACCATATCTCTGAGAACATCATTAATTAGGGACTGAAAAACTGCAGGAGCATTAGTTAGGCCAAAAGGCATGACAAGGTACTCGTAGTGCCCTGTGGGTGTATTGAATGCAGTCTTCCACTCATCTCCCTCTTTGATGCGGATGAGGTGATAGGCATTTCTGAGATCCAGCTTGGTGAAGATGGTGGCACCTTGAATGAGATCAAAAGCAGTGTTCATAAGGGGAAGAGGATAACGGTTCTTTATAGTTATGTCATTTAGTCCTCTGTAATCAATGCATGGTCTTAGAGTTCCATCCTTCTTTCCTACAAAAAAAACCCCCTGCAGCAGCAGGAGATGAAGAGGGGCGTATTATTCCAGTCTTAAGTGCCCCTTCAATGTACTCCTTCATGGCATGAGTCTCAGGTCCTGACAAGGAGTATAAACGGCCCTTGGGAGGGAAGGTACCGGGTAAAAGATCAATGGAGCAGTCATAGGGACGATGTGGAGGAAGAGAAGTTGCCAAGTGCTTGTTGAATACCTGCTTGAGGTCGTGATACTCAGGAGGAACCTTAGAAAGATCTGGGTAGGTCTCCTGACAAACTGGTTCAGCGGAGGGTGAATTAGCCGTTAGAAGACATGTGGAATAACAAGAGGATGACCAGCTCAGGACCTCACTTGTCCTCCAATCAATGTGCGGATTGTGGTGAAGCAGCCAAGAAGCACCAAGAATAATGGGTAGCTCAGGGGAATGGATGACAAGGAAGGATACCATCTCCTGGTGATTTCCTCCAACAATGAACTTGAGAGGCGCAGTCTCTTCCATGATCTGGTGCAGCACGTGACCATCAAGTGCAAATACTTTCTGCTTCTTAGAGGTGGGTAGTAATGGAATGTTAAGAGATCTTGCCAAGCCCGCATCAATGAATTCCGTATCAGCCCCAGAATCGATACATGCCATAACCTGCTCAGGAAGACCATTTATAAGGAGTTGTGCCTGTAACGAGACTAAAGAGGATTTCACCAACTTCTGACTCAGTAGGAACCTCCTCTCTCCTACTGAGTCCGGTCTTTTAATGGACACCGGTGAACCAGGTGCCCGCTCTCTCCGCAATAGAAGCACAATCCCTCCTTTGAACGTCGTGCCCTCTCTTGTGGTGTCAGGCGGGTCCGTCCAATCTGCATGGGAACCACAGGGTCCCCTACTGGAGCTGGAAATACAGGAGATTGTGCCAGGGGATTACATTGTGACACGGGCCTTGATGTAGTGCGAAGGCTGTTAGAGGTTCGGCTCCTCTCCACTCTGCGTTCGTGAAGCCTCTGATCGATCCTGGAGGAGAGCATCTCCAGCTGGTTCAGACATCTCGGAGCTTCCCGGGTAGCCAGTTCGTCCTTAATCTCCTCATTAAGTCCTTGATAGAAAGCGTCACATAACGCCTCATCATTCCAGCGGCTTTGTGCTGAGAGAGTATGAAAATCTATTATATAGTCAGTAACCCGCCTCTTGCCTTGCTTTAGAGCTAACAGACCCCGGGCAGCCTCTCTCTCAGGTGGAACTGGGTCAAAGACTCTGATGAGCTCCCTTGTGAAGTCCTTGTAATTATAGCAGATGAGCGAGTCTCTCTGCCATTCAGCCGTTCCCCACAGCTTGGCTTTCCCTGAAAAAAGTGAAATCATATAGGCAATCCTAGCCCGTTCTGACGGGAAGGAAGAGGGCTGTAATTCAAAATGGATCTCACACTGGGTTATGAAGGCCGACACTGACTCCGCTCACCTGAAAATACCTCTGGAGGAGTCAGACGTGGTTAATGGCGAGGTGAGACTTGGCAAAGAGACGATGATCCAGTAGCTTGGACAGAGGCACCTTCCAGTGGAGCTGCAACTGAGGAGAGGTTAGATAACATAGTCATCATGTCCTGCATGCTTGATTCCAGTTTGGTGATGGACTTCTCAACACATGAGCGCCACTCCTGTGTGGACGATGGATCCATGTTGGCCAGATAATACTGTAATGAGTTACCCTGAGGATCCGTAATTCAGCCACACACAGGGAGTTCTGGACAAATGACCAGTTTATTGGTGAAGGAGTATGAACAGAAGATCAGTCCAGGGGAGTGGTCTGCAGAAGAAACCAGGCAACAGCTGGGAGGTAAACAGGATGGCAAAATACTCATCCAGGCAAAGACAAGGCTCAGAGATCCAAAGACAGGCAGGGTCAGTAACCAGAAGATCCGAAAGGTAGCGGTGTCCGTCGAGGGCAAGGCAAGGAGGGTTATCCAGGGGCATGAAGCAGAGGGTCGGCAACTGAGGAACAATCCGTAGAACACTGGAACAAAACTAGACATAGGTCTGATTATTATCTGGCAGAAAAGGAGGGATTGGAGGGAGCTTAAGTAGGCAGTGAGAGAAAAGGAAACCAGGTGAACTGAATGAGGTAGCAGAGGCAATTAGGAAGCCAGCAGGTGGATCGAGTAATCAATGATGAGCGCCAGGAGATCAGGGTGGCAAAAACATGACAGTACCCCCCCCTCAAGGTCCGGCACCAGACGGACCACCAGGCATGTCAGGATGGCGGAGATGAAAATCCCGAACAAGGGACCCATCCAAAACAAAACGAGCAGGAACCCAAGAGCGCTCCTCCGGCCCATAACCCTCCCAGTCAACCAGGTACTGCAACCCACGGCCCCGCCGCCGGGAGCGGAGTAGACGACGAACAGTGTAGGCAGGCCCCCCATCAATGAACCGGGCGGGAGGAGGGGGCCCGGAGTGGGGTGCAAACCGGGAAGAGAACACAGGTTTGATACGGGAGACATGGAAAGTGGGGCAAACCCGCAGGGTCCTAGGCAGTCGAAGACGTACAGCCATGGGGTTAACCACCCTGGTTATAGGGAAAGGGCCAATGAAGCGAGGGGCCAACTTGCGATTCTCAACCCGAAGGGGAAGGTCCTTGGTTGACAACCACACCTCCTGCCCCACTTGATACTCCGGTGCAGCAATCCGCCGATGATTAGCAGCCCGAGAATACACTGCAGACGTCTTCAACAGGGCACAACGAGCCCTCCGCCATACACGCTGACATCTCAGTGCTGCTGAGTGAGCCGAGGGGACTGTGATGGCAATCTCCTGTAGATCAAAGACTGGCGGCTGGTATCCATACACAGTGTAGAACGGAGAGAGCCCTGTGGAGCTGGAGGGGAGCGAGTTAAGGGAATATTCCATCCAAGGAATGTTCTGCGACCACATTGAGGGATCCCGTTCACACAACATACGTAGCTTAGTCTCCACCTCCTGGTTGACCCGCTCCGTCTGTCCATCTGTCTGTGGATGATACCCAGAGGAGAGACTCACTTGGATCCCAAGAAGGTTGCAAAACTCCTTCCAAAATCGAGAAACAAATTGGGGACCTCTGTCAGAGACGATGTCATCCGGAAGTCCATGTAAACGAAATACCTCCCTGGCAATTATCTCCCCTAATTCCTTAGAGGACGGCAACTTGGCAAGAGGAGCCAAATGAATCATTTTGGAGAAACGGTCAACTATGGTAAGTAGTACTGAATGATTCTTGGAGTTGGGCAGACCTGTGATGAAATCCATTGACAAATGAGACCAAGGACGACGTGGAATTGGGAGCGGACGCAGAAAACCAGCTGGCGGTCGATGAGAAGACTTAGCTTGGGAACAGACACTTGAGCTTGAGAAACTCGTCTGAGACCATGGGCCTCAGCCGGAATATGTAATGAGTTACCCTGAGGATCCGTAATTCAGCCACACACAGGGAGTTCTGGACAAATGACCAGTTTATTGGTGAAGGAGTATGAACAGAAGATCAGTCCAGGGGAGTGGTCTGCAGAAGAAACCAGGCAACAGCTGGGAGGTAAACAGGATGGCAAAATACTCATCCAGGCAAAGACAAGGCTCAGAGATCCAAAGACAGGCAGGGTCAGTAACCAGAAGATCCGAAAGGTAGCGGTGTCCGTCGAGGGCAAGGCAAGGAGGGTTATCCAGGGGCATGAAGCAGAGGGTCGGCAACTGAGGAACAATCCGTAGAACACTGGAACAAAACTAGACATAGGTCTGATTATTATCTGGCAGAAAAGGAGGGATTGGAGGGAGCTTAAGTAGGCAGTGAGAGAAAAGGAAACCAGGTGAACTGAATGAGGTAGCAGAGGCAATTAGGAAGCCAGCAGGTGGATCGAGTAATCAATGATGAGCGCCAGGAGATCAGGGTGGCAAAAACATGACAGGAATAGGGTGGATTGCCCTCTCCGGGTCGGGAGTCAGGTTCCTGCCTCAAGTGGAGGAGTTCAAATATCTCAGAGTCTTGTTCACAAGTGAGGGAAGGATGAAGCGCGAGATTGACAGACGGATCGGTGCGGCGTCTGCAGTAATGCAGACTCTGCGCCGATCTGTCGTGGTGAAGAAGGAGCTGAGCCAGAAGGCAAAGCTCTCGATTTACCAGTCGATCTATGTTCCTACCCTCACCTATGGTCATGAGCTGTGGGTCGTGACCGAAAGAAGGACATCTCGTATACAGGCGGCTGAAATGAGTTTCCTCCGCAGGGTGGCCGGGCTCTCCCTTAGAGATAGGGTGAGGAGCTCAGTCATCCGGGAGGGGCTCAGAGTAGAGCCACTGCTCCTCCGCATCGAGAGGAACCAGGTAAGGTGGCTCGGGCATCTGGTCAGGATGCCTCCTGGACGCCTCCCTGGTGAGGTGTTCCAGGCACGTCCCTCTGGGAGGAGACCCCTGGGAAGTCCCAGGACATGCTGGAGGGATTATATCTCTCGGCTGGCCTGGTAACGCCTCGGGATCCCCCCCGCAGAGTTGGCAAATGTGGCTGGGGAGAGCGAAGTCTGGGCTTCCCTACTTAGGCTGCAGCCCTCACGACCCGACCCCGGATAAGCGGCAGAGAATGGATAGATAGATAGATGGACACTTCAGAAACACACGACTAAAAGCACACGTGGGCATGCTACTGTAGCCTAAGCACTTACAGTCACTAAGCAAGGTGGAGCGCAACAGGAAAACTCCGACTTTATAATCTAAAGCTCTTGCATACATCAATTTCTGAACTGCACGAGACTCCATTGGCTTCTAACTAGAACTGCTCTGAAGTGTAGGCGCTCACACAGTAAACAAGGTAGCCAAAGATGTCGGTTGTGGAGAACTTTGAAAATCCTTGTAGGTGCTTCAGTCTTTCTTAGGAATTTCATATGGATCCACACAATTAATATTGTTGATATTCTCCATATTCCGGTCCCTGTCTTCCTTGTTTAATGAAAATTCTAGTTCATTTTCAGAAGCTTAACAGATCCTTCTTTTTCTCTCTCCTCGTTCTCTGTCCACTCGGTGCTACTTGCCTGCTGTTTGTTTAGATTTGTGTGGCCGTCAACTGGGCTTCCACGATCCAGAATGCAACCTGGCACTCAAGCCCTATGACTGGCAGCTACTAAAAATCTGGTCACATGTCATGAAAGTAACCCACCATTCATACCCTGGCAAAGATTTTAAGGCATTTTCTCCGTAGATTTAAAGGCAGAGTATGTAAGATTTCAAGGTGTTACGACCCGTTAGGAAGGTTGGTGCAACAAAGTACAGCGGACACCATGGATGCGAAAGAAAGGCATTTTATTTTATACCCCTGGGTGGCCGACACAATGTAGTGAAGCGTGTAGCAACATGCTGGTTGTTTGTTGGGGTAACGGGAACAGCTGAACAGAAAAAAAAGGACTGCAAAAGCACATACTAAATAAAAAAACACAGCCAATGCAGCTGTTCCCATGAATTGAATAGGGTGGTCTGATGAACCCGACCCAGGGTGTTCCAAAAACCCAACCAGGGCAAGACCACAAAAAAATAAACAAAACAAGACTGAATCCCAAATCAGTTTACAAGATTCACACACAGGAATGTCCTGTCATGAAAGTCAAAACAATGTTATTAAAGTTCACCACAGACATAGGTCTCAAAGAAATCCCATAAAGGTAAACATCACACAAAATGTCCAACACAAAACCCAAGTTGAGGGGGACAACCACCAGAAACAGACAGCTGCTTCCCCCTCCAGCCGAAGTGCAGCAGTGTCCTTTTATTTCCTGGCTTGCTCCCGGAATGGCACTCTGTGAACCAATAAGAAGAGGAGTCGTCAAAGGTGTGTCCACAGTAACCACTCCTGGCTCTGGGGGGGGGGGGCAGAGCTTGCACTCTCATCAAGAATGGAGATCAGGTGTGGTTCTTTCACATGTGCTCGTAACACAAGGCGATTCTTTTCACCACTAGGTGGCAAACACCAGGTCGTGAGCAAAACCACAAAACTGCTACCTCTACAAACGACCACATGTTGGCAAACGACCACAGGTTGGCAGTAATGAGCAAAACTCACCCCTACTCCTTGCCAGCTTCAATGAGGGCAGGAATCGCTTGTGAGCTGTAGCTCAGAGCCGCTCTGCAATAAATGGGTTTATACCAGGGGTGCCCAAGTCCGGTCCTCGAGATCTACCATCCTGCAACATTTAGATGCAACCCCTGTCCAGCACAGCTGAGTCAAATAGCTGAATTCCTCTTCTGCATGTCATTCAGCTCTGCAGAGGCCTGCTAATGAGCCACTTATTAGATTCAGGTGTGTTGGAGAAGGGTTGCACCTAGAAACATCAGGATGGTAGATCTCCAGGACCGGACTTGGGCACCCCTGGTTTATACTCACCCTACTGGTGGAAAAAAAGTACTTTTTTTTTACTAGTCAGAAAACATTCAAGAAGGGTCTTTGTCATTAATTAAACTTGTAATTTAATAACACATCAAATATGAACAGACTGGAAATTACATGTTAAAAAACTATCTAATTATGATTGTAGTTATTTTTTTAGTTAATTTATTTTGAACATATTGAAAATCTTACATACGCTACCTTTAAGGGGAACGTGTATCCAAACAATTGACTGGTATTGCACGTTTCACCCATCCAAATGTAAAATAGAGAGAAAGCTTAATGATCTTTTAGAAATTTTGATTTTTCAAAAGGAAACATTACTTTCTCACTCAAATTGCGGATGTAATGCAAATGACAACCTCTAGATGTCAGCAGTGAGGTTTTGGACCTTGATTTTGACGACTTGTACTTTGATTGCAAAGATGCTTTTAATTGAGAAATCCTTGGTTTAACAGTCGCTCTACCCCTCCAATTTCATGTACTATGCTAACAACCACTTGTCTGAGAGGGCTGACAGACAAAAATAACAATCTTGTAACTGAAGAAATCAACAGTGCAACAATTTATGTGTTCTCCACGAAGCAGCAGATCAACCTGGCTTTGTTTACACTGCACGTACCCTCGTCTTTGGCAAGCTCCTTTCCCTCCCCTTTGTTTCTCAAAGAACTTGGAGTGGGTGTTGTTTGAAAAGGCCTATTTAAAAAGGAATTGAGGGACACTTGGCTCTCCTCAACAGCTGCCCAGCTGTGCCCCCTGTCAAGTGGCCCCACTCCACAGCTACCTCCGTCCAGCCCGACCACTCACCCAAACCTTGTCATCACAACAGAAGTGTGCAAAACAGTGCCAGCAGCTACTGTTTGGCCGTAATGAAAAGGGTTTTTATCGTCGTCGGGTAATGCGAAGGTCAGTATTCAATCTGTGCGGTGCTCATAAAAAGAATTTACCCTTTGACAGTTTTTAAACGGAGGCTAAAAATGCCCGAGTTCCTTTGAACGTGATCTAATGTGTGATGAATGTTAATCAGCAGATCAAAAAAATTCCTCCTCCATCAGAAAACTTAACACAGATTTAATACCACCTTCCTTTCTTTCTCCGCATGCATTGTGTCACTCCCCCCTACCTCACCCTTGAGAGCCACTCACCCTCCTCACCCTCTTTCCCCAGGCTGGCGCAGCAGATGAAAGGCAGCCTGAGTGAGCATGAAAGGCAGCGTCTTGGCAGTGAAGTTGACCTCCAGGCTTTTCTCCTCTCCTGCGTTTTTTAATCCCCACCACCTATTCACCTGTAAAGCCCTCCATCTCTCCTTCTCAACACCTGCCTGCACCTTCAGTAATCTTCCTCCATGTCCCTGGGTGGGATTGGGAAGTTTGAAGGAAGCGTCAATCATGACATTTTTCTCTTTTTCTGCTAAAGAACTAGAATATATAGTTTTTCTTTCCTTCACAATGTTCAGTTTTGTTAATCTCAGTAGGGGTGTTCAATGTCTTATAGTGAGCCTATTTTAGTTTTAACCTTTTTGGTGATAAGAAAAGAGGATCAGGCTATGGCAGTAGTGCATATAAAGGTTGAGGACTATGTGCTATTCTGAGGCGCTCCAAAGTCGAAGTGAGTGCAGTTACGTAGGAAAGAATGAATGTTCTTTGGAGGTAAAAGAAGAAAAATGAGATTTGTATGAAAGGTGGGTTTGAGCAGATGCCACCCACAAGGCTAGCATCTGATAGCTGTGCTGCATTGCTAGGTACCTATTTGCTCTTGTTAATGCAAACATGACTGAGCTGAACTCTTAACATTGTACAGCTCATCATCACTCATACCATTTTCATTGAAATGATTAAGATATTTAATGTTATTACCAAGCCCCAATCTCCGGCAGTTAAAAGTGTAGCCTATGTGGAAGTGCATAAAACTGTGGTTCCCCCTTCATCCACTAGGGGCTGCAAAACAGAGCGAATCCCCATAGACTCCCATGTTAAAAAGACTAACTTCACAGCAGAAATAAACATGTTTACAGCCTGGTTCAAAAATCAATTTTTTGTGTAATAAGGTCAGGTTTACTTGTGATGGACTGTTGAGGCTGTACCCTGCCTTTCGCCCAAAAACTGCTGGGATAGGCTCGAGCTTCGCCACGACCCTTCATTGGACTAAGCTGTTTGGATAATGAAAGAATGAATGAAGGTCAGGTTTACCTTCATGACAACTGTGGGGGGAGTCAATTTCTTTCTAACTCCTCAGTTCAAAAGTAATTTCATATAGAAATTCGGCATATTTAGAGGTGTGTCTTTTTGATTGACAGGTACTGTGGGGCATTGGGTACCTGTCAATCAAAAGGACACGCCTCTAAATAACAGTTATGAGTCATTAACAACGTGATTTAGCTTTAGCCTGCTTACCTCCATAAGCAGCTGGTTAGCTCCTGTTAGCTCCGGGTCAGCTCGGATAGCTCTTTGCTACAGGCAGGTCGGAGTTTGCTAGATTTGCTAGATGTCAATTATCCACTATGATGCTCTCAGCTCTCAGCCCCCCTCTCAGCTCCACCTCTTTCCCCATTTTTGTAATTTCCGGGAGAGACGACAGGGGTGATGCTGCCAAGATGGCGATGGTAGGAACTGCCCAAGGAGCTCCAATTTGGCTCTTCAGAAACTCACGGTGATGTCATGGAGGCTCCGTCCATCTTTTATGTACAGTCTATGGATTTTACACACAATTATCTCCAGGGTTTATAGAGAAGGTCTGAAAAGAGAAAATATCCAGTGAGTAGTAGTTGTCTGGACCAGAATGTCTTGTTGATGTTAGAGGTCAGGGGAGAATGGACAGACTGGTTGGAGATGATAGAAAGTCAGCAGGAAGAACATGACCTCTGAACACACAACATGTCCAGCCTGGAGGCAGATGGTCTCCAGCAGCAGAAGACTAGACCGGGTGCCACTCCTGTCAGCTAAGAACAGGAAACTGAGGCTACAATTCACACACAATCACCAGAACTGGACAACAGAAGATGGAGAAACGTTGCTGGTCTGACAAGTCTCCATTTCATCTACACATTCACATGGTAGGATCAGAATCAGCTGGAAACATCATGAAGACATGGATCCATCCTGCCGTCAGGATCAATGCATCAGGCTACTGCTGGTGGTGTCCTTTTCTTGGCCCACTTTGGGGTTCCTATTCCCAGCGTGGCATAGTTTAACCACCACAGCCTTCCTGAGAACTGTAACTGATTGTGTCCATACCTTTATGACAATGATGTAGCATCTTCTGACTGATACTTTCAGCAGGAATCATTCCCTCTGTCACAATACAAACATAAAAGTTATCCTCTGCCTCTTGTCCAATAATTGCTGGGATTGACTCCACCAGCTCTGCAGCCCTTAATTGGAAGAAGCAGCTAAGTAAATGGATGGATGAATGGAAGTTTTCACCCAACTAAATGCTTCCAAGTGAAGGAAAACATTTAGATGCGTTCTTTACTACTATGAAACACCAGACAAGAACGAGAACAACTGGATAAACTCAACATCCCATCTCTACAAAGCACCTGTCAGGCCTGCCGGTTGCTAGGCAACAGCTCCCCTCTCCTCCACTTCACTTTATTCATATAGTCTGCTTCTGTTTTCTAGCTCTTTCTTTGTGCTGAAAAGCTAAAACACAGTATTCTGCTTAGCAAAGAGGTTTTATTACCTCAGGGACAGGCATCATTTCACCATACTGAGACAGGGAGCTGCGTTTGCGGTTGAGGTGTGGACAGGTTTTTCACTGGGGCTAACTAGGTTTGGGACCAGGGTGTTTCTTTCCTTTTCTCCCCTCCCTTTCAAGTTTTGTCCCACTTTTCATAGGGATGAACAGCAAGGTGCTAACAGCCATGAGAAATCAGGCATGGAATTATTCAAAAAGCAATTCAGTCTTAAACAGTGGGGAAGATATGGAGCTAGCCTTCCACTGAAGTACTAGAAAACCCCCACAAATGCTATTCACTTCACCCTGTGAGTGATTTAAATGTTAGAGCTACCATCTTGAAACACTCTGCCTGTGACTTTGCAACGTGTAACTCATGATCCAAGAAGAAATAATTTATTAGGTTCAGAGTCTGAACAAGATGTAGAGTAGCTGGTGACAGCGTTATAAATAGATGATAATGTCTGTACAGAATCACCAAACATGGAGCTCTTTGTGGTTGGCATGTGGCTTTGGTTTCCCCGACTGCAGGGACATCACACTGAAGGTACAGGTGTGCGGTATTTTTATCCCATTCTTAGACTTTCTCATGCAGACGTATCAGTCAACAAACAATGGTCTTTGTTGTTCCCTCAGCAAATGTTGGCCATCAGGAACAGCAGCTACAGCTATGAAACACTTTACCAGTCAGGCAGCCAGACAAAAAGCAAAAAGAAGCTGCAACAGTGAAGACAGTCTAACAAGTGTTAGTGCAAAGGGCTGTCTTCATGAATTCTGGCTGACGAGCCAACAAGGCACATCTAAGCAGGTAGTGGATTAGGAACACTGCCACCAGCTGACACAATTTGCATTCTACTTGCATCATATCAGATTTTCTTTGTTTTAAATTTGCCCACCTTACATTTTGTTGTTGTGCTTTTTTTCTGCAAAAATGGCAGAAGTGATGTATTATTGTGTAGAATCTTATATTGCAAGTCTGTTTTTATGTAAATACATCTGTTTTTATAGAAAATATGTCTGTTTTGGGCCAACATTACAACATGTCAATTTGCAACGTCGTCAGTCTCAGAAAGGATGAGTCTTCAGAGATCAAAGGTGGTAAAAGAGGACACACCTGCTCTGACTGCATTTGTAGCTCATTTCACCACCATAGCATAAAAAATGACAGCCATCTGGACTAACTCTGTCCTCTAAGCAGGGATACAAGTGCCACGCCACATTCCTGAGAGGTCGAGAAGGTGCTTAAGCCTGGATGACTGGATTTAGATCACTGCGTCCACAACCTGTGGTGTCACTGTTTAAGCAGCAGCAAGGACTCGACAGACCATCATCTTCTGGATGTTCTCTATGGCAAGAAAGATGATGGAAATTCAACATACTTGTCCTCACAGCTCTTCTCTAGCAAAAATGAGTTATCTAAGATCATTGCTGATGTCTTTCCGCCTTGGCATTGTGCCACTTGGATTGCTCCAGATCAGCAAACTGCAAAAAATTTGGTTTTCTATAGAAGGTGCTCACACTGATGACGGTTAATTGTATTTGCTCAAGCAATCAAATTGATGTATGTACAATAGTATGTACAATAGTGTATGAAACACTGAGGACATCTCAACATTTAACAGACAATACAGTAATGGAAAAATGGCCAAACATTCTCAAGGTTAAAGGTTTAAAAGTTATACATTAACTCACAGCATATACAGGAAGTGTGATTCTAAAGGGATGCTGGGTAAAATGCAACCAATCCTGACTAATCAGTAACTTTTTCTACAGTTGACACCTTAGACTGTATATAAAAAGATGGATGGAGCTTCCGTGACGTCACCCATAGGTTTCTGAAGAGCTGAATTGAAGCTCGGAGGGTGGTTCCTACCATCGCCATCTTGGCAGCGCCATGCGTGTCGTCTCGCCCAGAAAAAACAAATATAGGAAAAGAGGTAGAGCTGAGAGAGGGGCTGTGAGCGTCCTAACCAAGCTAACCCGGATATCTGACTTCTGCATACTGGCTTCCCGACTCCTGCATTTGGGTCCACCTCCCTCCAGCCACCGTGACATAATGAACCAGCCACCCAGGACCCAGCAGGAGAGGAGAAAAGGACACTCCAGGCGCCATAAGCAGAGACCACCAGAGACCATGACCTGTGACGAACTGGTGGGTATTTTGCTTGGGCTTGGACCAGCTCCTGAGCTGGTGGAGAGGGAGGTCCGGTCGCGGTTCTGGGGAACCAGACTGGCTATCAAGCCACCAGCTCTACGGTCCACGTCTCCGGCGCTGCAGGCTCCCACGCCAGCGCCCAGAACCCGTCCGGCGCTGCAGGCTCCCACGCCAGCGCCCAGGTCCACGTCTCCGGCGCTGCAGGCTCCCACGCCAGCGCCCAGGTCCACGTCTCCGGCGCTGCAGGCTCCCACGCCAGCGCCCAGGTCCACGTCTCCGGCGCTGCAGGCTCCCACGCCAGCGCCCAGGTCCACGTCTCCGGCGCTGCAGGCTCCCACGCCAGCGCCCAGGTCCACGTCTCCGGCGCTGCAGGCTCCCACGCCAGCGCCCAGGTCCACGTCTCCGGCGCTGCAGGCTCCCACGCCAGCGCCCAGGTCCACGTCTCCGGCGCTGCAGGCTCCCACGCCAGCGCCCAGGTCCACGTCTCCGGCGCTGCAGGCTCCCACGCCAGCGCCCAGGTCCACGTCTCCGGCGCTGCAGGCTCCCACGCCAGCGCCCAGAGCTCGTCCACCTCCCTTGCTCCATGTTCCCGAGGGGGTCCCAGGACGGGACGCTCCTCCCTTGCTCCATGTTCCCGAGGGGGTCCCAGGACGGGACGCTCCTCCCTTGCTCCATGTTGCCGAGGGGGTCCCAGGACGGGACGCTCCTCCCTTGCTCCATGTTCCCGAGGGGGTCCCAGGACGGGACGCTCCTCCCTTGCTCCATGTTCCCGAGGGGGTCCCAGGACGGGACGCTCCTCCCTTGCTCCATGTTCCCGAGGGGGGTCCCAGGACGGGACGCTCCTCCCTTGCTCCATGTTCCCGAGGGGGGTCCCAGGACGGGACGCTCCTCCCTTGCTCCATGTTCCCGAGGGGGGTCCCAGGACGGGACGCTCCTCCCTTGCTCCATGTTCCCGAGGGGGGTCCCAGGACGGGACGCTCCTCCCTTGCTCCATGTTCCCGAGGGGGGTCCCAGGACGGGACGCTCCTCCCTTGCTCCATGTTCCCGAGGGGGGTCCCAGGACGGGACGCTCCTCCCTTGCTCCATGTTCCCGAGGGGGGTCCCAGGACGGGACGCTCCTCCCTTGCTCCATGTTCCCGAGGGGGGTCCCAGGACGGGACGCTCCTCCCTTGCTCCATGTTCCCGAGGGGGGTCCCAGGACGGGACGCTCCTCCCTTGCTCCATGTTCCCGAGGGGGTCCCAGGACGGGACGCTCCTCCCTTGCCCTATGTTCCCGAGGGGGTCCCAGGACGGGACGCTCCTCACTTGCTCCATGTTCCCGAGGGGGTCCCAGGACGGGACGCTCCTCACTTGCTCCATGTTCCCGAGGGGGTCCCAGGACGGGACGCTCCTCACTTGCTCCATGTTCCCGAGGGGGTCCCAGGACGGGACGCTCCTCACTTGCTCCATGTTCCCGAGGGGGTCCCAGGACGGGACGCTCCTCACTTGCTCCATGTTCCCGAGGGGGTCCCAGGACGGGACGCTCCTCACTTGCTCCATGTTCCCGAGGGGGTCCCAGGACGGGACGCTCCTCACTTGCTCCATGTTCCCGAGGGGGTCCCAGGACGGGACGCTCCTCCCTTGCTCCATGTTCCCGAGGGGGTCCCAGGACGGGACGCTCCTCCCTTGCTCCATGTTCCCGAGGGGGTCCCAGGTTGGGGCGCTCCTCCTCTGTCCCGAGTTCCCGAGGGGGTCCCAGGTTGGGGCGCTCCTCCTCTGTCCCGAGTTCCCGAGGGGGTCCCAGGTTGGGGCGCTCCTCCTCTGTCCCGAGTTCCCGAGGGGGTCCCAGGTTGGGGCGCTCCTCCTCTGTCCCGAGTTCCCGAGGGGGTCCCAGGTTGGGGCGCTCCTCCTCTGTCCCGAGTTCCCGAGGGGGTCCCAGGTTGGGGCGCTCCTCCTCTGTCTCCTTCTCCCCCGTCTCCGGTGTCCCCGTCGTCTGGGCCTCCCGGCCGTCCTCCAGAGCCGAGGCTGCCCCAGACTGTTTCCTGAGCGGGGCCGTTTGGACACTTCCCCTGGACTTGTGCCCCTGGACTTTGTTTTTTCCTTGGTCCCTCCTCCGGGCCCCCTCCTCCCGCCCGTCTCTAGACTCTGGACTTTTTGGGCCGTCCGGTGGCCGGCCCTTGTGGGGAGGGTACTGTCAGGATTTGGGTTTCTCCCTTTGCTTTGTTTTCAGGGTTCCTGTTTTATTTTGTAGTTTCCTGTTTAGTTCCCTCGGTTCTCGTTTAGCTTCATTGATTTCCTGTTATTGAATTCACCTGGTTTCATTTTGTTAATTACTTCACCTGTCATTGTGTTCCGTGTATTTATACCCCTCACTTGTCTTGTGTTGCTGGTTCATTCGTTGGTTTTTGGCCTTCTCCTTCTTGGATTAAAAGGATATCTGACTTCTGCATACTGGCTTCCCGACTCCTGCATTTGGGTCCACCTCCCTCCAGCCACCGTGACAAACAGAGGTGAGCGGGTTAAACTGTTAACCGGTTAAAAACCGCGGTAGTTCTAAGTTTTTCTCACTTGAAGCGGGAGATCGGGTACCTGCCAATCAAAGGACTCGTCCCAAAAAAATGCAGATTTTCGAGATTAAATTACTTTAAACGGGAGAGTTAGAAAAAGAATTAACTCCCCCCACAGTTGTCATGAAGGCAAACCTGACCTTTTAAACCAAAAATTGACTTTTGTACCAGACTGTAAACATGTTTATTTCTGCTGTGAAGTTGACCTTTTTAATATGGGAATCTATGGGGATTTGCTCTGTTTTGGAGCCCCTAGAGGATAAAGGGGGAACTGCAACTTTTGCCACTCCTGTATAGGCTTCACTTTTAACCGCCGGAGGTTGACACTTGGTTGTAACCAAAGGATTGCTAACCTTTGTTGACTCTTGCTTCCCAATAGAAGTATGGCGTGTTTAAAGCAACTAATTGGCTTTGCTTTTCAGACATGGATGCTTAAAACCTAAAATTGAAACAAAAATTTTGTGCCAGAATCCCTCTTACAGAGATATGTTCTGTCTTATCTGATACATTATCCAGCCGGGCAATGCTTTAAAACATGTTTTGATCTGCATTCACCACAGGCAGAAAACATTAGATTAATTTTTAAATTACTATTTTCTTTCATCCTAGACATGCAAACACAAAATGCACAGAGAAGCACATTTTGAAGGTAGCTGCAAATTATGATGCAACACAGGAAAGTATTTATTAAACATTTATTTCTTCTAGTTCTATCAACGTACAACAAACAAGACCAGGAAAAGAAACTTTTTAAATGCGTTACACATGATTAGACTAAAGTGTTCCTTCTGCATTTACATGTAAAAGTTCCAGATGCCCACATAATGGTGACCCGGTCGTCTCTGGTCAGATGAAAGGTTGAGCAGGTGGTAAATGTTTGTTGATACAGGAGTGAAAACGTCTGGAAGAATGTTCCACATGTGATAATTGTTCACAGTTGAAAGAAAAAGAAGAGGCAGAATGAAAAACCAAGCAGAGAAGGAGCGTACTTGAAGGAGGAAAAAGAGAAAAAAGGTGATGGGAGCGGATGGGGAGAAAATGAAACCTCTGGGTTCACAGCAGAGGTCAAGAGTAAATTACATTTGGCAGCAGCAGAAGTGTGTGTGTGTGTGTGTGTGTGTGTGTGTGTGTTTAAATGTGCATTCTCCACTTTTACATTTCCCCCAAACCCCTTTTCATCCTCTCATCTCTTTTCAGTGCTTTCATCTCACACACACTTCTGCCATCTCAGACATACTCAGACAAACGTTTCCTCCACCAGATGTAAGTCTTCTATTGATAATATCAGATAATTAGACCACTACTTTGCTTTAAACTGACAACTGGATGCTCTAAGATGTAACTTAGGGCAGATATTTGTGGTGTTTGGAGGATAACGATGACTTTTCAGACAAGAATGGAAAACTACTGGTGATCTGAAAGGTTCAATAAAGCTTCCACACTTTTTCATTGTTGCACAGATGATTAAACCGAACCTGGTCACACAGAAAAGTGTTTTAGGGTTTTGATCTTTTGCACAGAGTATTGTTCACTCCAATAAACGATAAAAAAACAAAGTAATTGAAAAATTAGTTTGCATCTTTGCTAACTTGCTGTTTTGCTTTTGTTACTTTGTTACATGCACCCAAAAAGTGAGGTTGCAAGCATTGTGGGAGCGATGGATGAGAGCCGGCGAACACACCTTTACAATGGCGGGGAGGCAGCGTTGGGCGAGTTACGCCGCCATATGTGAATGGATTGTGGATGCCTGGGCTAAGTTATTTTATATTTTGTGTAAAGAGCTCTTGGTTGATTCAGCTGTCAGTTGCTACGTTTACATGGGAGTTTTAATTTCTGTTCAACTCCGAAAAGTTCATTCCGGTTTAAACTGATGAAAAAATTAACATGGCTTAATTCCTAATGCAAATTTTTATTCGGAATTAAACTTTATTCTGATGTAAGTGACTGGTTTATTAGCATTTTAATTCCAAACTATTTAATTCCTCTGTCATGTAAACCTTAATTTTGCTTTAAGTTAATTCTGGTCGTTCTGAGCATGCTCGTTACCTTGTCCTGTCCCGATGACGCGCGTTATTTTGCCTCCCGTGTTCGGTGGTCTATCTTTCTTCTCCTTCTCAGTTGCTGCAGAAAGTGAAGTAGTGTGCTCGTGTTGAGCTGCTACTTTACATTTATAATAAAAATAGCGGTGAAACTGGTTCTTATTATGTAGTTTTTACAAGTTACGACTGAAAAGGCGAGAAGCAGGGAGCCAACTTTGTTTATTTCCGGTATACGTCATACGTCACGTCCAATCAGAACCCTTCCCAACCCGCCGCTCTAAAGAGGAATTCAGTAAGGATGTGTTTCATGTAAACCTTCATTCGGAATTATTATTTTCATGTGAACTGGAGGTGAATACGTTAATTCCGAATTATTTATTTGTAATTATTAGTTCCGAATGGAAAAACATCCTGTAACCGTAGCCAGCGAGAAGCATTCAATGTGGCCTTATGGACACAGAGGTTTAGATCCATAACTTTCCATGAGAACTCCTTTAAAAAAATAAAAGAAATCTTGTCCATTTGTTTCTTTTGGCGCACAGAAGGAAAATAAAACAAAGATCAGTCCTGTAAGCAGTCACATTTGTATTTAGTGATTTCAACATCAGGATGCATTTTATACTAGAAGTGTGAATACCATGACACCTTCTTAAGAGTTCATAAATTATCCCGTCATTTTGTACTGAAGACGCCTTTTGGATGATGATATATGTTTCTACTCCATCTCTAAGGATCACTGTCATTTTTCTTTTAATCTTCTTCTACTCTCTTTTGTTGGGACTATCTATAGCAGGGATCACCAACCCTGGTCCTCGAGGGACAGTGTCCTGCGGGTTTTTCAAGTGACCCTGCTGGAAAACTCCTATCTCAGACTCAGACAAACTCTGCTCATGTCTCATAAATACACATTGATTTGAATCAGGTGTGTTGCAGCAGGGACACTTGGAAAACCTGCAAGACACCGACGCTCAATGAGGTGGATTGATGATCCCTGATCTATCAGTGAACTGTTGACCTGTCCAGGATGAACTTGCCTTTCGCTCAATGATTGCTGGGATCAGCTCCACTAACATTTCTGATCATTGTAACTTTTGTTTTGGATGTACAGAACCTGCTGAGACTGATCACCTCAACACTCTTCCTAGTAGCTCTTCTGTTCTTCAAATGCGCTGCTTCTAACACAACTCTGAGGGTGCATGATCTGACAGAATGATACTAAAATGT
This sequence comes from Telmatherina bonti, assembly GCF_933228915.1. Classification (NCBI taxonomy): domain Eukaryota; kingdom Metazoa; phylum Chordata; class Actinopteri; order Atheriniformes; family Telmatherinidae; genus Telmatherina; species Telmatherina bonti. Next base: position 32,306,203 of record NC_136631.1, read on the forward strand.
TTGGCAAATTTGGCAAGCACTCAAGGGTACAAACATCCACCATAAACCAAATATGGCTTTAGTTTTGTTTCAGCTGGTTCTTTTTATGTCTCCCTCTTTCCTTCCTTCCTGACCTGATTTCTTCTGCAGTCCTTTCGCCTTCTTCCTCTCCTCATTACTTCCCAGTTTGAGCCCTCTTGTCTGTTGTCCATCTTTCTTCATTTGTCATTGAATCCTTCTCCTTTCCTCTTCTCTCAGGCCAACCTCCTTCTTCTCCGTCTTCTCTTCTTTTTCACTCTTCTAAACTTATTTCTCTGTGTGTCGCTGCCTCCAGGAAGTGCTCCATCAATGGGAACCATTCAGTGTGCCTGACATCGGCCCAGTTAGGCTTCTTTGGCTCATCAACAGTTGTCTTGGAGAAGGACAGCACCCGCCAGAGCTGGCTGTCCTCCCACTGTGCCCTTTTGACCCAGACCGGCCCATAGCTGGTGAGCTGCCGGCTCCTGGCCCAGACAGCCCAGTCCAGAGCCGCTGGTGGTGCTGCTGGTAAAGAATGAGTTTTGGTGGGTGTTTTGTTTGCTTGTGTACTCTGTATGGTGTGCTGACTGAGCTCAGCGTCCCACCCCAGCAGGGCAAGTAGTCTAAAAGAAAACATAACATTTTATAGGATTTATTTATGATTTATTTATGATATGATGCAGGGAAGAATAAAAACTGAGAGATGTGTTTCATACAGAACATAGTAAAAAAAACCAAACTTTTAATTGTTCTTGTTCCGCCCTTACTTTGACTCATACCTAAAATCTGAATGTTGCTCCATACATCAGCTAGTTGGTTTAGTTAAATGAAAATTAACCTGAAGCCAGAGAGTCATGTGACATGAACAGTTACATGAATTAAATCCTAAATGTTCAATTACTCAGACAAAGGAACTTTATGCATTTAGGATGAATCCTAATAAAGCAGATGCAAAACTGGTGCATCACATAAATGGCTGCAGAATATTCAGTGATCAGCTTGGCGACTTCACATCAGCCTTTTTGATTCGAATCCGAGTCCGTTTGCTTGGAAAGTCTGCTTCATTTGGGGAAATGTGAATGCACCAAATGAATTCTGATTCGGATCAAAGAAGTGGACTGTCCGTTTAAGCAGACCAAATACAGGAAGTAGACTACAAACAAACAAACAAAAAAAAAAGTAATTTCGTGCATTTGGCAAAGTGTTGCATTGTCGGTAAATACTAGGGCTGTGATGATATGCTTTTGTCCGGATTCGATTCAATTCCGATTTTTTGGGTGCCGATTTAAATTGCGATTCTCCCAATTCTTCGATATTGCTGCTTTCTGTAGATTAGAGACAAAATAAATGCATAAAACTTTTTCTTTGCTCGTCAATGTTCTTGATTTCAGTTTGGAAAAAAAACAACACAGTAGCCAGATCATCATTCTGCTGCGATAATGCCTACGAAGACAAGTAAAAAGATCAATAAAAACAATAAAAATGACAAAAAATTTATAAAGGATTATTTTTATTTATTTGAAAAAAATAGATTTTCTGACTAAAAAAAAAATCTATTTTAAAACTGTGAAGCAAAAAATCCCAATTTTAGATTTAATTTTAGTAAATACATAGCGATGGCGTTAAGAGTCCTCTGCCTTGTCTGTTGTTTATACTGCAGCCATTGTTACTGTGTATTTCTGCAGAATACTTGCACCAGACAACATTAAAAACCCAAAACAGCGATGGTTTCGTCTCCATGTTAAGCTTGCAAAGGGAGGAAACAGTTTTCTTCTTCATGTGGGTCTTGTCCTCTCTTTTGCTTAATGCAAGTGCAGCGCCACCTTTGGTGGAAATGGGGATATATTATTGTAATGGGTTGGCTGATTTGACCAAAGTGCAGCGTGAACATGATCTCGGTCCACATGGATACACCGCCCTACAGCTGAGCTAAGTCCTCCAATCTGAGTCTACAGACCATCCTGATGTGAATGCATCCTTCAAAATGCTTCTCTGATTTACCCTGAAAACTTATATCTTGTTTTTATGAGATTGTTTGGCATTTATTTATCTTTTTCACTTAAAATGAAACGTTTTCATTGAGAAAAAATCACATAATTATTCAGTATAAACAGTTTAAACTGTAGTTTGATTGGACCTGCTTTTTTATTTCTACACAATAGAATCACAAAAAAGCTAAGTTTTCTTACTTTGCCAGAACATATTAATACCCCGGCTTCACAAGAATAATACAAGGAATACTGTTGAAATATTAACCACTAAAAATGATCAATTAATTTGGCCTATTAATTATAGGGGGAAATTGGTAAGTAAGTAAATAATTTAATTGTATTTGCTGTCAATTCTCTTTTAAAAGCACAATCCAATTCAGGCCAGTTGATTTTAGATTCATTATAATCCAATTAAAACAAATACATGATCCACATTAGTTCATTTTATTATAACTATAACTAGTTAAATCATTATCTAGCTAAGGCAGACAATGGACAGCATGTAATACTGAGCTGCATGAGCAGACAGTGCAAAGAAAAACTTCCCTTTTAACAGGAAGGAAAACCTCCAGCAGAACCAGGAGGCAATAAATGGAGCGAAAAAATTAAAGACACACAGACTCAAATCAATGTAACGTTCGCTGCTGCAACAAAACTGTGCCTCTAGAAAAGACAGAGATGTATCAGAAAGAGTGGAAACTAAAAGACGGTTCATGTTTTTAACCACTGAGATAAAAGACAAGATCAGGCTGCATCGAGTCGGTCCTTGAGACCTGCAGACCTGCACGTTTTGGATCTTTTCCTGCTTCAACATACCTGATTGAAATTAAATAAATCTCAACATATTTAAGTTCTGGGCAAACAACAAGCCATTAATCTGGTTCAGGTGTGTTGCAGCAGGAAAACATCTAAAACCTGCAGGTTCTGTGGTGCTTTTGACAGTCCTGGACCAGATTAAGGGACTCTTTATACTCCAGAACTTTTCTTTTGGACTCCTGAGAGAAAACCTAGCCCTGTCCACTTTGAGATAACAGAGTTTCTCTTAACCAGTGTAGATTGGAGGGAGATTGTGTTGATGACTAGTTTAATGTGATTTTAGACTTCACTGACAGGACTGGATGTCTCCAGCTCCTGTTCCTGGTTGATTCCTAATTCAAAGTTATCAGAACTTCCGCTGTCTGAGGTTTTCAGGGAAATAATCCAGATTAAAAGTAAAACAATTACTGGGGATGATCGATATTTGCTTTTTTACTGATATCCGATATACAGATTTTATCCAACTCTTGTCCAACTACCCTTTTTGGAATAATTTGTGCAAAATAAACTAAAATATCTAGAAAACTATACAGGATATCTCTTATGTGTGGTAATTTTGAGTTAGAGAGAGACTCAGAGTTTGATGTACAATATATCCAAATTGTGTAAAAATTTTGCAATTAAAAAAGTAAAACTGATGCTGGTAATTTCTGATATTGCATTTTAATGTTGTTATCAACCGATAATATCGGTATGCTGATAATACCGGTTATCTCTAGCATTTATTCATGATTTATTTTTTATTTTATTAGACTATAATTTAGCTCCTTAACACAATAACAAACTTAAACGTTTTTTTAAAAAAAAAAAGATTGTAGCTGATTTTTCCCCTTTCCTCCTTTCTGTTCTTGCAACCAGCATCGTTCTTTACTTCATCCAATCACTGCATTTGAGTTTTGCTCCTCATTCAGCTTTACTTTGCTCCGGAAGCTGCTTGTAAACGACACCATGCATGCTCAAGTTATCACGCATCTAGTGGATGTGTTATGGAACAATGTTCATGTGAAACATAGTGACCGGACAGAAAAACTGAAATAATTTACTTCAGATATCACCTGCCAAACTGACAAGTAAATGTCATTTATACCTCCTGAAATTCATTTTATTTCTTGTTTGTTCAGTTAGGGGCTGTTGCATGTTCTCCTTGTGTGTGTGTGGGTTCTCTCCGGGTACTCCGGCTTCCTCCCACCGTCCAAAGACTCATTTCAGTGAGCTTCAGAATTTCAGGCCTTGTTTTTTTTTTTTTGTTTTGTTTTATCTAAAGCCAGAACTGTGAGTAAAGAAATATTGGAATCATGTAATCATAATCTACAGCTGAGATTAAAGACTATAAATCTGTAATGAGAGATCCACGCTGCACTTCCACACAGTATTTCTCAGCCACCCAGAACTGGTTGGAGCGATCCTGGACATACCACATAATTATCATGAAGTCTTGCCTCTGAAAAGTCTGAAATTCGAGATGTCTGTGATTATATTTTGCTTTGCTCCTACATGCCTCATGAAAACAATGTGTCTTTATAGAAGTGCTTGCAAGGCTGTTGTTACACTATAGGAACTCTGTTTTCAGGCCACACAGTTGTGGCCTCCATTGCAGACGAGAGCGGGACCTTTCTGTGATTTTACGTGTCTCTTCTTTGGCACTCTACACAAAAACATATTGCAACTATATGGGTGCATGTGGGACGATATTATAATTATGCAATGTACATATGTAATTATACTATAAAGCACAGGCTGTGGTTTCTGTCAACAAGTTCGACTGTTGTTTGGAAAAGAGGACAAGTAGTCGTCTTTATGGAGCAGCTGGGAGGGGAAAAGGGCACTTCACCACTCTGAATGGCTCACTTAGACTTCTGCTGTCTGGTAACACTTAGTTATTACTATATATGTCACTGGTCTGCCATAAAGGACCTGCAGACCCAACTGGTGATCTACTTTCCAAGTTATACTCTGACTGAATGTGTGTTATTGTTGATTTAAGAAAATGTTATAAAGGCATAAAGAACAGATCTATTTTTGTGATTTTATTTCAGTACCCTTTAGCAACATGAAGAAACCACACTTTAAATGTATGTATGCAAACGTGTAATAAGTATGTGTATATATGAACTGTATCATTATATTCACCACAGTTTCTGTGACTGAGAGAAACAGCACGATAACGTTTCTGCGTTTCTATTATGTTTAGACAGGAAAACACAGATTTATGCAGGTATATATGCAGGGCATGCAAGAAGCATAGGCGCTGGCTTGGTGTCTTTTTTTTCTTTTTTGATAAAAAAAGAAGTTTTAAAAACAGCAAGTCTTTAGTATAAAGCTGAACATCACCATGCTTTATACAATAAAGCATGGTGAAGCAGCCTCTGACTGATGTTAGGATACTTCTGGCTGTGGGAACATGTGGAAATTTCTTTGTTGTAAAAATGGTGGGATTTTTCGATTAGACTGAACCAAATTTTTAAGGAAAATGTGGGATAAGTAGCAGAGTTGAAACAAAAAAATTGCCATTTTATATTTTGCTGATGCCAAACATGAAGCATTAAACAAAAGGAGCCATGCATTAAACGGTTTTAATGCATGACGTGGAGTTTAGAACGCCACGGGGTTAATGGTTCGGGGTTAAAGGATTATTTCAGAAGCCAGTGAGACTCGTGTTAATTCGATCTATTATATTCCAATCACATCATTTTCAGCCCTCTTTTGACCTGCACACTGGATGGAAAAATTAGGAGTTTATGTAGTTGTCAGGTTTGTTTTGCTGCTTAGGCTGTAGATAAGGATCTACACAGTAAATAGATGTCAGAGTGGTCAGAGTTTGGAGGATGCAATGGCTTCCTGCAGGGTGGCACAGTTGAGCTACTTAGAGCAGGGTTCCCAGAAAACACTTATTTAACATCTGAAACAACTTGAAAAAAATTCATAGAGCAATAATAAGAGCAATACTGGCTAATTTACATGTTGTCTGTGCTTCAGGCAGACAGACAGTCCTCAGGTCGTATGATCCATATTGTCAAATGCTGCTGCTAACCGTGTTGTAATGAACATTGTACATATGAGAACGTTTAAGCAACTGTCTGATGCAGAACTTCCACATTAAAAATACCCACAATGCAACTGGGTTGTTTTTACGGTAAAGTCTTGATTGGCTCTTCTGGTAGCTTTGGTGTTCCCAAAGGAGAGCTTTGACTACTTTCTTATGCAACACTCTCACACACTAAACACTTAATGCATTTCCACTCAGATACAATGTTAAACTTTTCATTCGCTCACTTATAAAGCTGTAACATTGTGTGATTCAACAGATCCTGCAAATGTGCAAGCATCGTTTTTAACTAACCAGCGCTAAAGAGGGCAATGTTCAAAATATAATGCTTAGTAGCTTTATTCAGAGAAAATTCACATTGTAAAACAATGGATGGATGTGATGCTTTTGCTGAAATTAAAACGTTTTTAGCACTTTATTCTGTTTGTTTATTAGGCTGTTAGCTGAGAGCGGAGTTTTGCTGGGCTGACTTTACTCATTGACAATCAGCATTCAAACAACATGACACAGGTTCTGCAGGCTCTGCAAAGTTCTTTGGAGGACTGCATGTCTGCCAGTTTGCATGACATTTACCCAATATGGTAGTGTCCGAATTAGGTGGAAATATGAAGACCTTTTCCCACAAATGCTAAAAGGCTCTCTGTGCTTCTCAGTAGAACGGTTCAAACAATACAAGCTGCCTGTTGTCGACAATGTCCATCTCTTGATAATAAATATGTAGCATCTTCTGATGACTTCTTTCAGCAGGATAATGCTCCATGTCGCAAATTATCTCCAACTGCTTCCTTCAACAGGACGACGAGTTCACTGTTCTCCAACAGCCACCACATCACCAGATGCTCACCATGATGAGGTGGAACAGGAGATTCTCATCATGATGTGGTGGAACGGGAGATTCTAATCATGATGAAGTGGAACGGGAGATTCTAATCATGATGAAGTGGAACGGGAGATTCTAATCATGATGAAGTGGAACGGGAGATTCTAATCATGAGGTGGTGGAACGGGAGATTCTCATGGTGATGAGGTGGAACGGGAGATTCCCATCAGGATGTGGCGGAACGGGAGATTCCCATCAGGATGTGGCGGAACGGGAGATTCCCATCAGGATGTGGCGGAACGGGAGATTCCCATCAGGATGTGGCGGAACGGGAGATTCCCATCGTGATGTGGCGGAACGGCAGATTCTCATGGTGATGTGGCGGAACGGCAGATTCTCATGGTGATGTGGCGGAACGGCAGATTCTCATGGTGATGAGGCGGAACGGCAGATTCTCATGGTGATGAGGCGGAACGGCAGATTCTCATGGTGATGAGGCGGAACGGCAGATTCTCATGGTGATGAGGCGGAACGGCAGATTCTCATGGTGATGAGGCGGAACGGCAGATTCTCATGGTGATGAGGCGGAACGGCAGATTCTCATGGTGATGAGGCGGAACGGCAGATTCTCATGGTGATGAGGCGGAACGGCAGATTCTAATCGTGATGAGGCGGAACGGGAGATTCTAATCGTGATGAGGCGGAACGGGAGATTCTCATGGTGATGAGGTGGAACGGGAGATTCTCATGGAGATGAGGTGGAACGGGAGATTCTCATGGAGATGAGGTGGAACGGGAGATTCTCATGGAGATGAGGTGGAACGGGAGATTCTAATCAGGATGTGGTGGAACGGGAGATTCTCATGGTGATGTGGTGGAACGGGAGATTCTCATGGTGATGAGGTGGAACGGGAGATTCTCATGGTGATGAGGTGGAACGGGAGATTCTCATGGTGATGAGGTGGAACGGGAGATTGTCATGGTGATGAGGTGGAACGGGAGATTGTCATGGTGATGAGGTGGAACGGGAGATTGTCATGGTGATGAGGTGGAACGGGAGATTGTCATGGTGATGTGGTGGAACGGGAGATTGTCATGGTGATGTGGTGGAACGGGAGATTGTCATGGTGATGAGGTGGAACGGGAGATTGTCATGGTGATGAGGTGGAACGGGAGACTCTCATGGTGATGAGGTGGAACGGGAGACTCTCATGGTGATGAGGTGGAACGGGAGATTCTCATCGTGATGAGGTGGAACGGGAGATTATCATGGTGATGAGGTGGAACGGGAGATTCTCATGGTGATGAGGTGGAACTGTCACGGAGGCTGGAGGGAGGTGGACCCAAATGCAGGAGTCGGGAAGCCAGTATGCAGAAGTCAGATATCCTTTTAATCCAAGAAGGAGACGGCCAAAAACCAACGAATGAACCAGCAACATAAGACAAGAAGTGAGGGGTATAAATACACGGAACACGACAGGTGAAGTAATTAACAAAATGAAACCAGGTGAATTCAATAACAGGAAATCAATGAAGCTAAACGAGAACCGAGGGAACTAAACAGGAAACTACAAAATAAAACAGGAACCCTGAAGACAAAGCAAAGGGAAAAAACCCAAATCCTGACAGGAACGGGAGATTTTCATGGTGATGTGGTGGAACGGGAGATTCTCATGGTGATGAGGTGGAACGGGAGATTCTCATGGTGATGAGGTGGAACGGGAGATTCTCATGGTGATGAGGTGGAACGGGAGATTCCCATCATGATGAGGTGGAACGGGAGATTCCCATCAGGATGAGGTGGAACGGGAGATTCCCATCAGGATGTGGTGGAACGGGAGATTCTCATCAGGATGTGGTGGAACGGGAGATTCTCATCAGGATGTGGTGGAACGGGAGATTCTCATCAGGATGTGGTGGAACGGGAGATTCTCATCAGGATGTGGTGGAACGGGAGATTCTCATGGTGATGAGGTGGAACGGGAGATTCTCATCATGATGTGGTGGAACGGGAGATTCTCATCATGATGTGGTGGAACGGGAGATTCTCATGGTGATGAGGTGGAATGGGAGATTCTAATCATGATGTGGTGGAACGGGAGATTCTCATCAGGATGTGGTGGAACGGGAGATTCTAATCATGATGTGGTGGAACGGGAGATTCTAATCATGATGAGGTGGAACGGGAGATTCTCATCATGATGAGGTGGAACGGGAGATTCTCATCATGATGAGGTGGAACGGGAGATTCTCATCATGATGAGGTGGAACGGGAGATTCTCATCATGATGAGGTGGAACGGGAGATTCTCATCATGATGAGGTGGAACGGGAGATTCTCATCGTGATGTGGTGGAACGGGAGATTCTCATGGTGATGAGGTGGAATGGGAGATTCTCATGGTGATGAGGTGGAACGGGACATTCCCATCATGATGAGGCGGAACGGGAGATTATCATCAGGATGTGGTGGAACGGGAGATTCTAATCATGATGAGGTGGAACGGGAGATTCTAATCATGATGAGGTGGAACGGGAGATTCTCATCATGATGAGGTGGAACGGGAGATTCTCATCATGATGAGGTGGAACGGGAGATTCTCATCATGATGAGGTGGAACGGGAGATTCTCATCATGATGAGGTGGAACGGGAGATTCTCATCATGATGAGGTGGAACGGGAGATTCTCATCATGATGAGGTGGAACGGGAGATTCTCATCATGATGTGGTGGAACGTGGGATTCTCATCGTGATGTGGTGGAACGGGAGATTCTCATGGTGATGAGGTGGAATGGGAGATTCTAATCATGATGTGGTGGAACAGGGGATTATCATCATGATGTGGTGGAACGGGAGATTCTCATGGTGATGTGGTGGAACGGGAGATTCTCATGGTGATGAGGTGGAACGGGAGATTCTCATGGTGATGCGGTGGAACAGGAGATTCTCATCATGATGTGGTGGAACAGGAGATTCTCATCATGATGTGGTGGAACGGGAGATTCTCATGGGGATGAGGCGGAACGGGAGATTCTCATGGGGATGAGGCGGAACGGGAGATTCTCGCCATGATGTGGTGGAACAGGAGATTCTCATCATGATGTGGTGGAACGGGAGATTCTCATGGGGATGAGGCGGAACGGGAGATTCTCATGGGGATGAGGCGGAACGGGAGATTCTCGCCATGATGTGGTGGAACAGGAGATTCTCATCATGATGTGGTGGAACAGGAGATTCTCATCATGATGTGGTGGAACAGGAGATTCTCATCATGATGTGGTGGAACGGGAGATTCTCATGGGGATGAGGTGGAACGGGAGATTCTCATGGGGATGAGGTGGAACGGGAGATTCTCATGGGGATGAGGTGGAACGGGAGATTCTCATGGTGATGAGGTGGAACGGGAGATTCCCATCATGACGAGGCGGAACGGGAGATTCTCATCAGGATGTGGTGCAACGGGAGATTCTCATGATGATGATTTGGAACGGGAGATTCTCATGGTGATGAGGCGGAACGGGAGATTCTCATGGTGATGTGGCGGAACGGGAGATTCTCATCACGATGTGGTGGACCGGGAGATTCTCATGGTGATGAGGTGGAACGGGAGATTCTCATGGTGATGAGGTGGAACGGGAGATTCTCATCATCATCAGGTGGAACGGGAGATTCTCATGGTGATGAGGTGGAACTGTCACGGAGGCTGGAGGGAGGTGGACCCAAATGCAGGAGTCGGGAAGCCAGTATGCAGAAGTCAGATATCCTTTTAATCCAAGAAGGAGAAGGCCAAAAACCAACGAATGAACCAGCAACATAAGACAAGAAGTGAGGGGTATAAATACACGGAACACAATGACAGGTGAAGTAATTAACAAAATGAAACCAGGTGAATTCAATAACAGGAAATCAATGAAGCTAAACGAGAACTGAGGGAACTAAACAGGAAACTACAAAATAAAACAGGAACCCTGAAAACAAAGCAAAGGGAAAAAACCCAAATCCTGACAGGAACGGGAGATTTTCATGGTGATGATTTGGAAGGGGAGATTCTCATCACGATGTGGTGGAACGGGAGATTCTCATCAGGATGTGGTGGAACAGGAGATTCTCATCATGATGAGGTGGAACGGGAGATTCTCATCATGATGTGGTGGAACGGGAGATTCTCATCATGATGTGGTGGAACGGGAGATTCTCATCGTGATGTGGTGGAACGGGAGATTCTCATCGTGATGTGGTGGAACGGGAGATTCTCATGGTGATGAGGTGGAACGGGAGATTCTCATGGTGATGTGGTGGAACGGGAGATTCTCATGGTGATGATTTGGAAGGGGAGATTCTCATCACGATGTGGTGGAACGGGAGATTCTCATCAGGATGTGGTGGAACAGGAGATTCTCATCATGATGAGGTGGAACGGGAGATTCTCATCATGATGAGGTGGAACGGGAGATTCTCATCATGATGTGGTGGAACGGGAGATTCTCATCATGATGTGGTGGAACGGGAGATTCTCATCATGATGTGGTGGAACGGGAGATTCTCATCATGATGTGGTGGAACGGGAGATTCTCATCATGATGAGGCGGAACGGGAGATTCTCATGGTGATGTGGTGGAACGGGAGATTCTCATCAGTATGAGGTGGAATGGGAGATTCTCATGGTGATGTGGTGGAACGGGAGATTCCCATCAGGATGAGTTGGAACGGAAGATTCTCATCATGATGTGGTGGAACGGGAGATTCGCATAATGATGTGGTGGAACGGGAGATTCTCACCATGATATGGTGGAACGGGTGATTCTCGTCATGATGTGGTGGAACGGGAGATTCTCATCATGATGGGGTGCAATGGGAGATTCTCATCAGGATAAGATGGAACGGAAAATTCTCATCATGATGTGGTGGAACGGGAGATTCTCATCATGATGTGGTGGAACGGGAGATTCTCATCATGATGTGGTGGAACGGGAGATTCTCATGGTGATGAGGTGGAACGGGAGATTCTCATCAGGATGTGGTGGAACGGGAGATTCTCATGATGATGAGTTGGAACGGGAGATTCTCATGGTGATGAGGCGGAACGGGAGATTCTCATGGTGATGAGGCGGAACGGGAGATTCTCATGGTGATGAGGCGGAACGGGAGATTCTCATGGTGATGAGGCGGAACGGGAGATTCTCATGGTGATGAGGCGGAACGGGAGATTCTCATGGTGATGAGGCGGAACGGGAGATTCTCATGGTGATGAGGCGGAACGGGAGATTCTCATGGTGATGAGGCGGAACGGGAGATTCTCATGGTGATGAGGCGGAACGGGAGATTCTCATGGTGATGAGGCGGAACGGGAGATTCTCATGGTGATGAGGCGGAACGGGAGATTGTCATGGTGATGAGGCGGAACGGGAGATTGTCATGGTGATGAGGCGGAACGGGAGATTGTCATGGTGATGAGGCGGAACGGGAGATTGTCATGGTGATGAGGCGGAACGGGAGATTGTCATGGTGATGAGGCGGAACGGGAGATTGTCATGGTGATGAGGCGGAACGGGAGATTGTCATGGTGATGAGGCGGAACGGGAGATTCTCATGGTGATGAGGTGGAACGGGAGATTCTCATGGTGATGAGGTGGAACGGGAGATTGTCATCAGGATGTGGTGGAACGGGAGATTGTCATCAGGATGTGGTGGAACGGGAGATTGTCATCAGGATGTGGTGGAACGGGAGATTCTCATCAGGATGTGGTGGAACGGGAGATTCTCATAAGGATGTGGTGGAACGGGAGATTCTCATAATCATCTCATCCGATGGACCTGATGAAGTAACAGATAAATGAATGTTGTTTTCAAGAAGCCATGACAATTGTAGTAATAGGAATTCAGCACATTTGATCATTATTTTGTTTTTAACTTTAAATATAATCCCATATTTATTGTAACTTTTCACAGTTTAGAAAGACAAAGTGCTGAAAAATGATTAATTTAACGTTTTTAAAAATGCCCCAGTGTTTTTAACATGCTGTGTTTTTGTCTATGGTGTATCTATTACATTAGATCCTGTTTCATCTTCATGCTGTAAATAAAATCAGTCTTCCATGGCACACAGGCAGTCACCACCATTTTAATTGAGCTGCCTTAATAGTGCCGCAGGTGCTTTTGAACGCCGCTCCTCCATATTGATCACGGAGAACAATGGAGGCCTGGAGGGCCTTTTTAGTCCGGCTCTTGACAAAGAGCTTTGTGCAGCGTTCAGACAGCTAAAAATGCACAGAGCTGCTGGACTCACCTGTCACTACACACTGAGGAGCGTTTAATCTTCACTAAAGCTCATCCATCACACGCTGACAGCACAGGAGACAGCAGCTATGTTTACATACACAGAGCATTCACTTCTAAGTAACCCAGTTACTCGACCATGATCAATTTTCTCCCTCAGGGACAAGTAAAGGACTACTTCCAGACAACTTCACTGAGAAATAAGTTAAATCTGGAGCATGTCTTCCCGATTTCATGAAAAAATTCTAATTGTGAAGAAGCATATTCTGTGTAATATGTCATTTTCATGAACATAACTGCTCCGGTTTACATCAGGGAATATAAATGTCAGAACTTTGAACAACCTTGCTAAGCTTATAATCTTATTACAGGTCACAGGTAGATTTGAATGTCAATAAAGTGGTACGACAAGGCAAGCACAACCTGCAAATTACTGCTGCTGTGGGTATTCTCATTTATAATCCCCCTCTGGGCCATTAGAGGAAGCCTCTGTCACTGTGGGAGCTGGCAGCCAAAGTCTTTCATATATTTTATGGGGCAGCAGGCTCAGAGCAGACAAGAATATTCTATAAACTTCTTTTGACAAGAGGAAAACTCAATCCCACAGTATCAAAGGTTCGTGGAAAGGTTTGGCAGCTTCACCAGAATGATGCTTTAAGCATGACCAGAAGCTGGGTGGCTTCAGAGATTTCTGCTTGCTTAGCAGCTTTACATGTGGAGAACTGTGTTGTGCCAAAACTACCATGATGGGAGGGTTTCTTTGTCTGTTTGTCTTTGGTTTTGAGTTTTCCAAGATGGATTTAATCCTTTTAAAGACTTTCAAACATATCTACCAACACTAAGGTCAAAGCTCTGTTTGAAGCTTTAGGGTGACGGCAGAGGCAGACACATCGAGTGGTTTTGTTTGCAGGCCAAATGCACAATGTCCACATGGAAAGTCGATGTACTCCACAGCTAAAAGAGAAGCTTCAGTTGGCTCCAGCTAAACTTCAATGTATCTGTCATGGTGTAGACCATGCCTCCTAGTGAGGTGAACCAGAATGGTGAGTGTCCAAATACCTTTATAGAGCAGGTGAAATGGCATGTACCATGTGTAGAGACCTTGAAGGGGTGTTTCCTGTTCATGTTCATTTTATTTATTATTATTGAATAATCTATTTTTATATGTATATGTTGAGCCATGTTGGAATGTTTATAGCCTTGGCTAAATTTTACTGGCAGGTTGATGTATGTAGTATAGTTTGTATCTAGGCATTGTATTAATTGTAAAGTGAATGCCAATTAATGTTGGTTTGTCTTGTAGGAGGGGCCTCCAGTATAAAGCTGGAGGAGAAGCTTCAGGCGCAAAAGAGCATTTTTGTTGTGATTGGGCAGCCATTGAATACTGCTTTTCCAACTGCTAGCTGGTGCATGGCTGACTCCTGCGTTTTATTTTTTTAACTCATAAAGACAAGACAAAGTTACCACAATAGTCTTACCACTATAGTCAACCTCACAGTATCCACAAATAAAAGGGAAAAGCAACGGTTTTCTAGTCGCTTTCATGTTGCGGCAATATTAAGACACATTACCTTTCAGGTAATGGCTCATTGTAACACATGCAGCCACTTCAGATGTTTTAACACTAAAAATAACTTGTCCAAATAGCCTTTTTAGACACAAGAGAACCTTTTCCATGCCAGCTGTGTATTATAGGCTTTATTATCAGAACCATACAGTTTTACTCTGTTGTGTTGAGACTGTTGAACTGCATAGTTTTGTGAAAAGGTCAGATTAGGTTATTTAAGTATTTTCTACTTCACTGTGTTTGAAGAAAAGTTTTTTTTACCATACAGTGTCTCAGAAACAGTACGTATAAAATATGTCATAAGGGTTAAATGAAAAATATTTTTATCAATCTGAGGGAAATTATAATGTTGTTGTAGGGTCTTTTATAACTTTCTTTTTTAATAATTAGACATATTGGATCTTCAGTCCTGCTTCTTGCTTGCTAAGTACTGTGATAAACTGGGATAGACTCCAGCTTCCTCAGCCTGCTGAATTGGACTAAAGGGTGTAGAAGATGGATTAATGTCCTAGTTGCCGCCAGTGTTATTTACCTCCTCCAAGGAGGTTATGTTTTCACCAGCATTTATCTGTTTGTTTGTTTGTGTAGCTCCCAGCAGAATAAACAGGCTTTACTGATGGTCTGGAGTGGTTTTTATTCGTTCAGCCTTTTGAAAAAAGCATAAACCAACGTAAGAGCTAAACGACACAAAGACAAACAAAGCAAACATTACATTTCTGACATAACTTGAGTTACATACATTAGATTACAGCATCAAGCTTTAGCTACATATACACTTAGAACATTTCTCGATTTCTAATATGACAGAAGATAGTCCCTTAATGTACCTTGTTGCCACATTTGACTGGTGCTGATACTGGTCTGTGCCATTTCTTATGCCTTAAACTGTATTTTTCTTCCGTGTGTTGCACTAAACCATTTTACCGTTCCTTTCGTTGCACCATCAGTTACCTTTATCAATATCTGTTAAAGCCCTTTTAAAATAAAACAGTTCCGTGTTTACAGGAAGTTTCAAAGTAATGGTATGATAAAAACATTCACGTTTAAAGGTGAAACTAAAAAATATAAACTCCTGTCAACAACATTTTTAGTTTGTTTGTTTGTTTGTTTGTGTTCAAGACAACTCAAAAAGTTACGGATGGATTTTAATTAAACTTTCAGGAGTTGTTGGAAATGTGAAAAGGAAGAACTGACTCAATTTAGGTGGTGATCCTGTTTTTGCATGAGTTCTTTTTGTAACTTTATTACTTCGATTTCTATACTGAAAGATAACTATTTCAACTCATGCTGATCTTCGGCTGCTCAGATTGGATGTCACCGTCATAAAAGCAAAAGAAGAAGAAATCTGAGCATCTTATTGGTCGAGAGACCAACGGGAAATCATCATAGTTTACATTGAGCTTCAATATGAAGGTCTGCTCTCTCATGGACTTTCATGATGTGAGATGTTCAGAGAACTGGCCTCTAGCCATTTACGATTGATGGGAGCGATCTTTTAGCACAATGTTTTTGCAGCTCTGGCTGGTTAGAAATCCTCCCTCTTTTCAGAGGTTCAGAGTGTGTTTACAGTCAGGTAAATGTGTGTTTCTAATAGGGAAATGAGTCATACACACTCTTGTAGCCTGCAGCATTTATTTAAAATTAGGGTTGTGCACCCAGATGTTGTTTTTTCAACAATGTTGACTGCAGCCAGAGTAAATAAAGAGTTCACCATAATGAACAAAAGGCTAAATGTAAAAGTCGGATATATGCAGGGTTTTTAACCAGTACATAAAGAGCTTTCGGTGCATGAACCAGTCACTACCCTGCAGACGGACACCTTTCCCCTTAAAGGCGTAGACTCCAACTGACCGGGAAAAGGGTCTCTGAGGGTCCAAGCGGCTTCATCTGTTTGTCACTTTAGGCTACAAGTTCATGATTTCTGTTCCACCACAAGAAGTCTGATGAGTTTAGTCATGGCAACATATCCTGTCCTAGAGTGGCTCAATGAGAAAAGAAACCACAGATATCTTTTAACCATATTTTGTTTGACTCTATGATGTGGCAACATGAATTATTAAACGTAAGTAGAACTCTATTCAGCAGGATCATCTGATTTGCATGTAAAACCTGATCAGTCAGAGGACTTCATGGAAAACCATGTTTGAGCTGCACAGGAGTCCTGCTCTTGATTAAAAATTGTAACAGATCAACAAGAATCCCTTTCAAATCTGCAACGAGCTGAAAATGCTGGCGGTCCTGCTAAAAAATACATGAACTCTGCTTATATTTTTTTGCACGAATAAGAGCATTTCATCATCATTACAAGATATCAGTTGACGCAAAGTGGTACCTGTGGAAAGTTATGCTTTCATCCCTCAAAAAACGGATGATATCTAAAAAAATTACCACGATTTAACCTGAAATTTATTTCATTTTTACAGGTGAATGTTGTTTATTTCTCACATGGTCATACAAAAGTTAAAACAAGACTTTACAGTACAAAACAATACAGAACACAAAGTTTGAAAAGGAGCAGGAAAAAGAAAATTTCTTGTAAAAATTTCTGCCCCTTTTTAAAAGCTACATAACACACCAATAAATGTGATTTTCCTAACGATATTCAATGAAAAGAAAACGAGAAAAAAAATCATTATCATAGCATGCCATAAGTCATTCATTATATAGATGGTTAATTTCCCACATTTTAACTGTTTGTGATCATTTTAAATTGAATTTCTCGTACATATAATTATGTGCAGTCACGTTACATTCATCAGACATATGTTATATTAAACATTTGAACAATAATTTCTCCCCTCCCTGAGCCGTCACCTTATCGTGGTGGAGGGGTTTGTGCGTCCCGAAGATCCTAGCAGCTATGTTGTCGGGGGCTTTATGCCCCTGGTAGGGTCACCCATGGCAAACAGATGTCTAGGGGAGGGACCAGACCAAGCACAGCTCATCAACCCCTATGATGACGACAAACCTGGGCATAAATGTTCCCTTGCCCGGACGCGGGTCACCGGGACCCCCCTCTGGAGCCAGGCCTGGAGGCGGGGTACGAGAGCGAGCATCTGGTGGCCGGGCCTACGCCCATGGGGCCCGGTCGGGCTCAGCCCGAAAGGGTTACATGGGCCCCACCTCCCGTGGGCTCACCATCTGCGGGAGGAGCCGTAAGGGTTGGGTGCAGTGTGAGCTGGGTGGCAGCAAGGGGCGGGGACCCTGGCGGTCCGATCCCCGGCTGCAGAAGCTGGCACTAGGGACGTGGAATGTCACCTTTCTGGTGGGGAAGGAGCCTGAGCTTGTGCGCGAGGTTGAGCGGTTCCGGCTAGATATAGTTGGACTCACCTCGACGCATGGCTTGGGCTCTGGAACCAGTATCCTCGAAAGGGGCTGGACTTTCTTCCACTCTGGAGTTGCTCATGGTGAGAGGCGCCAAGCAGGTGTGGGCATTCTCATCAGCCCCCAGCTTGGTGCCTGCACGTTGGGGTTTACCCCGGTGGATGAAAGGGTAGTTTCCCTCCGCCTCCGGGTGGGGGGACGGGTCCTGACTGTTGTCTGTGCTTATGCACCAAACAGCAGTTCAGAGTACCCACCCTTTCTGGGGTCCTTGGAGGGAGTGCTGGAGGGTGCTCCTTCTGGGGACTCCATAGTTCTGCTGGGGACTTCAATGTTCACGTGGGCAATGACAGTGAGACCTGGAGAGGAGTGATTGGGAGGCATGGTCCCCCCCCTCTGAACCAAAATGGTGTTTTGTTATTGGACTTCTGTACTCGTCATGGATTGTCCATAACGAACACCATGTTCCAACATAAGAGTGTCCATGGCATCAGGATTCCCTGGGCCGCAGTTCGATGATCGATTTTGTAGTTGTATCGTCGGACCTGCGGTCACATGCCTTGGACACTCGGGTGTAGGGGGGCGGAGCTGTCAACTGATCACCACCTGGTGGTGAGTTGGCGCAGATGGTGGGGGAGGAAGCCGGTCAGATCTGGCAGGCCCAAACGTGTTGTGAGGGTCTGCTGGGAACGTCTGGCTGAGTTCTCTGTCAGAGCGAGTTTCAACTCTCACCTTCAGCAGAGCTTCAAACATGTCCCGAGTGAGGCGGGGGACATTGAGTCCGAATGGGCTGTGTTCCGTGCCTCTATTGTTGAGGCGGCCAGCCGGAGCTGTGGCCGTAAGGTCGTTGGTGCCTGTCGTGGCGGCAATCCCAGGTGGGACACTGGGATTTGGTGGACACCAGCAGTGAGGGATGCCGTCAAGCTGAAGAAGAAGTCCTAGCAGGCCTTCTTGGTCTGTGGGACTCCGGAGGCAGCTGATGGGTACTGACAGGCTAAGCGGCATGCGGCTTCGGCTGTCGCCAAGGCAAAAACTCGGGCATGGGAGGAGTTCGGCGAGGCCATGGAAAAAGACTTCCGGATGACTTTGAGGCGATTCTGGTCCACCATCCGGCAGCTCAGGAGGGGGAAGCAGTGCTCCATCAATACTGTGTACAGTGGAGGTGGGGAGCTGCTGACCTCAACTCGGGACGTTGTGGGTCGGTGGAGGGAGTAGTTCGAAGACCTCCTCAATCCTACCAACACGTCTTCCCATGAGGGAGCAGAGCTGGTTGACTCAGGGGTGGACTCTCCTATCTCTGGGGCTGAAGTCGCTGAGGTGGTCAAAAAGCTCTTTGGCGGCAAGGCCCCGGGGGTGGACGAGATCCGCCCGGAGTTCCTTAAGGCTCTGGATGCTGTGGGGCTGTCCTGGCTGACACGCCTCTGCAGCATCGCGTGGACATCGGGGGCAGTACCGCTGGATTGGCAGACTGGGGTGGTGGTCCCCCTTTTTAAGAAGGAGGACCGGAGGATGTGTTCCAATTACAGGGGAATCACACTCCTCAGCCTCCCTGGTAAGGTCTATTCAGGGGTCCTGGAGAGGAGGGTCCGCCAGATAGTCGAATCTCAGATTGAGGGGGAGCAGTGCAGTTTTCGTCCTGGCCGCGGAACAGTGGACCAGCTCTTTACCCTCTCTGGGGTCCTGGAGGGGGCATGGGAGTTTGCCCAACCAGTGTACATGTGCTTTGTGGACCTGGAGAAGGCGTTCGACCGTGTCCCCTGGAGTATGGGGTACCGGACCCCCTTGTACGAGCTGTCCGGTCCCTGTACGACAAGTGTCAGAGCTTGGTTCGCATTGCTGGTAGTAAGTTGGATTCGTTTCCGGTGAGGGTTGGCCTCCGCCAAGGCTGCCCTTTATCACCGATTCTGTTCATAACTTATATGGACAGAATTTCTAGGCGCAGCCGAGGTGTTGAGGGGATACGGCTCGGTGGCCTCAGGATTGGGTCCCTGTTTTTTGCAGATGACGTGGTCCTGTCGGCTTCATCTGGTCGTGATGTCCAGCTCTCACTTGAGCGATTCGCTGCCGAGTGTGAAGCGGCCGGGATAGGAATCAGCACCTCCAAATATGAGACCATGGTCCTCAGCCAGAATAGGGTGGATTGTCCTCTCCGGGTCGGGAGTCAGGTCCTGCCTCAAGTGGAGGAGTTTAAATATCTCGGGGTCTTGTTCATGAGTGAGGGAAGGAAGGAGCACGAGATCGACAGACGGATCGGTGCGGCGTCTGCAGTAATGCGGACTCTGCGCCGGTCTGTCGTGGTGAAGAAGGAGCTGAGCCAGAAGGTGAAGCTCTCGATTTACCAGTCGATCTACGTTCCTACCCTCACCTATGGTCATGAGCTGTGGGTCGTGACCGAAAGAAGGAGATCTCGTATACAGGCGGCTGAAATGAGTTTCCTCCGCAGGGTGGCCGGGCTAACCCTTAGAGATAGGGTGAGGAGCTCAGTCATCCGGGAGGGGCTCAGAGTAGAGCCGTTGCTCCTCCGCGACGAGAGGAACCAGTAGAGGTGGCTCAGGCATCTGGTGAGGATACCTCCTGGACCCCTCCCTGGTGAGGTGTTCCACGTCCCTCTGGGAGGAGACCCCGGGGAAGACCCAGGACATGCTGGAGGGATTATATCTCTCGTCTGGCCTGGGAACGCCTCGGGATCCCCCGCAGAGTTGGCAAATGTGGGTGGGGAGAGGGAAGTCTGGGCTTCCCTGCTTAGGCTGCTGCTACCCGTGACCCGACCCCGGATAAGCGGCACGTAGACGAGACGAGACAATAATTTCTTTCCCAGTGTTAAAGTAAAAGGAAGATTGGAGCCTGATATCAAACACACAAGCAGTGATCAATGAATGATCTGACCTGCTGCTTGGGAAACAGAGGAACAAAACATTCATTTATGGACTTTCACAGCTTTGACCGCAGCTGTCATGCTTTCTGAAGATACAATGATGTACAGATGTTCTTACTGGAGGACAGACAGCATTTCCTACTCAGGTGTCATTGAGTCATTTGTTCCCTGATAAATTAAATAAATCTGTTAAATGTCCACAAAATTTCCAAAAATACTTTCAGAAAACCTGGAGAATTTTTTTAAAAGGCCGCTTTAAAAGTCTGATTTATTTATGTTTAAAACAACAAACATGTCTCCGATGTTGAAAATCCTTTTTTTCCCCCCTTATTCATTTTAACTGTGACTTTCTATCAACTTTTCTGTTGCTTTCTAGACACAAATGAAGAAAAAAAAAAATTTTTTTTCATATAATTTTAGCTGTTTTAAAAAAGCACACACACAAAAAAAAAATTGATACTGATGTTTTATTTTGTTTCCCTTTTCTGTTCCTTGCTTGGCTTGATTAACTTCTCCGGAGCGTCTTTGTACCATCTGTTATTCTGACATCTAAACACTTTGGATCAGAACCAGTCAAAGTTTTTCTTCTTTCAATCAATAAATAATCATGTCCTAGTTGGGAGTCCATCTTGTTTCATGTTTGTTACATTATCAGTCTTCATGAATGCACAACTACATGTCCTGAACCTCTTTTTTTAACACCATGGAAATATGACTGCCTATATGACTTTATCAGAAAAAACTTGGAAAAAGATCATCACACCCAACCTGTCACGTGAAACAACCAGTCACGACACAGCAGCATCCTTAAAACTGAATCAAACAGCAGTTTTGACAAACAGTTGCCTCCAGCGTTCAGAAAGATTTTCCTCCATGAAAGGAGCTGCATTCTTCAACTAAGCCATGAGAAAAAACCACCAGTATTTAACCTTTTAAGGTAGTTGTTGTAACACGACTGAACGTCCTATATTTCAGTCAAAAAATACTTTGAAAATGAAAAAAAACTCATAAGTAAACTGACTTTAAGACAAAACTTTACGATTGAAAGTTAAAAATGTTTTTTTTAGACTCATCCACATTCTGTCACTTCATCATGTCCATCTGTTCAGTTAGACAAATATGTAATCAGCCAATCACGTGGCAGCAGCTTAATGCATTTAACCATGGAGACATGGTCAATATTACTACTGAAGGTCAAACGAGGATGCATACAGCTTTTCAGAAAACGCCGCAGTAAGAGTTGGAGACAAAGCTGACGGAGTCTCTGGCGGTTAAAAGTGAAGCCTATGCAGAAGTGCATAAAACTGCAGTTCCCCCTTCATCCACTAGGGGCTCCAAAACAGAGCGAATCCCCATAGACTCCCATGTTAAAAAGACCAACTTCACAGCAGAAATAAACATGTTTACAGCCTGGTTCAAAAATCCATTTTTGGTTTAATAGGTCAGGTTTACCTTTATGACAACTGTGGGGGGAGTGATTTTTTTTTTCTAACTCACCCGTTTAAAAGTAATTTAATCTTGAAGTTCGGCATATTTAGGGGTGTGCTTTTATTGACAGGTACCCGATCTCCCACTTCAAGTAAGAAGAATGTAGAACAACCGCTGTTTTTAGCCGGTTAACAACGTGACTTAGCTTTAGACCGGTTACCGTTAGCTGGTTAGCTCCTGTTATCTCCGGTTAGCTCGGTTAGCTCTTAGCTACAGAAAGCTCGGAGTTCGCTCAATGTCAATCATCCACCATGATGCTCACAGTTGCCCTCTCAGCTTCACCTCTTTGCCCATATTTGTATTTTCCAGGAGAGACAACAGGGGTGACGCTGCCAAGATGGAGATGGTAGGAACCGCCCACTGAGCTTCAATTCAGCTCTTCAGACGTCACGGAGGCTACATCCATCTCTATATACAGTCTATGATTTCCACACATAAAAGGAACATTAATGAGACTTGAGGAGATCAGAGAGGCGAGATTGTAGCCGCTGTGGAGTGCTGTGGCTATAAAACGGGGAGATTCTCATCATCTGATAAATCTGCAGCGACTGCATGATGCTTCATGGCAAAACGGGGTTAACGTATCAGAGGAATGTTTCCAACACCTTGTTGAATCTATGAAACCAAGAATTAAGGCAAACTTGTATGAGACTTTTCTAGTCATCTTGACCACTTAAAGACACACTAAAAAACTTTTGCCATTTTTCCGTCACAAGCCCCCTGTCGACGGCTAATTCGGCTTCCATCTTGCATCCTACCTGACCTGTTAGCTCTCTCCAGCCAGCAAAAAGACGATCTTACCATAACTCTTGTTTTGTCTCTTTCTCTCCTTTAATCTTCTTGCATTTCTTTGCTGAATCTGCTACATTGCTTGTTCATAGCAGCCAGTTCCTTATTATACCGTTAAGTAAAACTCTGTGACAATGTCACGTCGTTTAAAAGTTGTTTTGTGTCGGTTTCTCAGCAATGGCTTTAGAAATGCACATGATAGATGTCACTGTGTCATTCAACAAGTCTGGAACGTGGAGTTTTAAGGTCAGAAAGTCACATAATGCGTCTTTAAAGCGCTTTAATGCTACATGTCACATTCACACACACAGCAATTCTGCATTTTATATATTAAGTGCTTTACTCTATCACACACTCTCATACCTTGATAGACACATTGGGAGGCAACATGCGGTTCTTTGTCCAGGGATACTTCAGTATGTAGTCAGCGGAAGCCTGGAATCAAACCACCGACTTTCTGCTTGGTAGACAACCACTGTTCTTCCTGAGCTACAGCCGGCAAAGATGGTTCTGAAGGTAAAAAGGCATCAGTTCTGACAAGGTGGAGCTGAGAAAAAGTCTTGCGAGGCGTATTTGCTTTTCAGCCGTTCTGTCATAAAGGAAAATATGAAGACTGCTTTCTCAGATTTTGCTTTTTGGTGTCAAAAATCCATCCCAAGTGTCAATCAACAACATGGCAGCCCAGCCGTTAAACCCGATGATATCATCATGCATCACACGGTGCAGAAATTTCCTCCATCTCGGTCTGAAAAAGCTCTGAACTTTCCGTTCGCACCTTCCCACCATCGCGCTCCACCTGGCTCTGTGGATATGAAACTCGTGCACTCTGTCTTGATGGTAGCAGCTAACTTTCACAGGGCAGCTTTAAATTCCACATCGATAGCTCAGTGTTTCCTCTGTGTCATCAGTCATGTTCGTTTCCACAAAGAGGAGGAAGTGTGGTCGAGTGTTTGTGGATTGGAAACACTTCACAAGGTTAAACAAAAGCCTGAAATGACTGGGGAGAAATGATGTATTGATGGTGCTGTGTGCTGTTAAGTTTGTCATTGATGCACCTTTCTAGGTCAGACGCCTGCTGAAGGAGGGGGGGGGGGGGGGGGGGGGGGGGGGGGATTTGTACTCTGTATGGGGGGCGACCTAAAGGCTGTAAAAATAAAGGAGGAGAGTGAGAGATAGGGCTGCCTTTCTTTGTTGTTTACCTTGAAAACCAGAGGAAAGGTGGTTTTTGCATGTGGAACCATTTTTCTGCAGCCTTAATGACTCCTAATTTCATGGCAAATAAACTAAACAATGATGCCATTGAGTCTCGCTTCATTTGTGGAGCATAACTACAAGACAAAATCACATTCTTCCCCAGTCAAAGTTCATCCTAAATGTTTTTCTTATCTACCAATCGACCTGTAAGTGCACCCGGCTTGCTGTGATTTAGTTTTTTCAATAGTTTATGGTCTGCTGCTTTCTACTGGAACACTGTCAATATATCTTCTATGAATATCTTGATACAGTATTAATAATTTAGTCGTTCAGTTCTTTGTTTTTTAAGCAACTTGAGCCTGAAAGGAAGTAGGTGTTTCCACTTTGCCTGCATTTTTAAATCTATGCATTATTTAATGCATAAACCAGAACGGTTTTGTTTTGAGTCTTTAACAGACAGAATTCACAAGAAAACGTGAAGATTTGCCAGATAAATCAGCCTCCATTTCTATTAAAGACAAGATTTCAGCTTGTTTACAACTTGTTGTCCAACTGTTCCTTTAAACATGAACCATAATGTCCTTTAAAGTTTTAATTATTTTATGTTCAGCACTTTTTTAAGTGGCTGCTGTCTTCAAATGTTTCTATATATAAAACTGTCTTTCTTTTTAATATGAGACTGATCTGGCAGGCAGGCCAGTCAAGCACACACTATCTTTATAAATTATCATTTTTGTAATTGATGAATTTGTCAATCACACATGCTTGTAACAAATCAAGGTTGGAAAACTTGGACGTCCATTAAAATCTCTATAGAGTTGTCAATACCAGGAAAATCTGAACAAATCAGAGAAGCTATGTTTCCATTACACCTAGAATTTCGCAGAAACTAAATATTGCAAAAAAAAAAAAAAAAAAAAAAAAGAAACCCCAAATGGAAACCCTTACATTTAGAAAAAAAAGTCTCAAATATTGCTAAAAAGTTTTACACTCTCATGAGGTGGTTTTTCAGATGTTCCAATATAGAAACACATCGCAAAAGTGTAATGGAAGCCCTTTTTTTGCCTTTACGTGTACCCAGATGTGATGTGGGGGGTTGTGAGCAGTTAATTTCCAACAACAACAAAACAGAACAAACAACAGCAAATTTCAGTTTTAGAGAAGGAGAAAAGCTTAGAAAAGCCATTGCAAATTCTTTGAAGCAAGTTGAACACCCTAAAATAACGCTACAAGGCTACCTTGCAGAAGCCGCAATTCTCGTAAAATCTCTTCCGACTCAGGAGAAAGGAGGCTTATGTGGTAAACACTGTTCAGTGGAAACACCTGCGAATCGCAATTGTTGTTTGACCAATTGTTTAACCCAAAACTCACAAATATTGCTTTTATTTTGTGAAAAAATGTAATGGAAGCACAGCTACAGTTGATTTGTGTTTGACTGTTTCTGTGACAAAGGAGAGATGTCATGTAAACTGGGAAAACTGGGAAAGCAGTGGAGACTTAAACCGTTTTTTCCAACTACTGTGAGGGGCAACGTGAGATCGCTAGCCAACAAAACGAACGAGCTCCCACAGTTCTCAAGACCTGCTCAAAACAACTATGTCCGATTCTCCAGCACCTTTTCAACACCAGTCTGAGACAAAATAGAGTCCCAGTGCTGTGGGAAACCTCCTGCCTTGTTCCAGTGCCTAAAAAAACACAACCAGCTGAACCAAGTGACTACAGACCAGTTGCCCTGACATCTCACATCATGAAAGTCCTGGAGAGACTCTTACTGGCTCACCTCAACAAGCAAGTAAACACCTTTCAGGACCCATTACAGTTTGCATATCGTAATGGACTTGGGGTTGAAGATGCCATCTGAAAAGCTTGGTTGGTAAATGGCGTTAAGTTGCCTGGTGCAGCGTTTTATTAGCAAAGCCGTTTTTTATTAGCAAAATTTTGCGTTGATAAATTTGTCGACAAATTGTTGCAGCCTTACTATCAAACCTACAATATTTTTTTGTACCACACTATAAACATGTTTATTCCCTTTTGTGAAGTTGGCCTTTTTGACATGGGAGTCTGTGGGGATTTGCTCTGTTTTGAAGCCCCTAGTGGATGAAGAGAGATACACAATTTGTGTCACTTCCGGTTTGGCTTCACTTTAAAGGTGGAGTATATAAGATTTTCAATATTTTCAAAATAATATTTGGTGCGTTATTAAATTACAAGTTTAATTAATGACAAATGACAAAAAGCACTTTTTTTTTTTTTTTTACTGGTAGGCAAACATTTAAGAAGGGTCTTTGTCATTAATTAAACTTGTAATATAATAACACATCAAATATGGACAGACTGGAACCTAAATGTTTAAAAAAGACTATCTAATTATGATTGTAGTTTTTAGTTAATTTATTTTGAAAATATTGAAAATCTTACATACTCCACCTTTAAGTCATCAAGGAGAGATCAAACCAAAAAACAACAACAACAAAAAAAAGATTCAGGACTTAGACTTTATTTAATCTCACAGTGGAGAAATTTACTTGTTACAGCGGAATAAAGGAATAAATTGCAGGAAGCAACAGACAAAAATGAATATGCATCACAACAAATATAAACACATAAATAGACACATACGTATAATAAAAAACAACCTCACAAGCTATATGTATATTTGGATGGTGACGGTGGAAAATGAAAAATATAAATAATATGTGAAATATAAATAGGTAGCACATTATAACTGTACAGATGAGTTGTACAACACGACAGCAGTGGGAATGAAGGACCTGCGGTAGCGTTCCATCCTACACTGAGGATGCTGCTGAAGGAGCTGCTGAGCCCCTCCACGGTCTGGTGCAGCGGTTGAGAGGTGTTGTCCATGATGGATGTAAATTTGGCCTACATCCTCCTCTCACCCACCTCCTCCACAGAGTCAGTGGGCAGTCCAGGACAGGGCTAGCCTTTCTGACCAACTTATTAACTCTTTTCCTATCCTAGTCAGTGCTGCTCACCCAGCAGATAACAGTGTAGAGCCGTGTTTTTCAACCACTGTGCCGTGGCACACTAGTTTATCAGGTGTGTCCTGAGAAATTACCCAATTTCACCTGATTGGTCTAAAAAGCAGCTCTGAGTTCCACCAAACAGGCCCCAGTGAAAGATAATAATATTCCTTCTTCTTGTGTTTATCTGATTTCTATTCAAGAGGCGTTGAAAAGATGGACTTCATATTAATAATATAGACTTTTTTTTTTTTTTTTTTTTTAAAAAGTGCTTCGTCATTTTTTAAGTAAAACAAAAGTGTGCTTTGGCTAAAAAAAGGTTGAAAAACCCTGGTGTGGAGGACAGCAGAGGCTACTATCAAACCTACAATATTTTCATGCTCTCATACATAGGATAAGTCAGTTCTGCATTTGATAAGTTTTGATCTGGTGTCGTGTTGAGATGTTTTTCTGCCGTCAACCGGTCAACGATGCCCATAAAAAACCTAATTCTCTCTCCATAACAGGAAGATGACACGGAATTCTCTTCATCCTGTGGAAATTTTCTGAGCATTTTCCATAAGGTTTACAAAGTGTGAACTGAATCCATATAACTGCACAACCAATCTACATAAATATTTTTTAGCAGATAAATGTGCAGTCCATCCTGTAAATGTTTACCTAAATTCTGGTGTGTTGCCAAAATTTCTTGCTGTCAGTCAATTTTCTGATTAAAATCCTCCTCATCGTTCTTCAAACTCTTAAATCCTCTGTTCAGCTCTGAATTAATCTGATTCTTCCATCTGTGATTGGTAAAAAAAAAAAAAAAATGTCTGCTGTTTTCAAACAATTCAAGCGGACTTAAGCATGTCGGGATCTAACGTACAGAAAATGACATCCATCCTCTGAGAATGTGTTTTGGCTCTTTACTGCAATTTCACCTGCTCATCAGGTGCATGTATAACGATGGAGCACATATCTTTCTTTTCCTCATTAAAGAATTTTGACAATTAAATGTGAATTGACCTATAACTGAATTTATATTTTCACCATGCAGAATAATAATCTTGCCTTGTTTTTTCAGGCTTCCTTTTAAGTTTGATGAAGTGCAGTAATGAGCTTAGAGCTAATTGATGCAGCTGCGACTGACACTGGAGAAGAACCCTGGTATTAGGTGGGCATCTACAAGCTCAGCAGCAAGCATACCTACGTAGCTCTCAAACTATCATCAGGTCTATTCCTGCAGCTCAGAGGAACTGCGGTTCTCTAAGGAGCGCTGAAAACCAGATTGTTTTACACACACCTGTTTCTGAATGTCACTCGGCTACACGCCTGTCTCAGAGGGAGCGCAGTTAATCGCTGATTTGGCACACTTACACTGACAACATACCAAGGTCCAGTTTCAGGATCTCAGTGTCCACACACACACACACACACACACACACACACACACACACACACACACACACACACACACACATGAATACTGACTTTTAGTCTTGGTTAAGTATCACTGTGAAAACCCACATAGATCTGCACACACACACGCACACAAACACATCAGTAGACATTAGATTTCTACCTCATTAGCACGCCGGCTATGTATCAGACTCGGAGGGCAGCCATCTCTGATTTTCCTCTAACTGTTGTTCCACCAAAATAACTTCAGACTTTCTGCGTTTTCAAAGCCAGTCTGAAATGTGCAATTATTTTCAGTTGTGGGGCGGCAGCTTGTATATCCTGGAGCGCATGAAGCTTTGTGGTTTTTGACTGAATGGGAAACAATTAAAGTCCTTTCTGGCAGCGCATGAAGCCAGACGGCCGTATGGTTCGTGAGAATCTCACAGAAAACCTCTCCAGGACCCAAAGAACCTTTTTTTATTTCCTATTTATTTCTTCATATAATTTGGAAGAAACTTTCTGCATATAGCCACACCTCCTGATCCTCCTCCTATGCTGGGACATGATTTAAAGGTCATACAGGAACCTAAAGAGCAGAGGATGGCGTGGAGATTGAGCAGAGGGAGGAAAGAGGGAATGGTGAGGCAAGAACAGGAGGAACGGGAGGAGGGGGATAGCCAGGGGGTGGATGGTGGAAAGCTGCCACCACTACAAACACCTCTGAAACAGAAACATCCATTTAGCAGCGAAAACAAGCCCCCCCTCACAAGACCTCCGTGAATGGGCCACTTCAGTCAGCCGAGGAAGTTCCAACGAGGGGCAGGATGTTCCCCTCAGGACGCACTTGAGACGGGCTGAGGGCCAACAGCCTGTTTACATAGACCCCTCTCTCTCTCTCTGTCACTGTCCAGCTCTGCCCTCATTCCCCAGCCTGGTAGCTTCACTGCCCCTTGGAAAAAAAAAAAAAAAACCAAGAAAGAAAACCGTCCTCGCCCGCCTGCTGGCTCACTCCACCCCCTCCTACCAGCCTTTTACTGAGCTGCAGCCAGCGAGGCGGCAAGGGAGGGCGTGGAACTGTACTCAGCAAACAAAGACAGAGGGGTAAAGACTTTGCCTGATTAAAGAGCAGTTGAGACGCTATAGAGGCAATTTGTTCACTGTGTGACAAAATCAACAGGAAGTGGGTGCAGAAATCACCGTGGCCTGCATTTCCTGCTCTGTCTTGAAAGAGCATACTGGAGTCATTCAGTTAAAGATCAGATTCACTGAACCCCTCTTTATCCTGCTTTTATATCACAAAGTTTTCTCATTTTCCTACTTTTTACCATGTAAAAGACAGCTTTTCCAGTGTCTGAATTAAAGGCGACATCCATCTGTAAGGAAATGAGCCAAACCCAGAATTGGTTTAAAGCAGGCGTGCTGAACTTACTAGATCTCACATGGATCAAAACAACAACATAGTCACCTAAAAATCACAAAAACTCCCAACTCCTATCCTCTCTATCTTTTTCCTTTTCTTTTACCACCAAGAAGATGTTTACGTTTACAAAAATATTACTAACAAACTAAAAATGTTTTGAAAAAAAAAGATAAATGTAGTTTCGATCATAAGAGGTATAAAAAGGTATTTCATCACTAGTATCTGGAACCATGAAATACAGCATTCCTCTTTATGATCAGGATGATGAAAGTTAGGAAAATATTTTACATGAACAAACATTTCTGTGTAGTAAACTTCATGAAAATCTATCATATCATCATACGTACTGAAGAGAAGTTTAATAAAAAATTGACAATATTATCCCTTAACATTGTGAATATATCTAAAAAGTACAACCTTTCGTGAAAAAAATGACTCTTAGTAGTACTTCTTTATTGAAATAGCTTATGTTTCCGCTGATGGGCTAGTTTTGGCCCATGGGCCATACGTTTAAAACACCTGGTTGTATAATTATATAGCATGTTAAATATTAGTTATAAAACTAATTTGTGTTTCTTAAAATTGAAGGCTACATCTAAAAGATTTTGTCTTAAAAAAAAAAACTTCGGGCCTTCAAATGGCTGAAGGGCAGCTATATTTCTTTTCTCCCCTTAACCCTGATCTGGTTCATCGAATTTCTTTACCTGCTCTGTCTACTGCAACTCTATGATGCCACGCTCTTTTCAGCACTTTTGCT
Source organism: Telmatherina bonti (assembly GCF_933228915.1). Lineage (NCBI taxonomy): Eukaryota > Metazoa > Chordata > Actinopteri > Atheriniformes > Telmatherinidae > Telmatherina > Telmatherina bonti. The sequence continues at coordinate 32,336,924 of NC_136631.1, forward strand.
GTTCAGGTAACTCAGCCGTAAAGTCTGAGCTAGAGAGATGTGCTCACATGAAGGTTAGATGTTGCTTTGCTGTGACAGTGTCGGTACTGACAATGTAGGATGGACATGGTCGGTCATCCTAACTTGGGTTAAATGAGATGGGATGGTCAGATCTGGCCCAAAAATTTGGAAGACAGCTTCTGAAACCACTGTTTTTTTTTTTTATTACTCTGTTCTAGAGACAATCTTCTTTTTATGTCCAGTCGTTTGTCTTCCGGCAGGCTAATGTGGAACCAAAGCATGGTTGATAACCATCGTTTTTAAGAACTAGAAGAAAAATCTTTAATTAAACATCAGGAGCTGTGCCTACTCAATCGGCAGGGTTGTTGCTATGGAGATCATCCTGCTTGGGGTGGTTGGCGGGGTCCTGCAGTGCAGTCCTGGCAGTATTGTGGAGCCCTGCCTACCCTGATCTGGGTGGTTCCAATAGTGACACCATCTGCAGTCCTTGATGTGGCAGCTCCTGGGAGGGACGGGTCCCCAACATGTTGTTTCTTCATCTCAGCATCAAGCCAGATGTGTATTTTCAGATGTTTATCTTCAGTTTATTTTATGTATATAGTAATGTTTCAATTAAGAAGACAGAAACTAGAAGCCAGAGTTGTTTGTGCAGCAAGAGAATGGGGGAGGTGGGGAGTGTGTATATTCGTGCTGAGCAGGTGTGATTGTGATGATGTGTATGTTATATAACTGCTGTTTTATACTTCAAACAACAAAGGTCATTTATTTACATACATATATATATGTATATATATATATATATATATATATATATATATATATATATATATACATACATATATATATATATATATATATATATATATATATATATATATATATATATATATATATATATATACATATATATATATATACATATATATACATACATATACATATATATACATACATATACATATATATACATACATATACATATATATATATATATATATATATATATATATATATATATATATATATATATATATATATATATATATATATATATATTAGCTCATAATCTGCTAAATCCTCTTGAAGGCTTTTTGCAGTCAAAGAGGTGCCACAATCCCACAAGCTGCTGTCTGACAATGTTTGTTTTGGACTCTCTCACCTGAACTAGTCCTCTGCTGCTTCTGCTGACCATCATTTCTGATCTTATTACAAACTCAGTAAACAGAAAACAACCCTACTGTATTTTGAGTGGGCATAATTATATTAAATCATTGTAATTTATGGAATACCCAACCTGCCTTAAGGTTTTCCTTTAGCATCTAGAAGCTACTACAGATGGGTCTGAGGTGTGTTTAAGGAGGGAAACATCTAAAACCTGCGAGACAGTGGTCCTCATGGACCATAGTTTGACATTAATGCTCTAAGGCAGTGTTTCTCATATCCAGTCCCCAGGCCCCCCTGCCCTGCCTGTTTTATAGGCAACCCTACTTTAACACACCTGAATGAAATGAAGGGCTCGTTAAGAGGCTGCAAAGAACTTGATGAGGAAGTTCAATAATCTGACTCAGGTGCCTTGGAGCAGGGTCATGTCTAAAACATGCAAGACAGGGAGCCTGAGGACCGGAATTGAGAAACACTGCCCTAAGGGGACTGCAATGGACTGATGGTCTGTTCAGGGTGTACACATGCCTAGTCGCCTATAGGATAAGCTCCACTTCCCCATTAACCTGAACTGGGAAGAATGGGTATGGAAAATCGATTGACAGATGGTCTAAGGGGAGCCAATGGAGCCTGGAAGTTACAGTGTGAGTCAAGGACAATTAAATGCCTGAATATTGCAACATTCAGATGACTGGGTCAAAATTAGGTGGCAACAACATAAAAGCATGGATCCACCCTACCTTGCACCAATGCTTTGGGTTATTGTTGGTGTAATGGTGAGGGGAATATCTGCAATTCTTTTTGTCATTAATGTTAGATGTCTGTATGTCAAACCTTGGACGAGCTGGCTTGAACACTGAATTTCCCCTCGTGGATGAATAAAGTATCTTTGATTTGATTTGCACACTATGGGCACCTTAGTGTAGCATGGTTTATCCACCACGTCCTACCTGAGTATTCCTGCTGACCATGTCCATCCCTTTATGAGCAGAAACAGATGGAAACTTCCAACAGGACGATGCACCACGTCACAAAGTAACGTATTTCTCCTTTTTCTGCAGGTCTTCCTGGATAAAAGCTACACTGATCTGTTTTTCCAAGCTGGGATCTGCTGAAGACTTTGTCTTCCTGTTAAAACGGAGGTTTTCCTCATCACTGTCGCCTTGTGCAGCTCAGCATGTGGAAAAGATTTAATATAATCTGTTGGTTTTCCTTAACTAGGCTATTTACTATGAACAGGCTTGAACTGATGCATCTGTACAGTTCCCTGAGAGGACATTGTTGTGAATTTCCGCCATCCAAAGATGAATTAAGTTGAATCTCCACCATGACGATGAGTTCACTGTCCTCCAACGGCCTCCACAGTCACCAGATCTCAGGCCAGCAGAGCAGCTTTGGGATGTGGTGGAATGGGAAATTCTCATCATGATGTGCAGCAACTGTGTGATGCTTCATGTCAATGTTGTTCTTTCCCATTCAGCTTGTCCCTTTGAAGAGGTCGCCACAGAGAATCATCGCTCGGGTGAATTGGCACGTTTTAAGCCGGATACTGTCAATATGGAGCAAAACCTGAGGAATGTTTCCAACACCTTGTCTAATCTATGACATCAAGGTAATGCTAAAGGAAAATAGGGATCCAATCTGCTCCTACCTTGGTGGACCTGATAAAGTGGCCTGTAATAGACCAGTTTAGCGTAATCTGTTAAACGTATGTTGGTAGTGTCCAAGTTCAGGCGCAACAATCTGGAACCAAGGAAGTGAAGTCTTTATTCTAAGGTATTTTGGTTGTAATTTATATGTGTCTCTTGTCTGTGGATCATAAAATCTGTCTCTTTTGTTTTGCCATGAGAACCGTTTGTTTGGCAAACACACTGACAGACACACTGTTGACAGCAAACGCTATTATAACATGTTTATTAAAAACCTTTTCAACAGCATCGTTTGTCAGGCACAGAGAGAGAGAGAGAGAGAGAGAGAGAGAGAAAGTGAGAGACATTGTGAAATGAGTTTTTTTGTGTGTTTTTATCCCCAGTGGGAGCTGCCTGCTCAGAGGGGTTGTTGTGGTGGAATGTTACATCATGATCAAAATAGGTACAATGCAACAAGCTATGAATTATAAATGGAAAAAAAAATCATATAATGCCAAATGGTTAGTTCCACCTTTCTATGTTAGACAAATAAATACAGACAGAAAAAAAAATAATGTGGGTAGAAAAAAAAATGAAAGGATGAGCATGATTTTGATTATTCTTTTAGAAAACAAATGGATGTGGAATGCAAAAATAAACACGACAAAAGGAAAAGAAACTGCACCAAACTCCTTTCCTCTCGACAATTCTGACCAAATTATTAAGACAGCTTCACTGTCTTAATAATTTGCTGAGCATCAGCGACATCAAAGCACAAAATACTCCAAACTAAAACCTTGTTGGGTTAAAACTGATGAATGAAAATGGGATGAATAAAGAGAGTTGTGTTAAAATGAACCATTCCAACCCAGAAACAACGATAAACAAAGGAAAGAAACAAGGAAAAATCTCGTTTTATGTCTCTGGAAGGGACCATGTGCACCCATCATGACACTCGGCTCCTCCGAGTCTCATATTCAGTCGGCTGGTGGTATGATGTCCATGTGTGACCCTTCCTGCTCACACTGGGATTTATTCACTCGAAAGCAAAGAAAACATGTTTGTTTTTAACATCTGTCTGCGTAACGTGTGCCAGCTCTTCAACCCTGATGTGTTGCATTAGAGACGATGCAAAAATAGTCCTTTCAGCATCATTGTAGCTGTTATGAAACATTGTTATGAAACTTAACCAAACTTGTGCAGAATCACGAGTTTAATCTCATTAAACAAAAACAGAAAAAAAAAAAAAAATTCTGCTTAAGTACTGAAACAGTTTGACTAAAAATAACTAAAGTAAATGACTTAATCTGAGCAAATATATGTTACATTTGCTGCTGAAAACAAACCACATGTTAAAAACATCACATTCATTTCTAAAGTGATTTAACAGACAGATGCCATGACAAGATACAGAAAGGAAGAAGGAAAACAAGGAGGGCTTACAGATGAAAGACACTATCCCAGAAGTAATAACCCTGATGAGGAGCATCAGCATCTTAATAAAATTACTTCTTCTTCTTCTGGCTCGTGAAGTAAAACACTGAAAAGCAGATAGCTATGAATAAAAATACTCTCACCATAGGGAAAGCTTTTACCCAGCATGGAAGAATAAATAAAACAAAACACCTTCTGTTTCATTAGATCCATCCATCCTTTACAGAAGTGCTTTTTAAAACAGTTTTGTTCACTCAGTAACAACAAAACAAGCGAAATAGTCGCTAGCCTGTTTCTCATAAGAACTACGTTTTTACTTTTTTCCATTTATACTTTTAAAATGTGATCAAAACGAACCAAATCTCCTTTTTGTTTACTAAATGAATCGAGGCACTTCATGGATTTGGGCCAAACCTCTACTGAAACAGAAATAATACCACTGAGTGACAATTTACTTTACAAAGGCCTTTTTTTTTTTCTGCATATGAAGTTATGAAAAAGTACATAATTTGGTGCCAGTAACAAAAAAAAACCCCCCTACCACTTGAGCTGCAGATTTAAGTACTTAAAACACTGGGATGACTTAAGTTCTGACATGGACTTGTAGCTGATTCATTTGAACTCAAACACTGGAACAAGCCATTGCACAGTAACGTTTCCATTGAGCAGCGTCTGAATTGTGTTTCTGAACCCTTCAATGCCACATAAACGTCATTTCCCTTTTGTGATTTTAGCTAAAAACACTAAACATTTCAACCCTTATGATTTCTTTTTCCATGGGGGTCAGCCAGAGAGACGGCTGCTTTATCAACAAAATACATCCAATTAGGAATCCCAGAATCCTTTCTTGTACACGTAAGCTCCGCCCACTTACATTCCACCATTTGGTTCAGAGATCTGGTGTATACGATGAAACAAACTTTAAGATTAATTTGGCACAACAAAATGAGCATCTCTCTTACTGCAGACTTCGGAGCCTCTAAAACAGAAATCCTGCATTCATATGTTCATCTTTTTTGCTGTGTGATCTGTGCGCCACACAGCATGCCTTCATTTCAGTAATAATACTAAAGAGCAGCGATAAAATCTCAAGCACCAGGGCAGATTTTTTGTAGTAGAAAAAGACCCAACAGCTAAAAGGGATCTGAGTCAAAATGTCTTTAGGACCTTTTGACTGGACCCACCTTGTGAACTTAAATAATTAACTGACCGAAGTCTTCGGCCACTTTTAAGAGGAAAAAAAAATAAAAGAATATCTCCAGAATTTTTTTCCTTTTTAAAAAAAAAAAACCCACTTTGATCTTCTGCACTCAGATAGCAGACTTTTCTTTTATTAAGTGGAATTAAGTAATTTATTCTGTATCACTGAGGAGGTACAGAAGATAGCTTGCCTCAAACTGGACTTAAATTCCCATCACACTTCCATTCATTCCTTCTAGGACAAATACAAATGGTCTTCTTCAAAACAATTCATCTCTGAGATTTAGTCTTTTTCCCTACGATGGACTGGGGGCCTGTCCGGGATCTACCCTGCCTCTCGCCCAATGACTGCTGGGATATGCTCCAGCTTCCCGCAAACTGAATCACTAAGCGGTTAAGAAAATGGACGGGATTTTTCTTTCTGCTGATTTCTGCAAAGCCTGCTGGGAATTGTAGTTTTTCTTGAATCTCTTGAATCCTTTTAGAGTTCACAGAAAAACTAAGTGATGTCTCATGATTAGTTTTTTTTCTTTCAGACGTATTTGAACCATCATGTATGGCAACAAATCAAGTTAAAAAGCACAAAAAAAAAAAAAAAAATCAGTAAAAAGACTTTTTTCTCCTTAAAAGCTGACCAAGTTCTTTGTCACGGCTGATCACTGATGTTCAATATGCAAATATAAAAGTTTTTCTCTGTGTTGTGTGTTGAACAGCTGCTTTTTCTTGCCCAGCAAGAGTTAATTGCCGCTTATATATTGCAAACATCAACTTTTCAAACCAGAGTTGGAGCTCAGCGGAAACATCCGTTTGCCTTTCGGCGGGAAGCTCATAAGTCCTCCTCTGGCAGTCGCATCTCTCTTACATAACAATAAAAAAAAAAAAATCTTCGTCTCTGTTTTACATTCTTACTTTTCTCTTTAAGTCTGTAAACAAACCAATAAAAAGATGGATAAAAACCTGGAAGAGTCTGCCATTTGTGACGATAACATCGCTGTTCTGCTGTAAAATAAGTTACGAAAATGCTGAAATAAAAATCTTTGTGTACAGTACTAAAACCTAAACTACACCTTTTAAACTTAAGAACCACATATTAGGTCTATAAATACCTTTACAAATATACACGTTAATTTTAAATCAAATAAACCTTTTCTGTATCACTTTATATGATTAAATGTTTTACACACTCATTACGGTGTCTTCCATCCTCAAATAATATCTTAAAAACGTCACTTTTTTGTCTTTTGAGCACATGGCTGTGGACAGCACTATCATACATATTTGCATTTTTATATTTACAATAAATCACTTGTTTTTTTCAATTTATATATGTAGCTATATGTATTTTTAAAAAAAAGCCCTCCGAACCACAACGCTCACATTTCTGAATGGCCCTGAAACTTGGAGGATTTTGTTCGGTGAGTATCACAGACAGGTTGCGGAGACGTCGGACATGCCGATGAGGAAATGTCCGTATGTTCGTGTGATCCACTTTTCCATTCATCCATGATTCTGGATCTGCTGGTTTCTTCTTTAATGGATTCTCTTTCAGACTGAAAACTTTGTTGGACTTTGTGCACACAGGAGGATAAAAGTCAAAGGTCCTCCCCCGCCGCACAGCTAACCGGTCACTCGTCAATGCCCTTCATTCCCTCTCCTCCTACATCCTTTTTTTATTTCAGTCTCAGGAGGTTTAATCCCAGTAGGCACGGAATGGTTTCCCCCCACAGACAGTTTGTAACAAAAGACTGGCCTGAGTACAAAAATATAATTTCATTTCTGAAAAGAAGAACAACAAACATGGTTCGACAGCAAAAAAAATAATCCTTCAATGCTGAAAGAGTCTCTTGGGGACGAGGATGAGGGGAAAAAAACTCGTTCATAGAGAATGTGGAGCACGATTTTAAGACGAGCTGAAGAGCTGTGGAAGCATTGCATGCTGAGTTTTTATTTCCATCTTTGGGAGCTGGAGTCACAGAGAGGTGATTATTTGTCACAAACTGTGAGAAGAGGGTTAACGTCCAAGCTCCTTGAGCTCAGGTTTTATGTCCTGATCCCCCCGTTGCTGGAGAGCTGTTTGGTGAGACAGGGCTCGTCAGGCAGGGGGTCGTGGGCGAACACCGAGTCGTCTCCCGATGAGCAGGTGCTGTTGGAGTCTTGACAGGTGGGTGAGTACTGCTCAAAGGGCACCGACAGGTCCAGGTACTCCTGTCAGAGGAGAGCGCAGAGGTTACACCGTCACTGTCATACGAGCTGTCTGTGATCAGAAAGGAAGTTACAAACCTCACAGTTTGCTAGTTTAGATTAACATCATACTTCCTGCTAACATTTAATGTTTTTATTACTTTATTGGATTTTAAGGGAACTTTTCTGTTTCGTTGTACTTTTAAGTAAAATCCAGACAGACGAGTCTTTAGTTTTACAAACCAGGACAAGCTGTGCTGAACTGATGACTTCTGCCAGCTTGTTCCAGAGTTTAATACACACCATGATTTTTTACCAGATGATTCTTTTCAGAACCAGCTCAGGGAGTTTTAGACCAGTTCAGGAAAGATGTGGTGAGATCATGGCTGTGGCTCGTTAGGAACTAGACTAACTCCAGACTAGCTTTGCTACAAATAACACTTCAGAACCAACACTTTTAATTTGGAATGAATCATTTTTATTTAAACTTTTCTGATTTAAAGTATTCTTTTTCAGGTTCACCTGGAGATAGTAACTCTGAATTTAGGTTTACAGTGAAAACGCGTTTATTCGGCGGGTTGGGAAGAGTTCTGATTGGACAGAGGATGGGCGCGTCCTAAGTCTGTCTGCCTGAAAGGAACAAACTCAGGAAGTTTCTACAGTGGAAATCTGGAGCATAGTAACTAATTCCGAAGAGCAGTGGGAAATAGAAAAGCTCCAAATATAAATGGTTGGATAAATACCAAACTGTGCGTCAGGTAGAACAAAACCGAGTCTGGTTGGGTTTCTCTTGCTTGAACAACACCAAGTTCAGAAACTTTGCATTTAGCTGCTGAAGTTTGTTGCTGTTTAATTCATTTCAGGTTGAAGACGATTGTAAGGAAAAGCTTTGTAGGAGGTGAGGACCTGATTTGTTAAGGACAAGACTTAAGGTTGTTTTTTCACAAATGATTTTGTTTTAAGGGGTACAGCTCTTTGTGCAACAGGCCATGTGTGTGTGTGTGTGTGTGTGATCCAGATGGAAGGTTGTGTGTTGTGATCAGTAGTTTGAGGTGGAGTTTTGTGTGATTCTAGCTGCGTGCAGTGGAGGCTACTCACGTCCGTGGAGGTCATAGATAAAACCCGGTCATGATCTTCCACCAGCTGTCTGAATGTCGGCCGCTGCGTTGGCACGGCGTGCCAGCACTCCCTCATGATCATGTACCTGAAAGCCAGAGGTCAAAGTTCATTTCACTGCATCATTTAAATGACAAATTAGTTACATGTACTCCCAGATCCTAAACATGACAATAATGTGACAAAACTAAAGTAGAAACTCACAGTTCATGTGTGCAGTTGGCAGGTTTGTCCATCCGATGTCCTTCTTTCAACAGTTTAAAAAGTTCTTCCACTGGGATTCCCGGGTACGGCGAGCCCCCCAGGGTGAATATCTCCCACAGCAAAACGCCGTAAGACCACCTGGATGAAAACACGGAGAATGAACACAGAAAAGAGGTTAAAAAGCACCAAGCCTGAAGCTTGCTCAAGTTCAGAGAGACATTTCCTCCCCAGACATCAATCCATCTACGTTTAGACGATAAATACGTCTCTAAACGGATCAGAAAAGTTTTTCTTGTTCAGAGAAACACAAATGAGATGGTTTCGTCTTTCATTGTTTAAAATCCTCATGAGAAATGTCTGAACCTGTGAACATCAGTTTAAAAGTGTAACATTGCTGAAACTGCTGAGCGTTGTTTTCAGCAAACTGAACTCAGAAGCAGTAAAGGATGTTTTTGTTGGGCATTATTTACAGCGGTGGTCGCTTCCACACAGTGTCTGCAGCAGGATAGACCAGGTTCATGCTGGCTTTCAGCTTTCCACTGACTTTTCTGCCTTTAAAGGGGAAATTAGAACATGTTTAGCCTCACCTGATGCTTTTAAAAGCACTCATGCCACTAAAAACCAATTAGAATAACTGGGAATAAATGGCTGGATCTAAAATGAGCACGAAATGAGGGAAGTCATTATTCAGTATCTATGTTTGCAGCCCAGCTGCGGTCCAGCCCAGAGTCTGTTGGAGCTCTAAAGCAAGCCATCATCTCTCTGTGGCAGCAGTTTCACTGGACTGCAGCTTTATTTCTAAATGGCTAAAAAATGAGGGAACGTAATCTAATAATGGGCGCTCTATTAACCCACTGTACCATTGTTGGGCTGTCCATCCAGTGAATCCTAATGAGGTCCCTCCTGCCTTTGTGGCGTGCGGTGAGCCTAATCTAATTATCTATGCTGTGGACCAGCAGCTGGAAAAAAGCCACTACTGGTGGAGTCCACCAACCCAGCACAGACTGGAAACCAAAACACCAACAACAGACGTTTTTAAGACAAACTTATAAACGCATATGATAAATAAATAAATTAAGTCAACCATTAGGGGTCAGAGTACTGTTTATTAATACTGTTTTAATATTATGGTTAATTTGTTTAACAATGTGTTGATATCTTTATCCTTATCCCAAATATTTTAGATCATTTTTTACAAAGACGTTAATGTATTCAATCTGCATGTCAGTGCAGCATTTCCTGGTACAGCGATTATAATAATGCTCACATCAGAGCTCTTGTAACTTTAGGTTTAGGGAATTCAGATCCACACGAATATGCCTTTTAAAAGCAACTAACAACTTTTTTTGGGTGTTATTTTTTAGGGACTGACGTGAAAGTTTGGTCCTCATGCAGCACCGGGCTCAAAGCTGCAGTCAGAGCCGGAGATGATCAGCTCAGCTGCAGGAGCAGACTGAAAGTGAAAAGCACAAAGTGGCCGATCCCGTCCAGCCTACCGTCACATTTTCATGCCTTTTGATGGAGAATGTGGACGGAAACGTGTAAAAAGTGAAAAGCTCTGCACTGCAAAAACTGAAGTCTAAGTAAGATTAAAAATCTGAAATGGAGTACACATATGCTTATTTTTCTTTTAAAGGCAAGATAATTCTTAGTTTTTATGCCAGAGAATTCCTCTTGTTTTACGAGTATTTTTACTTGTTTTAAGAAGTCTTGACAAGCCAAATTTTCTTGTTCTGTTGGCAGATAAATTATCTTATTTTAAGCAACATTTAACTCATTTTTGTATATTTTGTACTTTTTTTGTACATTTTTAAGGCTGAGTTTTTGCAGTGTGTAACATGTTGACAGCCTTTTTTCCCTCCATACAGGAATAAAAATTGATGCTGAAACTGTGAGTAAAACAGAAAAAAATAACTCTGCAACAAGATGAAATTCCCTTCGAACGACTCTGCTGGAGCTGTAGGATTATTTTTAGTTTCATATAAAGTGCTTGGCGTTGCTGACCACCAGCTACCCAGACAATCTGGTAGAGCGTCCCGTTCCAGCCAGGTGGCTGCAGATCGGGGGGGGAGGATGTCCACAGTGAAAAGTCAAACAGTGACTCAGACTTTAACACGACCTTCCTTCGTAACTGTGTGGAAAGAAACACCGCCACGCCACAATAGACCTCTTCAAATTTAACCTTTTTCATCAAACATATGCAAACTAATATTTTTCCCATTCTCCAAGGTCTAAATTAATTAAATATACCAGTTATTTTGATCTTGGACCTCGGCTATGCCTGCCTCATGAGTTATATAGTTTTATTGTTGACGTTCAAAAACAAAGCAAAATTCGGGACGTTATGTCCTTGTTTTCATTGTAGCTTCCCAGAGGTTGATGCTGCAGCACTGATAGTTGTACCAAATGAAAGCTAATGAAATGTTCTTGCATATGGTTGTAAACACATTAACACCTGTGTAAAATCTGAAATAAAGAGATAAAACATAACTAGTGATAAGACGGGATGTATGTGCATTAAAAGTAACAATTTTGAGATAGTTGTGTCATATGATGTCATCCATAGCATAAAAAATATGAATGTTTGCCATTGCTTGTGCATTACAATTAGCTCAAATTTACCCAGGTGTTAATGTGTAAACAACCACATTTTATTAGCTTTCATTTGGTACAACTGTCAGTGCTGCAGCATCAACCTCTGGGAAGCTACAATGAAAACAAGGACATCATGTCCCATATTTTGCTTTGTTTTTGAACGTCAACAATAAAACTATATGGCTCATGAGGCAGGCATAGCCGAGGTTCAAGATCAAAATAAATGGTATATTTAATTAATTTAGACCTTGGAGAATGGGTAAAATATCAGTTTGCATATGTTTGATGAAAAAGGTCAAATTTGAAGAGGTGTAACGCCACAACCTTGATGACTGAGACCAAAAGTAAAAGTTTTTGCAGTTTTTGCACGTTTCACCAATCTTAGTTAATCTTTTCTTCTTCTGGCAGCAAACGCATCAGAACTCACAGTTTAAAAGATGCTGTGATAAATCTTTCAGGTTATTATCAACGCTGCCAGGTCCTGAAACTTCCCTTTGACCCGCACCTCCTCCGTCCTTTGCTTTCAACGAGTCGGTGAATCCCTGAGACGGAGCGGTGGGATTCGCTAGCTGCTGCTTTTATAAGCCGACACCTCTGCATCAGCTCTGAATAACATCCTCCCCTTTGTGTCGCCGGAGAAGCTTACGGAGGACCTTTAAAGTCTGCATGTGCACACGAACGACGTGCCGTTTCTCCAGGAAAAACAGAATCCAGTAAAACTGCTGCCAGTTCTGCTTCTGCAGCGTAAGAGTGTGAATCTGACTGCATAAACTGGGATTTCAGCTGTGATGGTTTGTAACTTTCGCAGATTTGTGTTATTTATGGTTTGATTGAAGGTTTGTGACAGATTTACTTGAATGCCTTTGAACTGTTTCCCTATAGCAGTGCATGAAAAGCAATCACGGGTCAAAAGTCAAAGCCCCCCCAGGGTGTGTGAGAGTAAACTGGCTTCAGAGTGACTACTGTATAAACGGAGGAGGAGGAGGAGGAGGAGGAGGAGGAGGAGGAGGAGGAGGAGGAGGAGGAGGAGGATTGACTCTGTAATCCAGTCCTGCTGAAATAACAGAGCAGGCTGATTCTCCCCTCGGCTCATTCCCAGTCTGGTGTAATCACACGGCCGTGCGGTGTTGACAGGGGCCCTTGTTATGCTTGGACGGCTGCGCGGGGGACACGGCGTCTGGCTGAAGCTGTTTGAGGGGGGAAAAGTGGGTTTATGAGGATTGCAGCTACTGCAAGACAGATTGATATGGTGACATTTCTCGCCTGAAGTTGTCCGCTCAACACGGAAGCAACCAGAGGCGGTAAAAGGTGCGTCTGTCTCCGCCGCCCTGACGCCTTTGAACTGTTCTGGAAAAACACCCCGAGGTGGAACGCCGTGCGATGAATCCGCTGACCCTCTTATCTCCTGTTTTGGGGCCGGTTGGATTTGCGCTGATAAAACAGCAGTAAGACGTCGAGGCTCCGACGCGTTTCTGTCTCCCTCTGATGTCGTGTTGGGAGATTTAAGAACAAACGCAGGCAGGAATGCTGATCCCCTCCATTCACAAGGAGCTCGGGACTTTCTGGCAAGGGAACACTGCAATTCCAGATTCACACAAACAAACTCAGGGCTTGATGCTAACGCGCTCAGTCACGATATTTCAACACCGGCATTCCTGCCGCGTACAGATGAGCGGGCATCTGGCGTGTGACGGTGGCTTTGTGCAAACTCACACGTCGCTCTGGTGCGTGTAGACCCGGTCGAACAGAGCCTCTGGAGCCATCCATTTCACGGGCAGCCGACCCTGGAACAAAAGCAGAACAAAAGCACTTGGGTTAGCAGAATCTTTCTGTACAAAACGTTGCTCCAAACAGACGGCGGTCAGCGAGTTTTAGCAGGAATATCAGCCGCGCGCGTCTACTCTCACGCCGCGTCACGCTGCAGGTTTAATGCAGGGCTGAGTTTAGCCAACACCGTCCCGTCACGCCAGCTTAAAGGAATATTTTCCAGATGGAATCAGACTTACATTCGTGGTCTTTTTGTAGTAGTCTATATTGTGCACATCTCTGGCCAGACCGAAGTCGGCGATTTTCATCACGTTGTCTTCTGTCACCAGGACGTTTCTGGCTGCCAGGTCTCTGTGGATACACTGTGGGCAGAAATTAAACAGAGTATTACACCTACAAACACTCACAAATATGTAAATGCTAAAGTTCAACTTTAAACCAGCAGTTTTTACTTAATTATTTACTATCTGAGCCTGACTTAGTGCTTTGTTTGGGCTGAAATCACGTCTGCTGTAAACTGGGTTATGGTAGAGCTTGTGAGGGTCAAATGTGGCACACAAGGCGTAAAGAATATGCTTTTCTTTTCACTGGGACATGTTGAGATAAAATAAATAAATAAATAAAAACAATGTTGTTATCTAAGTTTATATTCCCTAAAACAACAACAACAACTTCTTCTTATCTGCCCTGACAACAGAAGCATAACTACAAAATAGTTAACCTCGCCTGATTTACACCCAACTTGCATGTTTTAGTGCCTATCAGCTCTTTTCCAGTATCATCACATTCCTGTTTTTTATTCTTTCCAGTCAAAACAATCATCCATCACTTGAACCTCTGGAAAGAAAGACCTCTTGGAAAGATCAAAACTAATTAATGAAAATATGTTTAGATTTTCAAGAGGAAACCCAGATTCTATGGCATTTCTCTTCCCATCTAATTACTTTGCTTAATGATTTATTGTTTTCATTTTCTGTGGATGAAGACGAGTGCAGTTCAAACTGTGACAGAGAAGAGGAAACGAAAGGAATCAGCGATGCTGGTATTAGATGCATGCTGGTACACGTTTAAGAAATGGGTTATTATTTTTATTATGCAATGGAAGAAAATGTGGCAGCACAAAGTGACTTTAAAGGAAGGCAGGTTAGAGATAAGCCACAGACCAGTGGAAGATACTGGTTTACTCCTGTAAATCAGCTCACTGATGGGGTGAAACTAACCAAACTGGCGACACTGCTTGTAGACAGACCGCTAATGCTAACTTGGATATAAATACTATGCTACAAAAAGGGAATGATTTCTAATTTAACAAAGGAAAAAGGTTTAAATACAGAGAGTAAAAGTGCTGCAACAGCAGAGGAAGCATGCGAACCTGCAGCAATTGGAAACGAAGGACTACCAGGCAAACTGAGTGGTACCATGAAGAAAAGAAGAATTGTAGCAGCGATGCACGGTGAAAAACAAATATTTTGGTTGGAGTTTTGTCTTGTGGTTAAAGGATCAGGTTGCAAAACACAATGACCATGCCAGGAATTTAATGGCTGACCTTCTGCGAGGCGAGATACTCCATGCCTCGGGCCACCTGATAGGCACAGGACACCAGGTCTTTGAATGTGAGCTGCTCATCTGGGATTTTGCATGTATCAAAGGAGTAGTCCATGCCCGGTGGCCTCCGCGCCCGCAGGTACTCCCTCAGGTTGCCTTTGGAGGCATATTCCACCAAGACGTACAGAGGACCTGCGAATGAGACAAAGAGCAGCGTTACTTAGAGACATACAGTATTAATTCTCTCTGTATTGAGAGTTTCGCTGCAGCCTCACCGTCCTGCGTGCAAGCTCCCAGCAGGTTGATGATGTTTTTGTGCTTGCCGATCATCTTCATCATCTCCATCTCTGACACCAGGTCTGACAAATCTTTATCTGTTGCATCGTCTAAACAGGAGAGTAGAGCTCGATCGGTTCGTTTTTCATGAGAAAAAGTCTGGCGACATGTTAGCATGGTAGCGCTAACAGCGTTCTCACCTTTCAGCATCTTCACAGCAACAGTTAACGGCTTGTTGGGCTTCTCTTTGTCGATGCCCACCGCCTCTGCCATGACCACCTGGCCGAAGCAGCCTTCTCCCAGAGGCTTTCCCAGAGTTAGCCTGAAACAGCAGCAGAAGCTTTCTCCTTGCAAATGTTTTGAATTTCCGTCTCTGGATTTAAAGATGCCATTTATTGCCGTTTCTTACCGTGTGCGAGGAAACTCCCATTTGGGGTCGGAGGGCAGCTCCAGCTCCGACACGTTGGCCAGCATCGGCCCGTCGCTGGACGACAGGCGGGCGATCCGGACCAGCGGCGTGTTGGAGTTCATGGAGGAGTTGGAATCCAAGGACACCTGCTTGGGTGCAAAAACGGTGCAATCTGTTATAGTCTCTGAAACGAGTGAGGGGATGTGTGTTTATGTGAGGAAACAGAGGAAGAAGAGAAGCCTAATGTGACTTTTAAAAGTTAAACTTTAATATTTAGTAGGTCATGTTGCTGTAACGCCCTTCTTTTCTTAATATGTCCTTTATATTCTGGGTAGCGTCACAAAAACTCAGATTTCCTGCTAAAATACTGAAGTTGAGGACAATTTTAAACACGAAACGGATAAAAAGAATCAATATTATGTTCATGAGGCACATATAATAAAATCAAAACGTAAAATTAAAGTTCTAAATTATGTTTTAAACCAATTTTTTTAAAACAATGAAGAAAAATATAGGGAAAAAAAAATGCAGTCTGTTATGAATGTGTTTCTTTTAAAGTTTCCATCAAAGTTGAGAAAACATAGTTACACTAATACAATCCGCTGCCATGCAAACTTCCTGCAAAGAACCACAAAAAATGCTCAATTTTTTTAAGTCTTTAAAAGGGTTAAGAGTTAAAAAAAAACAATGCATTGCAACTGAATATTCAGTTATAATCAAGGGTGGATGTATAAAATGGATTTGATAGAGGAGTCAACCCTTTAAAGGCTCCTTTTTTAGAAATGAGACGATCATTTAAGCAAAGAAAACATTGTAAAAGCAAAACAGTCCATTATATCACTTTAAAATCAATATTTGTGGTGAAAAAACTTTCTGCGCTTCTCCTGCTTTATTGGTTGCTTAACTTGGCACTTGCTAAATTTTTATGACTTTACATACTTTCAATAAAATGTAAACAGTTTGAATGGATGAATATAATCCTTGATGTAGGCAGATGGTGAGATGATGCCGTACAAATGCTGCATAAGGACCCAAAACATGGAGGCACTGACGTAAAACTGCGTTACTCATTCTGGTCGGCAGCACTCCAGCAGGTGGTTGTGTGTTTCTGCTTCAATACACCTGAAAATGTTAAATTTGACTAAAAGCCTACAAAGCTCTGCACAATGATTAATTAATCTGAGTCAGGAAAAACCTTGTAGGACCTGAATGAGTAGCCCAGATGTAAAACGTCATATAGAAGTAGATCTACATTACATGCAGCATTCACTGACACTTAACACGTGCATCTGAGGTTTACCCAGGTAAAGGTCTGTTTAGTGTCCAGACTGGGCACTCCTGCACCTCAAAAGTCTATTCATGGGATGGCCTGTGCACCACCAGGACCCTTCTGGCTTCGCTCTTGATAATAACTACGACACGTTCTTCTTCTACGCATGATGAAAGTTATCCCTCTATTTGTAGTTTGAGGGGAGAATTCAAAGCAACTTTTATAAATCATATTTCTTTCCAAACCGCCTGGAAAAAGAAATGTTTCCAAACAGGAAATAAATAAGATCCGATCAGTTAAATAGATTAAATCTTCTTTAGCAGAAACAGAGTGCTCTTCGGACCGATGTCGGAGCTCTCTCGGCTCAGTTTCCCAGCAGAGACTTTTACAAACAGCGGGCCTGTGGCTGTGCACAGGAGGAAGCAGGAGGTAACAAAGATGAATGGAGCAGCAGACAGAGGTGGGCGACAGCCCGGCGAGATGGAATGGCCATCTCTATCCATCAATAAGCTCCATTTTTAGATTGGCGTTCCTGCTGCTGAGCCCCTGGGCTTGACATCCTCCCACCATTTATCCGATGGCTGCGGGGGGGAAATGATGGTTCTGACCCGGCTTGTTGATGGATCTGTTTGTGTCAAAGTCTATGAGCTCTGCCCCTCCAGGTGGGGTCCTCCAACAAACAAGTTCACTTACCAGACGTTTTGACTGCAGAAAAATGAAAAAAATTGCTGTGAAGCTGAAAAAAGGAGCTCTGACCACAATTTCAAAGGCATGAAAAGTAATATCTGATAGAACAAGCCAGGAGGTTTACAGGAGATTCACTCAGAGTTAT
This sequence comes from Telmatherina bonti, assembly GCF_933228915.1. Classification (NCBI taxonomy): domain Eukaryota; kingdom Metazoa; phylum Chordata; class Actinopteri; order Atheriniformes; family Telmatherinidae; genus Telmatherina; species Telmatherina bonti. The sequence goes on from NC_136631.1 coordinate 32,354,542, forward strand.
GAAAAAGAAAGGAGAGAACTTGGAGATTATCTTTACAAAAATGAAGCAAAGATGACAAAAAAATGCAATAAGAACTTTCCCTGCGCCTCCTTATAAGACCATTTATATGAAGGTAGCAGAAATAGAAAAAGAGACTCTTTAGGCTGCAAATTAGAGGCTCTTTTAAAAGAGGAGGCTTCTTCTTGATGGGGACGTGAACCTAACAGGACTTCTTTATATAACATGATTAAATAATTTTTTTTTCAACGTGCACAGCAAAAAACCTTTTTTCCCCTTTGGTTTTCAAAGAACTAAACAGTGACTTTCAAGTAACAGTTTGCTTTTCTAAAAATGTATCTGGTGCATGTTGAAGAGCACAACCCTCCAATTATGAAGCTGGAAACCTGGAATTTGCAAAAAATAACCTCACAGTGGTTTTGTCCAGCTCACAGTGAGAGGACACCAGGGTGGGGCTGGATGGAGAATCACAAACTCAGCTAGACTGTAGATATTCAGACAATTTTTGTAGACTCAAGATGCAAATGATGATAGCTTCTTTAAAATTTTTTTTAACCAAACCACCCTAAACCGTTAGGGACAATTTTATGACACCTGTAATGCTTTTGATATTTTTTATGTAAAGCACTCTTGAATTGTTTTGGACATAAAATGTGCTATACAAATAAGCTTGCCTTGCTTTATATGTTTTCATAACTAATGAACATACCTTTCATACACTTAATCAAGCCTGCAAATAAAATTTACCATAATGTGTATATATGTATGTATGTATATGTATGTATGTATGTGTATGGATATGTATATATGTATGTATTTGTATGTATGTGTATATGTATGTGTATATGTATGTATGTGTGTATTTGTATGTATGTGTGTGTGTGTGTATGTATATGTATATATGTATGTACATCTATCTACTGTCTGTCTGTCTGTCTGTCTGTATGTATGTATGTATGTGTATATGTGTGTGTATGCATGTGTATGTGTGTGTATATGTATATGTATGTATATGTATATATATATATATATGTATATATATAATGAGTGTATATACATATATATGTAGGTGGGTATGTATGTGCATATACGTGTATGCATTGATCTCTTTCTTTTGTTTTTTATGTTCTCTTTTCTGTTCTCTTTCTGCCTATTTTCTATCCTTTCCGGTCGGGTCCAGCAGCATAAACTCTGTAATACAAACTATTATCCAAAGCAAATAGAAAAATAAAATAAGAATCAAGAAATACAAAGGGATCATTACATCTATAAAAGTTCCCCTTGGCAAAATAAATTTGCTCAGCAGAACACAGCATCCAGAACATCAGTCTGCTTGCTTAAATGTGGACAAGACAAAAAAAAAAAAAAAAAATTAAAACACCAGAGACAAATAAAAGTTGAGCTCTGCTAATACTTTTTTTTTTATGTTTAAGTGATTTGACAGTAAAGTTGTGCTGAACTGACCATAGAGTTTGATTCTTTCACATTTTAAACTTCTCAAACAAAATACAATACTTTATCAGTTTGGGAAACACATGATGTTTTCTTTTTTTAAAAGTTAGATGGGGAGGTGAATGCTCCTGTTAGCAAGGGCTGTTAGCTTAGCTTAGTAGCGTGTAAAGACTTGATAGGAGGCAGATTCATTCTTGCATTTATTTAATCTAAAACCTCAATTCGAAAAAAGTTCGGATCCTGTGTAAAATGTTAATTAAAATATAATTCTATGATTTATAAATCTCCTAAACCTATATTTTTTCCCAGAAGAGCATAAACATCAAATTAGATGATCAAACTGCTAATTTTTTTTGTTTAATTTTTTTTGACAGTCAAGTTGTGCTAAACTGACAATAATGTTTGATTATTTTCATGTTATAAACTTCTTAAACAAAATACAATACTTTATCAGTTTGGGAAACACATGAATTTTTAAAAAGTTTGATGGGGAGGTTAATGTTTGTGTTAACAAGAGCCATTAGCTTAGCTTAGTAGCATGTAAAGACTTGACAGGAGGCAGATTCATTCTTGCAGACAGTTATTTTATCTAAAACCTCAATTCCAGAAAAGTTAGGATTCTGTGTAGAATGTAAACTAAAATATCATTCAATGATTTATTAATCTCCTAAAGCTATATTTTCCTTGTAGAGCATTAACTTCAAATCAGATTATCAAACTGCTATTTTTATGTCACATTGTACTGAACTGACAAGAATATTTTATCCTTTTTATGTTGAAAATTTCTCAGACAAAATACAATACTTTATCAGTTTGGGAAACGCATGTATTCTTTCCTATTTTCGAGAGTTAGATGAATAGGTTAATTCTTGTGTTAGCTGGAGCAGTTAGCTTAGCTTAGTAGCCATATTGTAGCCAGCTTGATTCTTGGCTAAATCAATCTTATTTACAGTAAAAGTTAGGATGTTGTGTAAAAGTTTATTTAAAACAACATTTTTTCATTATTTTTAAATCTCTTAAATCTGCATTGTATTACCATAACGTCTAGTAAACAAAGTACATATTACCATAATGTCTTGTATTATGTTAAAATGTACTAGACATATAACCATTATACTTGTTTCATATTACTTTTATATTTATCTTATAATAATAAATATAAATAAATAATTTATTTCATTATACTTATTTTATATTTTATTAATATTACATAGAGCATGAACATAGAGCATATGTTCATGCTCTATGTATGTTTAACAGAGAGCATAAACATATCAGATGTTTAAACTGAGACACTTTGTAGAATCATGTTTATTTTAGTGCAGTGTCACCAGTGTCTATCTTTCTCCTACAAATAACTTGAGGAACATTGATCTAAAAATGCTCCAAAATGTTCAGACCCAGTTTATTTCAGGTTATTTAGGCTCTATCCATCTTTTAATCTGAGAGACGCTCCCTCTTTTAAAAGCTCCTTTTATGCTCAGTCCTGTTTCTGACCTGTTGCCATTAGATGCGCCTCCAGTTGTTTCTGATATGTACCTATTTCTTTTCAGGGTGTTTGTTACCATGTTGCTGCCATCAGATTTAAAATGAGTTTGTATTTTCCATGAAATGCTGGAATGTCTCAGTTTCAACATCTGATATGTTAGTTATGCTCCATAGGGAATAAAAACTGGGTTTATGATTGATTAAGCATTGAATTCTGTTTACATTTTACACACCAACCCATTTTTTTGTAACCAAAGTTGCACATTATCTACTACATTGGGCAAGAGCGAATCGTCTTTTGTTTCCAGTTATATAAGCTAAACTAATTCGGGTTTTCTTCTGCCTTCATTCAACTTTTGACATTAATGCGGTTTCCAAACCATTACTTCTGTCCTCAAGCCCTGTTGTCACTTTCATTTGTCTAAAATGTAACATGATTAGCTTGATCTTTTACAAACACTCCATGTGAACTTGGTTTTGGACTTGAGTGCAGCTCTGACAGACACCGGCATGAAGACTTCTTCAGATTGCAGGTTGCGGCACTGCAGCTGCTTCACCCCATGTTTCTCTCCAAACAGTTGAGAGGTGAGTGTGTGTGACCCGCAGAGTGAAATCTAAAACTAACACTGACAGTCACAGGAGGGCATAAATATCCCCGCGCTGAATCTGCTCCAAGATAAATGTGAACACATGTCACCAGTGTGATGCCTTCCTGTACGGTGCAGAGTGTGTAAAACAGCAGCACGGCGAAGGTCCAGGATAGACAGAAATATAAGATTTATCTGTTTATTTAGCATTATTGTAGCACCAAATGCACCATCAAAGTAGACTAAAAAGAATCAGATAGGTAGAGTGAAAAAGAGGGAAAGGTTTTGTACAAATCTTGTATCTACTTTCTGTTACCTGTCTCTTGAGGGGAAACTTTGACAGTTTTTGCACAGGAGGCGTCGGCAGAGTCTTCTGTGTGGTCATCCTCATGCGGCAGAGGACGACGATAACCACGGCGAAGATGAAGACCACGCATCCGGTCACATAGATGAAGATGTCTGCATAGTAGTCTTCCTTCTGTGGGTTCACTGCTTTTGGGTTAAAAAACAAACAAACAGAAGAAAGTCAAAATACAGTAATGTAACGTATATATTATCCTTATAAAATGCCTAATATAAATTGTTTTGATCAGTAGCTGTTTGGCCTGAGCAGATTTCAACAAACTGAGATGAGAAACTTGTATTTGCGCACTGAGACGTATGCCTTCCCTTTCTAAATAATCAGCTTGTAGTTTCCAGCTGAAGCAGGTAATTATGTGTGATCTGTTTCACCCCAAGGAGATAATTACTGTCTTTTAACATGGAACACAGAAATGGTTTAAATTGCCTCATAGCCTCCAGATGTTTAAACAAATTATCTGCTTTATCTGATTTAAAAGTGTTTTTCAATGAAGGATAGACTACATGCTCAACCTGCTCTTTTGATGGGATGATACAGTTTGAACAAACTCTAAACATATTGAGAAGTATCATTTGGTTGTGAAGTAAAGGCTCTGCTTCTGAGGGAAACAGGAAGTTGTAAAAGCATTGCAGCATCAGCTACATTTGAATTAATTTTGTAACATTTGTATGGATTCAGGTGAAGTGATTGGAGACATAGAGTGATGACAAATATACCTGGAAGCACAGTCAGCCAAGCAGAATGGTAAGTAAAGCCGATAGAGTTCCCTGCCAGACATGTGTACTCGCCCGCATCCTCAAAAGACACATTGGTCAAGAAGAGAACCTCTAGCTCCTTATCTGTGGTGTTAATACCAGCAGTCTGTTGGGGATGAGAAGGAGAGAAGATGGAGGAGGGAAGAAGGAGAGACAGGAGATAACGTGAGCCCAAACACCAAATACACCACAAAGGAAAGAACAGGACGGAGGATTTAAAGGAGTCACATGTGCCACCACCAACGATTGGAAACACCCAAGCAGCATCTTTCCCCCGCGGCCGATGAAGCCCGTCGGTCCAACGCCACAGGCGCTTTTTGATTCCTCATTTACTTTTCAGTTAATTTCTTTCATAATTTGGAAAGTGGCAAAAAGAAAAGATTAGCAAACAGATCATACAAGAAAGATACCGCTCATCTCCCAGGAGATCATCCGACAGAAATCATCTTTCCTAAACTGTTTCATTTGTAATGGATTTATGTTGACGTATCTGTGAAGCAACTGTGAATTTAAATGGAACCAGTCAGCAGCTGACCTGAAACCAAACCAAACCAGATCCCCTCAGCTGGAGGTGTCATTCAGTTCAACTCAACTTTATTTGTTCCGGGTCACATCAACGCACTTTAACAGTCAAAGTTCAGTCCAATTCACTGAAATGACGATAGGATCCATGTTGGTCCAGTTCATAATAACTGTGTTTATGTTATAATATATAAAATAATGGCCATGCAAAACAAACAAACAGACTGCATTGAATTTTCCACCATGGTGAAGAGTGAGAAGTCTTCCTCAAACAATTCAATTCAATTCAACTTTATTTATATAGCGTCAAATCACAGATATGCCATCTCAAGACGCTTTACAGACAGGAAAAAACATAATGAAAGCTGATTCATATTAGCCTATTTAAGGAAACCAAAATAATTGCAAAATAATGCAATTATAATTATAATAATGCTTTTCATTTACTGTGTTGCTGTCAGTTGCAGGTATTTAGGGGTAGAAAAATGACAAGGTCCAGGTCTCCAAGAGAAGATAAAAACTAATAAGTAAAGATGTGTTTTTTGCAGTGACGAGGGTAAAAGAAATTAAATAAAACAAGGCTACGTTTGGATATTGATCAATACACACAGATTACATCCTTTTAAAGCCTAATGAATAAATAAAATAATAAATCTGTCCTGTACAAAGAACAAGCGATGAAAAATACATGCGCCAGGAATCCTTCATCCTGGTCCCTGAGGGTCGGGGTCCTGCAGGTTTTCCAAGTGTCCCTGCTGCAACACACCTGACTCAGACAAGTCTGCTGAATACACACTGATGTGAATCAGGTGTGTTGCAGCAGGGACACTTGGAAAGGCTGAAAGACGCCGAAGAACACCTGAAGGATTGGGGATTCCTGATACACGACATTCTGCGCATGTAAAAATGCACCTGTCACACATAACGGTATAAGACTGGACCTCATTTACAGGTTGAAGTGAAAGCCATTAATGTCTCATGATCAGCTTTTTGTGTTGCTTCTTCATCCGTCTCACCTGTTTGTCTTCCAAACAGCAGCTTTGTTGGAATTATTTAACATGTCCCAACATAAAACCATAAATTCAGTCCGTTCCTTTGTGTCTAAACACACAGCAGCTGAGCTTTTTCTGCTTTGACTAATGTTTGCAGTGATGACCAGTGAGAGCCCCAGTAATGAACACTGTCACCCAGACCCAGTTAGGCATGAGACCGCAGCCCCCTTTCATCTAAAAATACATTAATATCGCTGGAGAATGCACTTCGGGGGATCAATACCAACCTGCGTGTGGTTTGGTCAGTGAGGGTTCATCTTAGCTTTTAGATATATGTGTGTTTTCATGTATGGTGGCGTGTGAGTGTGCAACGGCGAGACCTTTGAAGCCACGGCAGGAATTACCGACGTTGTGTTGGTTATTGATCTCAGAGTGGCACTGGGAGTTAAACTGAATGATAGCTAGTCGCGAACACCATGAGATTACATGAGCTCAGCAGGAGAATGAGTTTGTGTTTGAATACTTAAGTGTGTGTGTTTATCCCATTAGCAAGCCAAGCAGACCCACAACCAAGAGGAACATTGCTGAAAGCAGGAGACGCAGCAGAAGATCAGGTGCGGTGAAGGAGGTTCCTGCTTTCGTATTTACCTGCTTTGTGAACCTTAAGCCAGAAAGCTTTTTCCGACTTGCCTACAAAGTTTGAGGCACGACACCAGTACTTCCCAGCATCTTTCTCTGTCACGTTGGACAGTTTCAACTTACTGTGGGCCACAGTGTGTTTACTGACATCACTCTGTGAAGGGAAAAGTGAGAGGCACAGTGAGGCCTTCGCAGGTCCTGCAAGAACACTTTCTCATGGAAAAATATAAAGCAAACATTAAAAAGCTTCGACATACACCCTGACAGCTAGGCTAGCTGGTTGCCTGTCCTCCCAGTGTTTATGCTAAGCTATGCTATTCAACGCGTCTCCCTCTGACTATGTCTGGTAAATCATGTTGAGCGTTTAGATTAAAGAGATTACAGCTGTCAATCTGAAGGCGTGTACCTTGTGCACATACACACCCAAGCTGCTGCTGAATTATTAAACGGGTAAAGCACATGAAGGAGAGAACATATCATGTTTTACAGTTGCTTAATGAACATCCAGCGCTTGGCTCCGTCTCCTTCCCCATGCAGGACCAGTCGCTCATCGTTAGCTCTTTTTTTCCAGGCATCAAAAAGCCATTTAGGCAGTTTTCAGAAAAAAAAAAGCATGACCCCCTCCTCCCACCCGAAGCTGTATTTAACTCCTGCAGTATGCCACACATGAGAGAGCATCTCATGTCTGAATGAACTGTGGTGAGCCCAGAGAGAGAGAGGCACACACAAATCTCAGTAAATACTGTTTCAATTATGTGGTAGTTGAAAATAGAGCCTGGAGCCGCAGTCTGGGGCTGACAGGCGGGTTTTTTTTTCTTTTCTTTTCTTTCTGTTGGCCTGCTTTTCTCCTCTCTCGCTCTCCTTCTTACACTGCCTCTCTGTAGAATTATTCCTCAATCTCATCTGACTTCATCTCATCGATGTTGCTCACCTTCTCACATTTACAGCTTCCTGAAATCTGCTGGAGGATTTTATGACCCAAACCGGCTGGTTTTTAAAGTTCTGGACTCACTTTTTCACAAATGATGGCGACCAGATCTGGTGATATATCAAGCTGTTTGAGTAACAAACGTGGTTCCATAAACAAAACGAGGATCTTGTTCTGCTCCTTCAGAGAACTCAGAGAATACAACAGACCAGGGTGCTAAAAGTCAGTCCTCGAGGGCCGCTGACCTGCAGCTCCAACACACCAACAGCCAATTAAGTTCTGCACAATAACTGATTAGTTTGAGTCAAGTGTGTTGGAGCAGGGATGCATGGAAAACCTGCAGGATTGTGGCCGGCCAGGACCGGAGCCATAGACCCTTTTTCACGCTGGAGCTTTGTTTTAGCTCGACTCAGAAAGAGCCTCATCAGAACTGCGTTGCCATTACATTTATTCACAAAAAAAAAAAGTAATATTTGTGATTTTCAACAAACAACAACTGTGATTTGGTGTTTTCACGCATAAGCTTCAAGTCTCATAAAATATCGTTATTCTCGTGAGATTTTATGACAGATTTGGTTGATGCAAAGTAGCCACGTAGGATTATTTTGAGTTTTTCTACTTGCTGCGCTGAATTTGCTGTGGCTTTTTGAAGCTTTTTTCCTTCATTTTGTTGTTTGCTCCACACTGCGCCATCTTTAACGGAAATTAACTGGTCATGAGCCCCCACGTCACATCAGGGGACACGTAAAAAAAAACAGTGTTTCCTTTACACTTTTGCGATATGTTTTGATATTGAAACATGTGAAAAACCAGAAGGCAAAAACATTGTAGGGATATTTAAGACTTTTTTTTTTTTCAAATGTAGGTGTTTCCATTTGCGGTTTTTCATTGTGATACTTAGTTTTTAGACAATTAATGGAAATGCACCAAGAGATTGGGACTCTTTCTCTGTAACCCAGATCTCAGGCACAGATTGATTCAAGCCATAGAGCAGAAAGAGTCGCAATCTCACTCCAAACAATTAGGATGAAAAATGCCAGAACGGACTTCAGAACCAAGTGGACCCGGTTTGATTTGAGGGGAACTGTTTAACGGTCCCATGGGAAAAAAAAAAAAGAGGGGAATACGCATAAAAAAGGACGGAAGAGAGCTTGAAACAGCTGGAGATGTTTGTAGTTGAGTAACAGTTGAAATCCTCCTTTCATGAAATAACACGATCAATAGCATTTAGCAATAGCAGGTTATGTTTCTGTCCACTTTTATCTGTCCGTCTGTCTGCTTGCAAATTGACGCAAAAACTGTGGGACAAAGTTTAGTTTTTCTTGGACTTGGTCTAACTTTAACTTCATTTAATTTTTATTTTTTATTTCCAGTCCAGACGCTGTACATAACACTGGTTTATAAATATACTGATGTTGTTTGTTTTACTTTAAAAAAAAAAAAAAGATGTGTAGCAAGGTTGCTATGTTTTTGATAAATATTTTACTATTAATATTGTTAGCTGTGTTTCCATTACTTACAGAGTTACCTGCAGAAACCCAAATATAACAATAAAAACAGGTAGAGAAACATACATTTCAAAAAGCCTCTCAACTCTTCCTTTAAACTTGAGGTGTTTTTTCCAGATGCGACAATAAAGTAATACATTACAAAAGTGTAATGGAAACGCTTTTGATCACATTTGCATATCACTGGATGTGATGTACGGGTCATGTGACCAGTTCCTTTCTAGTAATGATGGCAACTGAATGCCTTCCATCCAGTGCCAGATTAAAAGTGCACAGGCCCCTGGGCGCGTTGTGTTCCAGGGGGCCCCTTCACCACCACAACATTTAGAAAATTATGAATGATATACTGTGAAACGACATTTCTAACATCTCTCAGCCAATGGTACCAAGAGCAAAACACTAGACACTGTGGTGTTATCATCTGGCTTTTATGTACATTTTGTTTCATGTCCAAACTGCTGGTGTTTGCCCCACATGGGCCCCAAGTGGGCGTGGGCCCATGATATCCATTGAATAATCCCGCTTTGCTTCTATCGTATTCTGATGAGGACAGCATCTACAGCAGTCATTGCAATGGAAATGGCCGCTCCAAAACGCAATATTTACAAGAATTACAACTAACGCCGCTAAACGTGGAAGCACCTGAAAGTAGCAATTGTAGGTTGTCAAAATTTTATAAATATTACTTTTATTTTATGATAAATGCAGGTACTGTTATAATGCTAAAAGTATGTTTTGATCACCGATGAATAGTGTATCCGTATAAAATGAACGTAGGACTAGAAGAGAGTGGAATCCACACTATGGGTAGAAATCAGCAACTTGTCGGAGGCCTTGTCTCTGAATGCTGTTCTAGTTTTATTTTATTAGATGAATCAACAGCTTAAATATGGCAAACATAATTTAAAACAAAATGCACTCAGTCATTAGTGGGTTCCTACTTTAAAGAGTAATGCTGCTTAATTATTAACAAAAACCTGACTGGTGTTCCAGAGATATATAATTTATTTTTACTTTTTACATGATGTTTATACTAATAATTAGAGATGTTCAATATTATTGGCATGCCGATATTATCGGCACGATATTATTGACATTAAAATGAAATATCGGAAATTTTCTATATCGGTTTTTTGTCTTTTAATGACATAACTTTTACACAACAGGCACATATTATATATCAAACTCTTCTGCTGAGTCTCCTCCAACTCAAGATGACAAAATAAAAGAAGTGCCACGTATAGGTTTCCAAATATATATATATATATATATATATATATATATTTATATATATTTTTATTTATTTATTTATTTATATATTTTTTTTGTTTGGCACAACTCGCTCCAAAAATATCAGTCTTGGTTGATATCGTTATCGGAAATTAGGAGTTGGACAAAATTGGTATATCGGATATCAGTAATAAACCCAATATCAAACATCTAATATTACTAATCGCACTAAGACAGAATTATGTTACCTTGTCTTGCTGAGTAAGGCGGTGATGTCTGGTGATAACTATTTTGGTTACTTGTAGTCGTACCTGGTTAGATGTAACTCTACACCGTAGCCCTTATGTCTTGTCTCGGCTTCAGACCCCTGCTCTCTCAATCTTAATTTTAAAAAAAAGAAGAAGTCACAAATATGATGTGGTTACAGTTTAGAAAGGTGATTTCTGACTGATGCATGAAAGTGGAACCCAATCTGACATACAGCTGATACGTAACAAGGTAAACCATGTCTCCATCGAGGGAAAGCTTTAATGGCAACAGAGACCGCCTACTTCCTCTAAACTTGTACTTCTTAGTCGCCTGTTGATCATGGAGATGAAAGGATTCACAAGTGGGAAAATAAGGCCCCGAGGATCTCCTGGACTCACAGTGATTGTTATTCGAGGCTTTAGTGAAACAATCTGCCGTCTGCTTTGACATTATTACTTTCAGCAGAACTTGAGAAACAAAAGAAGTCGGCGCTGTTGGAGATCATCTCTTTTTCTGTCTGCTGTCACTCACTTTTCTATCTCTGGCCGTCTTGTCTCAGTTTCTCCTCTTATTTCCTGCTTCTTCTCGTCCATCTCACCCCACCACTCTGTCACACCTTCTCTCTCTCTGCTGACTTTGCCCTTCTTTGTATTCCTCCACTCATTCTTTCCATGGCTTTTTTGGGTGCCTCTTCCCTCTCTTCCTCCTCCTCCTGAAACCACGCGACGCAGCACATCTGACGGCAGCAGTGGTTAACAGAGCCCGTCTCCCTCCCTGAACTGCCGCCACCACAGCAGTTAACTTAGCCTAAACCAGATGTTTGTTTTATTCGCTCTCACTGCAGAAGGGAGGAGGGGGGATCAGATGTGAAAGCAGAAGGCTCCTCGTTTTGCGACAGGAGTTTTCTTCTCTGCACCTCATCAAAAAGACGGCCCTGCAGCCGGTTGTCTCCTCTTGGTGGGGAGCGTTGTAGACGCTTCTTAAACACCAAATGTGTTTAATAGAGCACAATGAAGAGACTGAGTTAGAAAATATGTAAAAAAAAAATGCAACAAGAAGCTGCGGCAGAGTCAGAGCTGGTGCTACAGAGACCTCCTACATCATCAGGTTAATGGATGAACATTTCTATAAGCTGCTTGGTCTCATAATGAGGGTCTGGTCAGGAGCGATGAGCTATTCAATTACGTGCTGCAGTGAAAGGCGCCGGCGGGCCCCACAGACTCACCGACTGTAAAAGCTCATTAAAGAAGACATTTTGGGGAGATTAATTTTTGAGTGGCATTATCAGCAGCTGAGATGGACTCCAGGCGGCGAGTCCCAGACTCGTTAAGACCACCGCGCGGGACTCTGAACGCACCTTCAGGATGCTGACGTAGGGAACTCCGTCTGAGCCGTAGCGGCTGCCGTTCACCTCGATGTGTTTGAGCCACTGGATGTGCGGCTGGGCATCGCTGTACACCTTGCAGTGAAACTCCACATCGCTGCCTACGACCACTGTCTGATTGGCTGGCAGGCCTGCCTGGAGGATGGGCCTGTGGGGTGAACGCTCTGAAGAGGAAACAAAAAAAGCAGAGTAAGATTAAACCCATAACCTCTTCACCAGAGCTTCCAGTAGAGAGGGCAGCATGAGGTCATGCGGGATAAAAACTAGTTGCTTAAGAGCAGCAACAAATCTGTTTTGTGGTCAAATTCGTTCTCCTGTGACTCGGAGAACAAATTTGGTTTTTCTTGACGAAGAAGGGGGCTTTTATTGTGAAGTATTCACTATTCCTACAATATTGGGCTTTATATCTTTTTGGAAACCCAGTGATGGACAGGCAACCTGTCCAATGTGTACCCTGCCCTTCGCCCAAAGGCTGCTGGGATAGGCTCCTGCTCCCTCGCGACCCTTGATCAGATTAAGCGGTTAGGATAATGATAATGATCTTTTTGGATCCTTGAGTGTTTCTAAGCTAACTTTTTCAGGACTATCCCTGGATTTTTCTGATTCTGACCATTGATCATCATCAGCTGATGGCTTCCTGAGATATTTTCCTGCACATAACCTCTAATAAGATGTGTCAAACAGCTCAACTTCACTTTTTGTTACCTCAACCAAAGCGGACTTAATGCATTTGGGGGTGCTGGTTTGTCTGTCTGTTAGCAACAGAACTGAAAAAGTTATGGGCGGAATATGTTTACATTTTTGGGAAATGTCAGAAATGGAGTGATGAACAAGTGATTAGTTTCTGGAGGTGATCTGGATCGGGATCAAACAGACTCCGTGACGTCACCCGTAGGTTTCCGAAGATCTGAATTGAAGCTCGGTGGGTGGGTCCTACCATCGCCATCTTGGCAGGGGCATGCGTGTCGTTTTTACCCAGAAAATACAAATATGGGCGAAAAGGTGGAGCTGAGAGGGGAGATGTGAGCATCATGGTGGATGATTGACATCAAGCAAACTCCGAGCTGCCTGTAGCTAAGAGCTAACCGAGTTAACCCGAAGATAACAGGAGATAACCAGCTAACGAAGGCAAGCGGGCTAAAGCTAAGTCACGTTCTTAACCGGCTAAAAATTGCGGTTGTTCTACGTTCTTCTGACTTGAAGACAGAGATTGGTACCTGTCAATCAAAAGGACACACCCATAATGATGACAAATTTGATATTCGTCATATTTATGGAATAGAATAAAATTCCCTCCCCCCCACAGTTGTCATGAAGGTAAACCTGACCTATTAAACTGAAAATGGATTTCTATACCAGGCTGTAAACATGTTTATTTCTGCTGTGAAGTTGATCTTTTTAAAATGGGAGCCTATGGAGATTCGCTTTGTTTGGCAGTCCCTAGTGGATGAAGGGGGAACTGCAGTTTTGGTCACTTTTTACCACCAGAGGTTGCCGCTTGGGATCATCAATCAAGAGATCTTTACAACGTTGCTTTAAGTTAGTCTACTTTTCCACACTACCTCATCAGACTCAGAGAGATTATTAATATAACCTTGTAGTTCTATGTTGAGTATTCCAGACAGGAGGGAGGAAGGAAGTTCACATAAAGAAAAAAAAAAGCATCAGAAAAATGTTTCTGTGCAGTTTTTCTTTTACTTTGGACAGCAGTCATAAGAAGAAATATTCATAACAAGTCGTTGGGACGACAGTTAATAACATGGAAACAATAGTGAAATGTTAAACACACCAGGGGTGACAAACACTGAGGCAGGTTTACTTCCACAAACATTTACCGAAGTTTCAGAGTCAAGTCGAGGATCTGAAGACGCTTACCTAAAACGTCCAGTTGGTAGGTGTGGCTGATGGTGCCATACTTGTTCTGCACCACGCAGGTGTAGTTTCCCCGGTCTGACGGCACGGCGCTTTCCATCACTAAGCTCCACTGCTGGTGTCTCAGCTGGGGGGGAAGACAATACAGTGTGGGACATATGTCATTAGAGCACTTTGAAACTTTGAAGACAGGTAACAAACAAGTCAGCATTGTCCCTTTTATAACTGCAGGGTGGTCTCAGACGCTTCCATATGACCTGATGGTAACGGGTGAAGAGGAGATCTGAATGGAAACCCAATCAAAGTTGTTCACTGCAGTGTCAGAACAAATCTATTCTTCTTTAAATAACTGGATTTTACCTTGAAACAGAGCAGATACCATTAGTAAAAGAAAGCAGGCTTGATTTTAATGGGAAACAGACGACAGTCAGGTTAAATGTCTGCTGGAGACTTTACGCCTCTATCAGAACCCAAAGATCTTTTTTCCAACTCTTAAAATTGTTGTTGTCTTGAAGACAAAAAGGGGCAATTTCTTGAATTTTCTGTCTCCCTGCAGTGAGGACAGGCAGATTCTTTCATATTTATTTTCAGCATCTACTGTGTCACTGGAGCAATCCGGAGAGCGGAGGGCTAAATTTTCCGTGGTAATTCAAACCAGGTGTGGCTCGACGGCAGCAGCCAACAGATACCATCACGACGGTGTGGGGAGGAGGAGGAGGAGGAGTAGTCAGCCTCCCCGACACAGCGAGGTGAGACCGGAGAGTCTCAGCGCGCCAACCAGAACAACCTCCTCAGTGCGAGTGTACACGTGTGCTTCGGATGCCGCCACCTGTGCACGGCTGTGCAAGGCGAGAGCGCGGTAAACTCTTCGGAAAGAGGTCAGAATTACTAATGACGGGAGCGGGTGATGTCAACAAGGAGGCTTTTTTTTTTTTTTCTTCCCCTCAGAGTGGAACACTTAACCTCACCTGCGTAGGAAAATGTGCCGACCCGGAGAGGGCCGAGTGTTTTCACATTTCACCCCACACGTCTGGTGACGGTCCAGCCATTCACCCAGCACAAACACGCGCGTTTGTAGGCTAAAGGATCTCATTCTCCTCCCCTTCTTCTCTCTCCCTCTTACAGGGCACACTTCTCAGCTCCCTCTCCTGGAGGCGTGTTCGGAAAATAAAGTAACAGTGTAAATATTATGCCTGCGTGTGCTTTTTGCAGTTGCGTGGTAACACAGAGCAGCTACACCCGCTCCAACGCTGGCAAATGGTTTTTCTGAGTGGCTGACTCCACCCCGCCTAACCCCCCCCCCGAGCCGAGGAGTCAAACTGAAGTCAATGGCTGCTCTCATGAGCAGATGAGTGACGCCTTGTGCTGCGGTTGCTGAGCAGCAGGTGAGGGAGGGGGGGGAAAAATGGCGATTCATGAAGAGGGGATCTAAAAGGTGGTCAAATATGTGCTGAAAGTTGGAGAAGCCAAGACCACCAAGAGAAACGGGGAGGTTTGAATCAGACTTTCTGATACGTGAGAGTATAATTTCACATATTAACTCTGTTTATGTTTCTTTCTTCTGGCACATTTATCTGATTGCTATTGTTCGTCCTGCTTGTCTTCGTGTCTCCAGCTGCTTACAGTAAAACTGAACATCCTTCGCCCATCTCTCGGCACGTTAATTATTTTCCACATGCGTGCCGTTGGATTTCATTAACATGTTACACTGGCTAACCCTATTGAACCTGCAGCATTAGTCCCAAAATGTGATAATCCCATCTATTTCAATCATGCCAGATTCCAACTAGAATTAAATTATTAAGCAGCTTACATTTGAGTCATACGAGGCTTTAAAGGTTTTAGGGCTTTGGCTGTGGATGTACAGAACTGCACAAGCCATGGGAATGGACGGGGAGGGGGGGGCTACCCGCTGCAAAAAGTGTGCATCAGACGGAAAGTTTTGGCATGGATGAGAACGAGGAGCTGGAATTTGTATTCAGCTCAGAATTTGTGAAGGAAATGTCTCAGGACAGCATCATCTGTTTCATTTTAACGCATTGCTGTCGGGTTTGTAGTCGTGCCCTGCAAAGTTTCCTCCTCCTATTGGCTGTTCTTTCACCTGTTTTAATCCTGACAAGAATTCAAGACTCCGCTGTCGGCTTGAACCACTTAAAAAAGGGGAAAAAAAGGACATTTCTTGCAGTGTAGTAGCTGTCTGAGAAAACACAGGAAGCCCTGTTCCCTTTATAGTCCAAACCCTCCGTCTTCACCTCGCAAAATAGCCCTGTCAGAACCAGCGGGGCCAGTTAGCAGAATTTATGACTGTGCCAGAGCGGACCAGTGGCCCGGATCTGCGCTACCGTCTAATTTGACCCACAGAGAAAGCGGAAGCAGATAGATGCGGCGCTGAGGGCCCTCTATTAAAACTGGGGAGGTTTGTAAGGTCTGTTGCCTGACTTGGTCTCTGCTTGACATTGTGTCAACACGAAGGAGGAGACTGTAAAAACTGAGAGTGTAACAGTACGGCACTGAAGGAGGAAAACAAGTCATAAAACCAAATAAATAAGATAATCTGTCTTTTGATATCCGCGGTGGATTTGGGTATAATGGCGAGGGGGGGGGGGGGGGATGAATAACCGTAGCAGGCCTGAAATTAGAAAGAAAAAGAAAAAAAAGAAAAGAAACAAGAGTCTAAAAATAATCTTGCAAGTGCAGAAATTCCTATGTGGCCATCAGGGACCCACAATCCAGGCTGTGTTAAAACCTGGACTGGAAAAACACGGATTTAAAGTGCTTAAAGTCTTAAAAAGTAACAGTGTGGAGCCAGTTTAAGAGCCCTGCTTTGGAAACTTGTCAAAACAGAGATTGAAAAATCCTGTAAGTGCTGAGCAACCTGGATGGAACGAAACACAGTAATGACATTGTCAGCGTTGAGTCTCCGCCGTTTAGCATAGACACAATAAAATCCCTTCGGCCATATGCGGACGCACACAACAGCACTGGCTTTGGGTGTCAAAGGCTCAGGCGGACTCAATAGGCCGACGACACACCCATCTCTTGCCACCTCCATCTGATGGCTCAATAGCAGGGTGAACTCTGACCTCCAGGCCCTGAACTGCCATAATAGAGAGCGCCGCAGTTGTCTGGGTAGGCGCGCAACGCTGAAACGCATCGCCCTGCTGGAATTTTATTTTCTATCCCACAAACGAGCCACACATCCTATTTACCGTTTCATTTAGTTTCAACAAACGCACCCTTTTGTTCCGTGTGTTGCTTTTAAATAGATGTACAAAACTGCCCCGAAAGTCTGACAAGATGCCAGAAAATACTAAAAAAAAGCTCCAGTTTTCCGCTCGTGGTTCCATTTGTGGACAAATGATGGTAGAAAATGTGAAAAAAGCTAATTATTTCGCAGAATTAGAAGCATACAGACCATCATGGGACATTAACAACACTTACTGAACGACAGACTGACTGATAAAAGTCTTGAATTGAGCTGGATTAACGGCGTATCTAAGAGGTATTCATGCTCTGAAAGTAAAAAATTTACACACAGTTACTTTAATAAAATAAGTTTTTATCTGTGATCAGACATGAAAATATTACAGGTTATCAATCATCAACAAAAACTGATGTTTTTTCAAGCTAATTTCGTTTAATGACCACAGAGTATCAATTCCATCAGTAATATTTGAATTTTATACTTTTTGTCTGAGACTTCTTTTTACTTTTCAAGAAATAAAAACTCACAAACTCAACTTCTAAGAATCGTCATCCAGTTAGGACGTCAGGCTATTTACTGGTTATCCAGTATGAAGCGTCTCGTGTGGAGAACTCCAGTTTCCACCACCGCTGTGAAGACCTAATGGAGCGTAATGGTCTGACTCGGTCGGTTGCCGTCTCTCACACTCCTGCAGCTCGAAAGGAACTTCGAACCGACAAACCGTTTGGTGGGGAGACGACGCCATCGTACAAATCAGCACGGACCAGTTCATCGGGCACTTCCAGCCTAAAGAACACACGCCTCGCTTGCAGAGCGACAAAGTTGCCCCGTTGACTCTCCGAAAGGTTAAAAATCAGGCGTGGTGAGCCTTCATTCAGCCAGAATCATCTATGGCTGTCAAATCAAAAATGATCTTGTCATTTGACAACAGAAGCAGGAGGAACAAGGCTTCACCTTGAAGACCCTGCCGGAGGAATGGAGTCTTCAGAAGGCCATTGTCAGGCTGTCAGAACTCCGAGACCCTCTTTGCTCCGGCAGAGCTACCCCCAGCCTGGCTCGATGAACTCATCACACCGATGTGAGGTGGGGTTATGAGCTCTGGGACACAGCATGACATCTGTCAAATTGTCTTTTACTCGTGTGGACACAATGACAAATCAATCATCAGCTGGTCTTTCAGCAGACCTAACAGAGATTATCTTTCACTGAGTCGCGGTTTTTAGATATTTATTAACATTAATATTATAAAAATAAATTATATATATATATATATATATATATATATATATATATATATATATATATATATATATATATATATATAATTTATTTTTTTTATATTTTCATTTATTTATTTAACAAGGAGAATTGCTTTGTTGTGTTGCGGCTACATAAAAGTGGAGAACAAATGACTGGTAGATGTTTCTAATGAGTAACATATAGATTAAGGCCATAAAAGAAGTAAAGTAAAGTAAAGTAAAGTAAAAATACAATAAAACAAAACAAAATAAAATAATATCAAATCAAATCAAATAAAATAAAATAAGCACAACTGTTGCATTTTCATTTTTCTGGCAGTTCTGCTGTATCAAAAAATAAATAAAAATCACACCAAACGGAGTAAAAATTAGGCAAATATGTGACATAATCAGGTACATTACTTGTCTTTATTGGGCATAACATGATAAGTCATAAGCTATTACGTACATTTCCTCACTACTTGTTGCATCTGATGTAGTTCAGAGTAAACTATTTTTATGCCAATGCATGAAAAACACATGCATTACCATTTCATGCTAATCCCTGAAATAAAACAGATAAAAATTTAGATAAAATGCAGATAAATACTTTCAACAGTGTGTTGTTCTGACATGAAGACGGGGTGGAGCTGTGGTTCCTGACCCCTCTGAAGCCCGGCCGTGTCACAGGCTTGTCTGTCATGCAGCACCACGATTCTATAGGGGATGACCTCTCCGCTGCCCTCCCTCAAGACCAACAGTGGCCACATGGCGATTGGCTAACTGGATTTTAAAACAGCTCAGGAACAGAAGTGAAGGGAGGAGCATGTGATCAGATGTTGATAGAGACACAAGAGAGAACGTCTCAATCACCTAATAAGGACTCTGGTTTCGTCTGCTACGATTCTCCTCCATCATCGTCCTCTAATAATCTTCACATGAAGTAGATCAAACTTAGTGGTTTGTAGTTTTTTTTTTATGAGAATCAATATTGAGGAATTTGCTTTTGAACGTTATGATCTGCACAAACCAACCCAGCGGCAATGACTGGAGAAAACTGGCTTTAAAATATACAGATTGCCAGCTGCAGGAAAGTAAAGCCTCCTGAAATGAAGTTTTAAGTTATCAGTTGTGGATGGAAAACAGGATAAGTGGTAAAAAATACAAATAAACCAGTTAACCAAATCCTTGATTCCCCAGTTCAATGACTTCTGCTTCTTCGTTGTGCACAGAGCAAATGCATCTTGCAGTAGAAAGATGCATCTTGCAGTAGAAAGACGCATCTTGCAGTAGAAAGACGCATCTTACAGTAGAAAGACGCATCTTGCAGTAGAAAGACGCATCTTGCAGTAGAAAGACGCATCTTGCAGTAGAAAGACGCATCTTGCAGTAGAAAGACGCATCTTGCAGTAAAAAGATGCATCTTGCAGTAGAAAGATGCATCTTACAGTAGAAAGACGCATCTTACAGTAGAAAGACGCATCTTACAGTAGAAAGACGCATCTTGCAGTAGAAAGACGCATCTTGAAGTAGAAAGACGCATCTTACAGTAGAAAGACGCATCTTGCAGTAGAAAGACGCATCTTCCAGTAGAAAGACGCATCTTGCAGTAGAAAGATGCATCTTGCAGTAGAAAGACGCATCTTGCAGTAGAAAGACGCATCTTGCAGTAGAAAGACGCATCTTGCAGTAGAAAGATGCATCTTGCAGTAGAAAGACATATCTTGCAGTAGAAAGACGCATCTTGCAGTAGAAAGATGCATCTTGCAGTAGAAAGATGCATCTTGCAGTAGAAAGACGCATCTTGCAGTAGAAAGATGCATCTTGCAGTAGAAAGACATATCTTGCAGTAGAAAGACGCATCTTGCAGTAGAAAGACGCATCTTGCAGTAGAAAGACGCATCTTGCAGTAGAACGATGCATCTTGCAGTAGAAAGATGCATCTTGCAGTAGAAAGACGCATCTTGCAGTAGAAAGACGCATCTTGCAGTAGAACGACGCATCTTGCAATAGAACGATGCATCTTGCAGTAGAAAGACGCATCTTGCAGTAGAAAGACGCATCTTGCAGTAGAAAGACGCATCTTGCAGTAGAAAGACGCATCTTGCAGTAGAAAGACGCATCTTGCAGTAGAAAGACGCATCTTGCAGTAGAACGATGCATCTTGCAGTAGATGCACCCATTCATGACATCTGCACAGTAACTTTTAATTAATTCTGCTTTTAATTAGTTTAATATAATTATTGATTTCAATGTGATTTTACGATTTGTATTTTCTTTTATGCTTTTTTTTTGTAATGCTTTTAATGTTTCATGTAAAGCACTTTGAATTGTCTTGTACATGAAAGGTGCTGTACAAATAAACTTGCCTTACCTTGACGCTAATAACTATGAAGAAGTTTCTGTTGGAGAAAATGACTTTTTACTTTTCAGACTTCTACTTTTAAATGTGTTTTCTTTGCTCATCTATAAACAAACAGTTTAATATGGGACACTTGTGACTTCTGTAACGTGACGCCAGCTGGGAAACAGTCAAACGTTGGGATTTGGGGCAAACATCAGACGGCTTGAACAGGTGGAAACACTCTGGACGCTCGCTTTGGCATTAATCTGCTGCTAACAATGCATACACCTTATCATCAGCAAGTCGTCATGTGCACTCCACATGCTAAAAGTTGCTGTCGGGGAGCCACTTCAGTCTGAGTTGGGGGGGGGAGGGGGGGCATTGTGAGGGCTGGTGACAGGTGGGAGTGAATCTGTGTGTGTGAGAGAGAGAGTGGGGACAGAGGGAGGGAGGCAACTGCTGTTGGTCTGCTGGGAGCAGATGTTGGAGATCTCTGTAAACTGTTAATAGCTACAGGATCTCATTACATTTAACTCTTTAAAGGCCAAAGTTCCACTGGGGAGGAACCCCTCGGTGCCTCAATGCCCACCTGACACATGTTTACTCTGCTCAAATTAGAGGATGCAACTTAATGCCACATGAGGCGATTTCATTGGCTTTGCTTCTGTTAACTGTGCAGTGTGGAGTAACATTCAACACACCTAAAAATATGGAAAACATGTGACTGTAAGCTTTTTATGGGCATATTTGTCTCCTTTCAAGTCACAAAATCACTCACTGGGGCCAAAAGAGTCGAAAAGATTTAAGGTCTCTGCGTATAATTTTAGAATTTATGCTGTAAATCATCAACTTTTGGTCCATGTGACTCCAAACACACGCTCGATGTCTTTTGTTCCTGCAGCTAAAGGGCATTTAGGGGAAACAAAAATAAACCGAGCCTTGTTACTTTAAGCGGTGCTGTTCCGGTGTTCAGAGCGAATTCGATGACAAAACTGAATCCAGCAGCTGTTTGCTGAACATTCACATGAGCATGCACCAATCCGAGCACCACCGCCGTTTGACCCCCTCCCTTCCATTTATTTTGGTCGGCGGTTTGTTGAGCATGGCCTCCGCGACGTGCTTTCTGACCTTTATTTACCGTGAGAAGACTCGCCAAGCGCAAGGTTCCTTTCAGCGCGCTCCTTCGCACTCTTCCAGTTATGGAAATTCCCACCGGGGCGCATCGCGGCGCCCATCCAGCGATGGGCTGCAGTTACGCAGGGATTAAAATGCCTTGCTAAAAGGCATTTTGATAGTAGCACAAGCAGGGCAGAACATGACCCCTTCTAGGCAACAGTGTGAAGCTTTAGGTTCATAAATCACATCCCAGCTCCTCTAACCTTCAGGATGTTCTTCCTCTCACCTTGATTCCTCCCATCCGCTGCTCGCCTGTGAACTCTTTGCCATTTTTCAGCCAGTGGATGGTCGGCGTTGGGTTTCCGGTCGCGGCGCAGCGGAACTTGACGGTGTTGGCTGCTGGAACAGCCAAGAGCTTCTTGTCCATCCGTTCAGGCTTGGACCAACGTGGAGGTTCTGTGGGTCAAAAACATGAAAGAGGTCTTTTAGTCGTATAAAACAGACTCCATGAAGGAGAATATATGCAAATCAAGCTGCCTATTAGGTTTAATATTTACACTAAGTTAAAAGATTAAAATAAAAAGGCTTCTCAAGTAAGTCTTTGTCTGATTAGCTTGGGAAGGACCTGCCATTATCTCTGCCGAAGCAGATCTTTCCCTCTTTTCTTTAAAAAAAAAAGAAAGCTTTTGTGTATTCTTAGATCATAGAAAGTTTGGGGAAAGACCTTCCAGGAATTTATAGTTACATGTTGTTGTAATTGCATAAAGATGGTGCAGATGGGATGACTTTTCTCCTGCCCCGTTTTGAATGCGCTGCATCTTGGATGAGTTATGTACTTGGCCAGAAGAAATGTGAGTTTGCGGTTTCACAAGAGATCTTCCTTCATCGAAATGCACAAAAGTACCAACACTGTTTACAGAGACCGACGTGAGCTTTAAAGTTTCTGTGTTTTCTTTTCTGTTGAAGCAACAGACTGAGATTCAGGGAGACGGGATCCATCAGCGGCCACTTTCCCATCGCGCATACTCTGACGCTTGTAAAACCCAACCTGGTCGACAAAGAGATACTGTTATGTACAAGACACCCAAGTGGTGTGAAACACAGTTTGACAGATTTTGAAAGAACATAAAATTGGTGCCTGAAGCGTCACAAAAACCGAACTTATCTTCTTCCCCCTGAAAACAATGCGAATCGTCCCATCCCGAGTTCAGAAACCTGTCAGGGCGATTTATTGAGTTGTATTGAGAAGTTGTTGGACAAAGAGAGAGTAGCCAGTCACACAGGCTCATTGTTGCCGCTGTGTGGGTGAGGAGGGTGAGACCACTGAGGCATGACTCACTCACGCCCTTTAACCAGGACAAAAGCTGGGGAGGTGGCTGACCGGTCATCAGATGTCTCTTTTTACTTCACAAACGCAGGAGGAGAGGAGTTTATTACCATCTCAATGGCAGCACTTGGTGTGTGTGTGTGAATGTGTGTGTGAATGAGACGCTATGAGACGAGGATTAGCTCGTAGTTGGAGAGTAACTCTCAGCCTCAGCACCACCAGCAGGCATTTTACCTCACTGCAACTCAGGTGAGATGTCACCCACATCTGATTAATCTGAGCTGCACGTGTGTGTGTGTGTGTGTGTGTGCTTATCGAAAAAGCTTGATACATTTCTGACACACACACCTCTTTGGCTACTGCCTTCAAGCACTGGCTTCAGCTTCACAGAGTAACTCCAACCAGACGGAGGGAGTGATGCGATGAAGGCTGCAGCCGCATCTCTTCAGAAAGCAGGCAGAGTGTTACTAAACTCTATTAAACAGGCTGGAAACTGTGTGTGTGTGTGTGAAGCAAAGCCTGCCGTTGTTTGAGTTAGACTCCCCAGCTTGCAAAGACAAACACTCTCCACGTGAAACCACACACACACACACACACACACACACACACACACACACACACACACACACACACACACACACACACACACACACACACCACCTCCACCTTAAGAGGGAAATATCTGTAAGGTTTCATGACGTCTCTGCATATGTGGAGCGACTCGTTGCTTTTCTCACGGTGTGGCACAAATCACCATGGAGTCTGAACACATTGTTTTCTTGGCTTTGTAATCAGCCACACACACACACACACACACACACTGGGTTTTAAACAGTCTCGCTCCTGATGTGTGGTCCTGCTGCTCCTGAACTCATGTGGACCTAAAACACACACCTTCCTGCGGCCACAATGACATCTTTAACTAAATACACACCGATGTGAAGAGAGAGAGGTTTCTGTTGTTTAAGTCCACGTAACACACAAGGCTGGATGTCAGTCAAACAGAGGGGGTGGAGCTCAGATGTCTTTTCTCTCCCTGTTCTGTCAATATATTTCTAGTTCTTCTTCTACAACTTATAATCTCAGGAAACAAACAGCACTTTCCCTTCCAACATCATCTTCCTTGTTTGGGGACGGGGTAGACCGAAGGGCTAAATGTGTGGTTTTTATTTAATAGTTTAAGTGGAACTATTATGTGCATTTCTGGCTAATTTATTTTTATTTCTGAGACCAGAAGGGCTGGGATTGATGGAGTTATTGTCACAAATCTCTTTATTTACTTCAGACCGACCCTCTCCGTAGGCTGTCAGATCAGCCTGCGGGCAAAACGAGTGGATTGAGACTCTTCCGCATTAAGCCCCGCCTCCCGCCACTGCACTACATCGGGAGCGCGCACCGCACCTGCTTTCGCCATCATTGTAACATCTCATAAACAGAAGGATTAGGCTGATATGAACTCAAAAAAAACAAAACAAAATACCATGTCAACACATAGCATACAGCCCTACATGTTGGAACCTGAATCAGACCCTGAAAACGAAGTGGAAAACAGCAACCCACAGCAACGAATGCAGCAGGATGTCTCTCTTTGGTAAACTCACCAGCCATCGTTGGAAATAACTTTATCCCACGTTTTCCACCCGCCTGATGTATTTGTACATGCCCTTGTTAACCAGTAGAAGGTAACCAATCACCCAACCTTATCCCCCGGGACGTCACAAGGATTTCCAAATAGAAAAAACTCTCTAAAGCGTTTTTCGTCACCATGGAAACCGAACGGAGAGCGTGCTGGAACTTA
Organism: Telmatherina bonti; assembly: GCF_933228915.1. Lineage (NCBI taxonomy): Eukaryota > Metazoa > Chordata > Actinopteri > Atheriniformes > Telmatherinidae > Telmatherina > Telmatherina bonti. The sequence goes on from NC_136631.1 coordinate 32,379,534, forward strand.
AACTCAAACTCAAACATGCGTTTAGGTGATAAAAAACAGTGTCGTTCACATGTCTGATGAGGATTCAACTCTGTAACACTGTGGAAAGCTCAGAAAACTCCAAATACCATCATAGCACCCCTTTAAAAAGAGGCGATGAGGTCAAGAGAAATGCGGGATGTAAAAGCAGGAACTGAAACAATATGAAATGATTTAAAAGGAAAAGACGACTGTTAAAGCTGCAAACTAAATTAAGATTATTTTCATCCCTTTTCTCTTGATAAAAGCCAGATTAAAAGGACATTTATCACTTTTTTTTAATAAATGGAGGATTAAATTGACTCAACAGATGTGACGTTGGATTATTAAAACACAAAGAGCGAATTTTACCACAATAATTCCTTCTTTGGTCTTTTTGTCCAGACCAGAACCTCTCGCCATAAAAACAGTTTCTTCCCCTCTGCCGTCGGACTCATGAACACATAATACCTGAGCTGGACACTTTATAACTTCAGTCACTTAAACAAGTCATGTCACATCACTTCATCTATTGCACTGCCAATTTGCACAGTTGTTTGGATGCTACTGTTCATACTGTACATATCTACATGTCTACATGCGAAATTACTTTTACCTTTACTTTTATTATACATTTTTAACAAAAAAAATTATGTATGTATATTCATTTGTCTGCATGCCCTTACCTTATTTGTAAAATAGTTGTAAAATAGCTGTATTTCTACTTTTATATTACTGTTCAGTGTTTTTATTATTTTTATTATTCAGCACCTTATCACCGAAAGTTCCTTGTCTGTAAATTGTTAAAAAAAACAATGGCAATAAAAGTCTTTCTGATTCTGATACTTCACCAATGTGACATTTGTCATCTTTTAGATTTTTTAAGTCTTCAGTTGTTAAGAATGAACATTTTAACGTTGACTTCAAGTCCATAAGACATGTTAACAAGCTTATTTACATGATCTATGAGAAACAATGAAACCCAAAACTTGTGGACAGGTTAGCCAGGCTGTCCAGGCCTACATAGCAGGTGTTAGCTGCTATCTGCAAGGATCAGGCTCTGCAAGGCAAGTGAAAGCTGAGACTTTGTCCATTTCTAGCAAGCGAGTGGTTTTGCTTTGCCAAATATTATTATAATTTTATTAAATTTGTCCTTAATATGTTTGTTTTTAAAACATCTTAAAAGAAATATCATGGGCAGGCCAGGTCTGACAAAGGCTAGGTCAGAGGTCATGTAGAAAACTGGGGGAACCAGTAGACTACTAGCAGGATTTGGCTTTTCAGCTAATTTACATGAACTATTTGGAACCAGCGAAGTACCAGCCTTGCGCAATCCAGGAGGAAAAGTTAGCAAGCTGAGCTAGTGACCACTGCTCAGAGCTAGCACGCATGTCACAGCTGCTAGATACCAAGACGACGCTAGGCATGACAAGCGAGACCTAACAGCTGAGACTTGGACCAACCCAAGCTTGTGAGTAGCTGCCAGCAGCTAGCACCTGGTTGCCTAAAGAAGGCAGCGTCTCCATGAGACCCAAGTTAACTTCTTCTTGTAGCTTCTGCTTTTGTCATTATGTTTATAGATCCCCAATAAATTAATGAGAGAGGTGTAGAGTCAGAAGATGTCCATGTCCACATGGGGGTCATGCTGGCTGGACATGGACATGTGAGGGTTCAATATGGGCTGCAGACAAGGCCGGATTACCCAATGGGCATTATGGGCATGGGCCCAGGGGCTCCTACCAATTGGGGGCTCATGTAGGGCATACTTCAACAGTTTGGACATAAAACAAAATGTTCACAAAAGCCAGGTAGTTACACCACAGTGTCTCGTGTACTGCTATTGGTACCACTGGCTGAGAGATGTATGAAAAGTTGTTTCACTGTGTATCAATCACAATTTTTACAATGTTGTGGAATGGGGCCCCTGGAACACTCTGGGCTCAGGGGCCTGTGCACTTTTAACCCGGCCCTGGCTGCAGATAAAGGTCCACAGTAGGCTTGTCCACAGTTTCCACAGAGCCTCACCTGTGTTTGTCAAGTTGGTTCTGACTGGGTTTTGGCTGTGGACCAACTTGGTGAGTTGCAAAGGACCCATGTAGGCCCATATCCAAGTTTGCAAATCCCATGTGGTTTCAGTTACATGAGCCCCGAAGCCCATGTGGGCCGAATGAGTCCTGTAAAGGATGTAGGTGAGCTAAGTGGGCATGGGGAGCCCGTGTGGACTGGTTACATGTTCCCCAAGTTAGGCCTCAGCTGAAAGCCAGTCAGAACCATCTTGTAAGCCATGGGTGAACACAGGACACACCACTGTGGGTACTGTGGACGAACCCACATGGGGTCCTTATCTGAAGCCCAAATTTAACCCTTAAGGGCCCCACATGGCCATGCTGACTGGGTGGGTACAAGGGATTGTTCCTTCTCCAGTATTACCCTGTGGAGTTCTGCGCTGTACAGTAATCTCAACCCGTGTCTAATGGGGTGGATGGTATTTCCTCAGTAGAGGGCAGTGGGATTTTCTAGAAGGGAGGCATAGATGGGAGGGAGGTGGGTGACCCAAAACAGATACCCTTCCACCTCCTCTGGGGCGGGATATCCAAACAACCGAGCCCTGCTTGGGTATGCAGTTGCTGTAGTGGAAACTGGTTTACCATGACATCTTCTCTCAGCTCTGTCCCAGTGTCACGTCCACCTGTCAGCAGCAGAGGATAACCAGGGAGGGAAATCTCTCCGGGAGACTAAAAATACACAACGGGGTTCCAGTTTGGTTGGTTTACGTTTGATAACAGATTGTGTGTAAGAAGGAATCACTGAGCGCAGAAAAGGTGAGGTCAGTCAGAGGGAGGGGAGTTTGCTTCCACTCACACCGTCTGTTGCAACTGTACATATTTACAGCTTTTAGATGGACGTATATTACATATAAGCATGGGCTCTATAGCTGATCACAGATCATCTTAAACGCCACAGAGGTGGGAGTGATAATTTCATAAATTATTTAAACTTTTCAACTAATTTCAGTGAGATTTGATGGATTGTTATGCAAGAAAAGCAAAAAAAAGTTTGAGAAGGATCCAGATTCTTTTAACCAAACATTTCTTTTAAACTTTAGTTATTTTGTATTTTCTCATGAACTGCTAATCTAAATGAGAGAAAGAAGACAAATGTTTGTCATTATTGTGTGTCATAGTGTTGGTTTTGATGCTAATCCAAATAGATTCAATTTTTTAAAAATGCTTTCTACTTTTAAAATGAGATAAGTGGATTTTTTAAGATTTTCTTTGCCTAAAACAAACAAAGAAAAGGAAAATGAGGGTATTTATCTTGTGCTTGGATTATGTGGTGCAACAAGTGTTCCATAGAGACTGAAACGTACAACCACACCGCCTCCTCAGCTTTCTCTTCCCTTTCCTTCTGACTTGTGTTGCAGGTCAGAGAAGCGTGACAGAGGCGCTCCTACCAGCCTGACTTCAGCGCAGCAGAACTCAGCTGCAGCAGGACACACAGCGGTGCCGATGCCCGGGGCACAAGGCCCTTTTCGCGCTCAGACACCGATCTGTGGAAAGGAGGGGGTGTTTTAATTGTGTAATTGTATAATTTGCCCTCACTGACGCCTGCGAGCACACAGGCAGACTTCATTCCAGATTACACTGGGGCTCTTTGAAGGCACGCTGCCCAGGAGGACCTGCAGGGACTCAAGGCAAACAGAAGTGGAGGAACAGCGGCTGTGGAGCAGCATAGCGTGGCCCGGCGTCCGGTTCTCTGCTCTCCTGCCAGGGTAAACAAGGAGACCGCATAGCTCTGGTGCACAGCAGAGCACAGATTAGGCTCTGTTAACATTCCTCCCCCCTCACACACACACACACACACACACACACACACACACACACACACACACACACACACACTGCCCTTTCACTTCACACAGTGTGTGTGCATTGCTTCCTAATTAGAAAAAATACTCACTTTCCTCACATTTATTAGGCGGGGTCTTTAACTTTCTATTCGCTCTATCTGCTTCACATCTAGACGCACCTCATCATCGGATGAAACAGATGATGCTCTGACAATAAAAGGTGAATTAAGCTTTAAATTTGTTCAGTTTAAATGTCATTTTCTGACTCTGTCTTAAGGATTGTTTTTAATCAAGACTGCCATCACAAACTTACATCCATTCAGTTTTTTTAAATTAAGTTCAGATCAGATGCTCAAAATCCCATCTTAATAAGCTTCTTTGTGTTTTTTTTGCTTAACATGTCAGAAATGTGACATTCCTGGTGATTCACACAGCAATGTGCACGCAAAAACACAAGCGGTTTCATGGTAAGGGTTCCAAGTCAAACCATGACGCGACGCGACAAGATGTAGAAGTCAATGTTCAGAATCAAACGCCTGAAAGTGTGTTTTAGGTCAAATGTTAATAATCAGAAATGATTTTGTAGCTGAATGTGATCAGAATAATCTGTATGCAGGAATCATCGTTAATCCTGACATGAACATGCACATAAACCTTGTTATTATGGAGCAGTTGCTCATTGATAAGTCTTCACAGGAAAATATGGCCGGGGTTTAAAACTCATCTGAGGCCCGTGGAGTCTGAGATGTACTTCTCTGGATTTTGCAGTTTTTCTGAGTGTTACAGTCTGACTTAGAGTTGAAGTTGCAGGAATATTCTCTGCTGGGAGGGTGAAACTGGTTTTAAACCAGTCTCAGTATGGAATATAACGGCCTGCATACTGGTTAGAATTGATTTTCACCTTTTCTAGACTGATGAAAACAGATCAGGAATCACTGAGCGCAGAGAAGGTGAGGTCAGTCAAACGGATAGAAAGTAGCTTCTAGCTAAATCTGACATATCTACACACTGTATTAAATTTGTACAAAGTGTTCATTAATGGGCATTGTCTTCATTAAATTAAATAATATAAATAAACAAAATGAGCAACAACTATTTGTTCAATAGGATAATTTCTGATGTCTTTCCTCCTTGTCATTAAGTTAAAAACATGAACTGCCAAAACCTTTTTTGGCATTTTTTTTTTTTACTTGTAGAGGTGATCATGCCCCTTGTAATGGACTGGAGACCAGTGACGGACTGGAGACCAGTAAGGGACTGGAGACCAGTGACGGACTGGAGACCAGTGACGGACTGGAGACCAGTGGCGGACTGGAGACCAGTAAGGGACTGGAGACCAGTGACGGACTGGAGACCAGTGACGGACTGGAGACCAGTGACGGACTGGAGACCAGTGAAGGACTGGAGACCAGTAAGGGACTGGAGACCAGTGACGGACTGGAGACCAGTAAGGGACTGGAGACCAGTGACGGACTGGAGACCAGTGACGGACTGGAGACCAGTGACGGACTGGAGACCAGTGACGGACTGGAGACCAGTAAGGGACTGGAGACCAGTGACGGACTGGAGACCAGTAAGGGACTGGAGACCAGTGACGGACTGGAGACCAGTGACGGACTGGAGACCAGTGGCGGACTGGAGACCAGTGGCGGACTGGAGACCAGTGATGGACTGGAGACCAGTGACGGACTGGAGACCAGTGACGGACTGGAGACCAGTGACGGACTGGAGACCAGTGGCGGACTGGAGACCAGTGATGGACTGGAGACCAGTAAGGGACTGGAGACCAGTGACGGACTGGAGACCAGTGACGGACTGGAGACCAGTAAGGGACTGGAGACCAGTGACGGACTGGAGACCAGTGACGGACTGGAGACCAGTGACGGACTGGAGACCAGTGACGGACTGGAGACCAGTAAGGGACTGGAGACCAGTGACGGACTGGAGACCAGTGGCGGACTGGAGACCAGTAAGGGACTGGAGACCAGTGACGGACTGGAGACCAGTGACGGACTGGAGACCAGTGACGGACTGGAGACCAGTGACGGACTGGAGACCAGTAAGGGACTGGAGACCAGTGACGGACTGGAGACCAGTAAGGGACTGGAGACCAGTGACGGACTGGAGACCAGTAAGGGACTGGAGACCAGTGACGGACTGGAGACCAGTGACGGACTGGAGACCAGTGGCGGACTGGAGACCAGTGGCGGACTGGAGACCAGTGACGGACTGGAGACCAGTGACGGACTGGAGACCAGTGGCGGACTGGAGACCAGTGGCGGACTGGAGACCAGTAAGGGACTGGAGACCAGTGACGGACTGGAGACCAGTAAGGGACTGGAGACCAGTGACGGACTGGAGACCAGTGACGGACTGGAGACCAGTGGCGGACTGGAGACCAGTGGCGGACTGGAGACCAGTGACGGACTGGAGACCAGTGACGGACTGGAGACCAGTGAGGGACTGGAGACCAGTGACGGACTGGAGACCAGTGGCGGACTGGAGACCAGTGATGGACTGGAGACCAGTGACGGACTGGAGACCAGTGACGGACTGGAGACCAGTGACGGACTGGAGACCAGTGGCGGACTGGAGACCAGTGACGGACTGGAGACCAGTGACGGACTGGAGACCAGTGGCGGACTGGAGACCAGTGATGGACTGGAGACCAGTGACGGACTGGAGACCAGTGACGGACTGGAGACCAGTGACGGACTGGAGACCAGTGGCGGACTGGAGACCAGTGACGGACTGGAGACCAGTAAGGGACTGGAGACCAGTGACGGACTGGAGACCAGTGATGGACTGGAGACCAGTGACGGACTGGAGACCAGTGACGGACTGGAGACCAGTGGCGGACTGGAGACCAGTGATGGACTGGAGACCAGTGACGGACTGGAGACCAGTGACGGACTGGAGACCAGTGACGGACTGGAGACCAGTGGCGGACTGGAGACCAGTGACGGACTGGAGACCAGTGACGGACTGGAGACCAGTGGCGGACTGGAGACCAGTGATGGACTGGAGACCAGTGATGGACTGGAGACCAGTGACGGACTGGAGACCAGTGGCGGACTGGAGACCAGTGACGGACTGGAGACCAGTGACGGACTGGAGACCAGTGGCGGACTGGAGACCAGTGGCAGACTGGAGATTAATGTGACGCCGTAAGGACCAGATAATACTTAATAAATCCTGATTTGTGAATTCCTGGCTCTTTTTTTCCACTCATGACAGCATTTTTCTGGAGCTTTGTGAAAAACCAGCTCATGTCTTTGGCAGCTTTGCTTATTAGACTCCTAAAAACGCTCATTTTCCCTTTTCTTTTTCCAGCTTTCTTCCCAGCTCCCATCTTCAAATTCTCTCTGTCAATCAGCAACGTTTCCATTCCCTGTCCTCATTAAGAGCTCGGCGCTCTCGTCGTCTCGGCTTTCTCTGCCTGTGGATGCGGCTGCTCTTCCGCTCGCCATCGGGGACTCTCCGTCTGGCTGTGTGGCTCGTCACATGGCTCCTTTCCTGCTACAGTCAGCTAATTAGTGCTGGCTTAGCGGACATTAAGCACCGATAGGGGTTTAATGTTTCTGAGCTAATCCCTCTCCTTTTGGCCAGGAAACCAGAGCCTCATATGTCATGAGGCGGACTTACATCCAGAGATTAAGTCTGGCAGTCAGGGGCTATTTACTGGCATTCAGGATATCTCCAGTAAGCTGTTGCCGCTGCTGCCACTTCGGCCCGTTTGGAAAACACTCCAGGTTGTCAGCGCAAAGCGAAGCTGCGCATTCAAACACGCAGAGCTTTTTCAGCTAAAGGTGTTCAGGCTCATCTGCAGCGACTTGCAGCACAAAGACGGCAGGGAGAAGCTTTCTGCGGGGTTACTCTGCATCTAAATGTGCTGCTTTCATGTCCAATGTGTCTGGATGAAAGCTTCCAGCGGGCCTCGCAGATAAAAAGCTGCGAATATGAGGCAAGATTGCATTTTATGTTACATGCACGGAGTTTAAAGTCACAGCAACAATAAGGGAGACAGGTTTAGTGCATCCAGGCAACGTTCCTGTAATTATCGAATGAAAGAGAGTTGGTGCAAAATAACTTTTCAGCAGTTTTCTGAAACCTTTTCATGGACTTTTCTCTGAAATTTCCACGTTTTCAGGCACTGAAAATGTCTCGTTTTATCCATCACATCTTCTAAAGGCTTTCCCTTTGCCATGAAACTTTAATGAAGACCACAGGCCAGTCCGGCTGCTTCAGCAGGAGCATCTCCCAAAGTCACTGTCTTGGTATTTCTCTTTGAGTGGAGAGTGACGACATGTGCTGGAGAGTCCCGCCGTTTACAAAGCGGCTTTGATTTCAGAAGGGCGTCTCCGTCACTCAGACTGCTCCATATTTTACTTCTGGCACCAAATTGTTTGAAAGTTCATTTGGACCGGGAGTCATTTTTATTAAATCATGACTTCTCTGACATGACTGGGTTGTTTTTTTTAGTCGCCGTTTGCTGTCGTGACTCGTCTAATTAAATGTTTCTAAACGCATGAAGTATGCAAAGTGTCTGGTGCACACCCATCCATCCAGTCATGCCACTTTTTCACTCTATTTTCCTCTTCGTTTCTCCCCCGTTGTCTCCCATCTTTTACAGCATTTTCCTATCTAATTACTTTTTATTTTCCTGATTTTCCTCCGCCTGTCGGCGCCTCACCTTCAGCCGTCTCGCTCCATATGGCACAATAAAGGCAGCGCAGAGTGGCGTCTGGCTGGGGTGGAGACGCTTTCCGTCTCTCTGCAGTCGTGCTTGCAAACAGATCGGAGCGCTGCAGAGCCTGCGAAAGCCATGCCTCATTGTTCCCTCTTCACCTACACCTGAACTCAGCACATCCCTGAATGCCAAATGAGCTCACATCACAGTGGAGCACTTACAGGCACGTTACCTGCTGGAAAGCTACCAGCGTTTGATCTGTGCAGCAGGTACGTGCTCTGGGGTGCAGGTTTAATGTGAGTTCAGCAAGACAGCAGGTGCTTAGAAGAGCCATATAATGCCAATTACACACAGAAAATTCCAACGGCACTCGTATAAAGTTAAATCACCGGAAGAAAACAACTTTCTGAAAGACGTGCTGCTCTTACAGACGATGTCTTTTATCACAATTCAGGAATTAAAACAACGTCTAACTTTAAAATAATTAATACGTGAGCAAAGACAGAACTAAGATTCATTTAAAAACTAAATGCTATTATACAGTAGCAGTCAAAAGTCACAGACTCACCCATTAGACTCTTTTTGAGTCTAATGGGATAGTATGTCCAAACTTTTGACTGGTAGTGTATATAACCACTGGTAAAGTATTAATGATGTTTTTCTGCATGACGTCAAGCATGAAGCGAAAAAACATGCATATCAAATGTTTCTCAAATGTTTCATTTCTGAAAGAGATGCACCGATACCGATATCATGTGTGTGTATTAATGAAAGTGTTCTGATACCACAACCGATACCACACTAGTCAAGCCAGAGCAGATGTGTTTGATGCTTCGGACGTGTTTTAAATGAAATAAATGCCTTGAATGTTAAAATGTGACATTTTTTGTTACACAAAAAGCGAGATCTTTGTTTCAAAACCAGACATTTATAGTTGTATTTAGGTAAAATGTGCCTAAACAGAATAAAACTTACTGAAATTGTTAGATCTGTAATGTTATTATATTTGTATTGGTGAGGTAACTTTAGAAAGGATGGGTCATTTATTACAACCTAATGAAATCTTACACAGTTATAACAGCAGTAATAATAAGTAGTTACAATAATGTTCACATAAACAGATTTTGTATCGGTAAATATCATTATCTGCAGATATCGGTATCGGATCGGTGCATCTCTATTTTCGGCTGGAAGCCATTACTGCTGTTATTTTACTGCACAGACAGTCGACAGGAAGCTGAATCTGGAATTTTTAATTCCATAAAAGCGCCGGTTCAGTCAGACTTTTAATTTATTTTAATCCCATACGAATGAACATGAAACTGATCAAGTTTTAACCCTTTAAACCTGGCATCAGTGGGAATTCTGCTGCAGATGCATCTTGGAAGTGCCGACCGGCTCCCACACCTGACTTCACTCCGCGCTTCGTGTGGCGGGCGCAGCTCATTAACCTTAACGACGTGCCTCATGCTGCCTTAATCAAACGCAGGTTTCCCCTCACGACACGGTAAACCCACCACGTGCACGAGCGTGCTGGGTTTATGTGAAAAGAATCAAACATCTGGATGCTGTATGATTCAGAACCAATGACAGAAGAGAAACCGTCTAATTAGCAGATGAAGCAGATAAACTTGCCTGATCTCACCGTCACGTGTCGGGGGGGAAATTCTGGAGTCATCTTGGGTTTTTTTTCTTCTTAAACGTGTGAGATGCATATCTCACAAAACAAAGATATTTCTCTATCACCCTCTGCAACAAAAATACCATGACGTCACATGTCTTTATTTACGACAACATGGACGTCCTCAAAACTGTGTTGGTCTCATCCGTTGTCCAGGCACACTGAAGCCAGAACCGCTCCACATAGACGACCAACGGCGAAGGACGGGATCAAGGAGTTACTTTCCACCATCGGTGCATGACATGAGAGGGATGTTTAGTGGAAGTGACGTCATGAGATGGAAGGTTATTCTGACTGGATAGGATTAGAGGTGCGACCGCCGCCTAAAGGTTTGATCTGCTGATGAATGTGCTGAACAACGTGCAGATAGATGTGGGTGGATCTGTGGTTGGAGAACGAGGTGGTGTGGACTGGCCAGAGGGGGGGAGATATTCGGTTTTTACAAAAACCCGGCTATGTGTGGACAAAGGTGTGAGGCCTTGTCCACAACGTCACTTCCACAAAACATGCCTCCAACATGATCTGGTGTGGTGGCGGAAAATAATTGTCCTTACTGTGTCCTTATTATGATTTTGTTATTTGTATTTTCTTGTCATACTTTTATTGTTTCATGTAAAGCACTTACAATTGTCTTGTACATGAAAGGTACTATACAAATAAACTTGCCTTGCCTTAATGTCGTCCTTTGCCGTTGGTAGTTTATGTAGAGCGGTATAAGAGCTTGTAAAAACAAACAATAGACAACAGATAACACCATCACAGTTTCGAGGACGTCCATGCAGGTGTAAATGTAAAAGAGTTCATGTGTTCAGAAAGCAGTGTGCCGACGGTTTTACTTTGAAAAGGTCAGACAGGAAGTCCGTGCTGTGTTGTTGGTGAAAGTTTTACAGTGGTGACTAATAGTAAAAGATGCCAGTTCCGCAGAACTTCTTCATGTTTTTGTTTTATACATCATAAAAGTACAGGCGTAAGACCAAGACCCTCGGTTACATAAACAAAAGGTCGCACATGTGACGTCACATTTAAAAACAGCAAAACCCGGTTATACGTGTCCACATGACATACAGAGTATTCGCAAATCTTCCCTTAGGATGTTTTTTATACCATTGTATTTGAGTGCGTAAATCTGAGTCTTGGTGTGGATGAGAGGCCGAATCAGAGAAAAATACCTTTGTTTTGTGAGATATGTGCACCATGTGGAGAAAGTCTGATTCACAAAGCTTTGGCTTTCCTGATGTTGTTTTTATTTAGTCGCAATATTAATGTCATCATAGTTTAATGAGATTTATTCATTTCCTTTGTTTTATTTATGTTTTGAAGGTTCAGTAAAGCTTTAGAAGTATCAGCTTATCAGAAACAAGTGAGTGTGTCTATAGAGTAATATCAAAGAAAAGATTAAAAAAGAATTCACCATTTCCATTACCTGCATCTTCGGGGTCTTCATCATAGTCTTCGTCATCACCAGACGACAGTGAATCTGATGAAAGGAAACAGAAAACACTCAGGATTAATGACTAATTCCTGGTTTGGAACATTTATTTAAACAACTGATTCTAGAAATGTCTGAAGAACAGAAGCCTGCAAAAATAATTTATTTATACATTTATTTATGATTTAGCTTAAAAACCTTTAACTTAAATGGATTTTTGGCTTAACTTTCGCTACATTTTATAAAATATTTATATGAATTGGTGAAATGAAAGAACAAAATAAAAACAAAAAAAGCAAAACACAATTGTTACCAAATTTTCTTTTTAAAAATTCTGATAATTTAAAACTAAAATTGAAATATTTTGTGGATGCATTTTCACTACTTGAAAGCACTTTTATAATAATTTATATACATGCGATTTAAGTGTCACATGACCTCAGTCTTCAAGAGACATCATGAAGACCAAAATTATTCCCAGAAATCTATTAAAACTGTTGTTGAGAGGAGAAGAAAGGAGAAAAGAAAAGGAGAAATGAAGAAGATGCTATCGAGAAAAATAAACAGAAATTCTTGCATGTTAATACTTAAATGCTGTTTAGTGTGATTTAACAAATGGACACACGGTTCATTGAGAAACTCGTGAATGAGTCCACAGTTCTGTGAAGCGCGGCGGCTCTCACGTTTCACAACCCAAACATTTCCACACACGTCAGATACGAGAGGGTCGTTAGTAAAACTACGACACGCTCGGATGAAAATGTGTGCACTTTAGTGCAGACACGCAAACAGTTGAGTCTTTCAAGGCATTTGTGCAACACGCAACTCTTCCCAACAGGCTTGCGTGTCAGTCTAATTATTATTACTCACAGATACTGTTTAGATTTGCTGCATCATACTTTTTCACAGCAGCTTTTGTTCTAATCATTTTCCATCTGACCTTGGAGTTTTGTGGTTCAGCGCCTCAGGTCTGGTTAATGAGAGCCAGCTGTTACCTCGACAGCCCCGGTGAGCAAAGCCTGCTCCTGAAACTCCTGACTAGCAGGTTTTCGTTGCTATTATTCGACACCTCAGTCCATAACCCCCCCCCCCCAAACTCTGACTGTGGTACAACTCAGCAGAGAGATTTTATAAGTTTGGTGGATGTCATTCTTCTGACAACACCAAAGAAAAATGAAGAGAAAAAAAAAGAAAAACGGGAGAAAAAAAAGAAGAAGTGGTTGTGTAAACAAACCTCAAAATGGCATTGGGTGAGTGAGTAATTTTAGAAACTTTCAGAGAAAAACACATATGGTCCAATGTCTGCTGTCCCACCACAAATTACAAACAACTTTTCCATCTAGAAGCTTTTCTGTTTTTTTTTTTAAAGAGAGGCAAGAAGAAAGAAAGTTATTTTCACTATCGTCACTGACCAACTTCAAAGTATTTGGAAAATATAAATATTAAAGAAATCTAGTTTTCATGACAGCAAAACACTAAAAAGGAGAAGCAAAGAAACAAATCAGCACATTTAACAGCATGGGTGCCAAAAATGGGCAAAGAGGCGGAGCTAAGAGGGGGGCTGTGAGCGTGGAGGAGGATGACTGACATCTAGCGATCTGGGACCTTGCCTGTAGCTAAGAGCTATCTGAGCTAACCCCAAGCTAACGGGAGCTAACCAGCTAACGGAGGTAAGCAGGCTAAAGCTACGTCACGCTGTTAAATGGCTAAAAACCATCGTTGTTCTACGTTCCTCCCTTTTGAAGCAGGAGATCGGGTACCTGTCAATCAAAAGGACACGCCCCTCATTGTGCCAAACTTCAAGATAAAATTACTTTTTGTGAGTTAGAAAGAAATTCTCTCCCTTCATAGTGGTAATGAAGGTAAACCTGACCTATTAAGACTGTAAACATGTTTATTTCTGCTGTGAAGTTGGTCTTTTTAACATGGGAGTCTATGGGGATTCGCTCTGTTTTGCAGCCCCTAGTGGATGAAGGGGGAACCGCAGCTTTTAGCACTTCTGCATCGGCTTGTCTTTTAACCGCCGGAGGTTGCTGCTTGGTTTGCACTGAACACAAAACTATCATGTCCTGATTATTAATACAGCCCAGGAGAATCAGGAGTACTTTGAAAAACCATTTCTCACACACACAGTCCATTACCGCCAGACTTTTCACCTGAAACAGAGCTATGCCAGGAGGAAACCATATATCAACTCTGCACAGAGAGTCTGGAGACAAGCTGATCTCAGGCAGACATGTCCGCTGCTTAGAGTCCACATTTCAGCTGACTTTGGAGGGAAAAATAGTTTAATCTTAATCTAATATATGCTGCAAAGTTTAAAAACTAAATGTTTTCCCAGTTTTCTTCATCCACGTACAAAAAAAACCCATTTCTTTGATGAAGCCTCAGTAATTTATGATACACATGGAAAAACTGTAACCCTCCCTTTAATTTGCTGAAGCTTGCAGATAAATCCGCTCACTGCTTCTGTCTCCAACGTGCAGGATGTGCACAAAAAATGACTAGACCTTCTCCGCTGCCTGGATGCTGTCCAGATGCGGAATCTGATCGCGCTCTAAAGTATCTGACACCTTCCTCAAATATTTGCAGAACATGACAACAGTGCACGTGTGCTCTAGACATACAGGAGGCTCTGTGATGAACGTGGACGGAGCGGGACACGATATCCCTACACACTAACTTTACACATAATTCAGACACACACTGATGGCCAAAATGTTTTGCTTTAGCTTGCAATGAATTCGTGTCAGAGAGCAGAGCTGGACGTAAGTTCACTTATTTTATTCATGCAATAGATTAAAAAATAAACTAAATCAGTTTGAGCAGAAAGAAGCTTTTTGATGGAGGATGATGTGAAGTCTGGAGCGGACATGTGGGTCCAGGAGGACAAGTTGTCCACTTCTAATCAGCGATGGAAAGGTCTGTTTTCTCCTCTGCTTGCAGCTAAATATGCATGTGTGTGTGTGTGTGTTTTTGAAGAGCCAGGAGGGTGGACTAAGAGGGACAAACTCATGCATTTATTGCCGCCCCATCTGTTTTCAATGCAGGAATCTTTTGAGCTAATTGCTTTCTAATTAGTTGTCAATAATAGGCTCAGCTGGTGTCCTTCAGCTTTATGGGAAAATGCTGTCTGACTTCTAGACTGCTGTTTCCTTCCCTCTGAAACCCCCCCCGCCCCACCGACTCCTCCTCTCCAACCACCGCCGTATGTGCTTAATAAAGCTCTGCTTGCATCGAACACCACACAGCTTCTCAACCTGTTGCATCAGAAGTGTGTGTGGGACGTGGTCGAGCGTTAGCCGGTGAGCTGCTGTGTATAGATGTGTGTGTGTGTGGAGCTAAAATCAAGCAAGCAAGAGAAAATAATGGAGAGCTCCTCCTGAGAAAAGTGTCATGTTGAGATGTCGCTGCTGCAGCCATTCGAGTGTGTTTTATAGGAACTACTTTAAATCTCATTTTCTGCGTCAGACGGGCAAAAAAAGCAAATCAGGTGAAGTTTCAGGGAGTTCTGTGCCGTGACTCGACTCTCACCTGTCACCCGGATGGTGTAGTTGCTGAGCAGCGTGTTGCTCCGGGCGAGCCGGCACGAATAGACTCCGGAGTCCTCGTATGACACGTTGATGATGCGCAGCATCCTCTGGCCCAGTCGCGTTCGGTTGCTGGACACGAGTCCGGCGCCGTCTTTGAACCAGACGATGGGCTCCGAGTCCTCCAGGTCACATGAGATTTCCAAGGTGTCCCCCAAACCCAGGACATAGTTCTCAAGGAAGGCCGTCTCGCTGGACACAGAGTCTGTAATCAGAGTTTACACAAAGTCTTGATTCAGGCCTCATTTTTCCTCATATAGGTCTATATATATATATATATATATATATTCCCATAATGCCAGTAAACAGAAATATGTTCAGAGATTAATTAAGACATCCAAACTGATGTTATCACATTATGAGACAAAAATAAAGTTTGTACAATTCCAAGGAGACATTTTAACCAAACTTTCTTGTCATTTCTGATGGAAACAGACTGAAAGTGAACGAAAAAGAAGCCAATGTTGGCAGAAAAACGGTCGGAAAACAAAGAAAAGTGTTGATCAAATCCACTTTGAAAGCTCCCAAGACGATCTGAACTTCAAAATATGATCGTGTTCTTATATCTGTACGATCAAACTAATAAACTGTGAATGTGTTGGTTATTAGAGGGCTTAAATTCCATCAGGAGAGCTGCTTTTTCCTGCACAACAACCTTTTCCCCAAAAGTTCCTGTAGGAGAAGGTGGTGGTGCACAGCCAGCCACCGACCTGCTGGCGAGCGACCAGCTCATGTGCTTCTGGAAGCAACAGAAGGTTTTCTAGAAGAAGACAGATCTGTGCTGCATGGAGAATGAACCCCCCCGCCTTCTCCAGCCTTCTCTGACAAACACCAGCAGCTCCGACTGCCAGCTTGGTTGGAGTCAGGGAAAAACCAACATGTTTACCAACTTCTCTGAGGATGCCGACCTCTCACGAGGACGAGAGGGGGGGGGCAGAGACGTTGGGATAGAAGCTCCCTTGTTTCTCACTTCTCGCCATTAATCAGAAGTATCTTCGTATTCAAACTTCAAATGCGCCGTATCGCTGCTGGGGAGAGATGGGATGGACTACCTCATGCTTGTTTAGACAAAAAGGCCACTTATAAGCACACAGATGCATACGGGCTTTATGTTTGCAAGAGTGCAGCCATATTAGGACGTGTCTGAATGAGTGTTCACAGGCAAACAGCCAGCCGCCCATGGGAAACGCAGAACGAGGTGTTTGGAGCTGGTGATTTATGGAGGCGAACACGCCTGCTATTGACAGCAGCATGAACGTGAACCTGGCCCGTTCCAAGACCGCCTCAAACTGACATCAGGAAAGTGGAGACGAGGGGCAAAGCTGAACTCAGAAGCAGCCCAGACGAGGAAATCTTGGCGGAGAATACATAAGAGGTGCTTTAAATTATAGATGAGTTATCTGAATGTGACACAGGCAAACAAATGCACCTTCAAAGACCAACAGTTTATGTAAGAGAAGCAGCGGGCAACGCTGTCAGCTTATTATCCTGCCTGCAGAACAAGCTTTTATTCTACTCTTCAATGCTGCAAACTCAATTCCAAAAAACATGGAATGTTGCGGGGAATGTAAATAAAAACAGAACGCAATGATTCCAAGTCTCATATTTTATTCAACGCAACAAAAACCACCTATAAAAAGGTTGAAACTGAGTCACTTCACAAAATCATGGAAAATATAAAAAGCAAAAGTAAAAATGTGGAACAGAGACAACAGGAGGGAAAACACCTCAGCAAAATTCGACAACTAACTGGGTGAACTGGAAACGGGCCGAGAACATGACTGGGTATAAAAATGTTTCAGGGATTTTCTCAGACGTAAAGATGAAGAGAAATCATCAGAACTGAGACAAACAGTCTAAAAATTGTGGAACAATATTGGAAAAATGTTCCTCAGTGTAAAATAGTGAAGACTGAAGTTTCCACCCTCTACAGGGTGATTTCACCAGGATTCTGAGAATCAAGAGGAATCTCTGTGTGCAGGGGACAAGGCCAAAGGTCAAAAGTTGGTTGCTGTAATCTTGGCGTCCTCAGGCAGCGCTGCATTAAAACCAGACATGGTTCTCTACTGGGAACCAGTGCATGGACTCTCCTGGAATCTATTTCTGTGAACACATTCACCCAGAAATTAAAGCTCCGTCATGCAAATTAGAAGCCATGTGTGAACAGGATCCAGCAACGCGGCTGAATCAGAATTCTCTGGGCTAAAAAGCTCATTTAAATGGTCTGAGACAAAGTGGGAAACTGTTCTGTGGTCAGATGGATGGAAATGTGGGATTCTCTGTGGACAGCATGGACGGCGTGTCCTGCAGACTAAAGAGGAGAGGGGGGGATCCAGCTTGTTATCAGCCTGCATCTCTGATGGGATGGGGTTGCATTAGTGCCGATGGCGTGGGCAGCTTCCACATCTGGGAAGCTCCATCAATGCTGAAACATCTGCTCCCATCCAGACAACGTCTCTTTCAGGGAAGACCTTGCAGGTTCCACCATGCTGGACCACATCCTGCATCATCACAGCAGTATGGTGGAACAGGAGAACTGGTCTGCCTCCAGTCCAGTTCTTTCACCAGTACAAAACATCTGGAGCATCATGGAAGTCCAGTAACAGCCTCTCTTCATTGGCTGCCTGTTGAATCTAGAATAGAATTTAAAATCCTTCTCCTTACATATAAAGCCCTCCACAGCCAGGCACCACTATATATCAAAGACCTCATAGTTCCTTATATACCAAGCAGAGTACTTCGTTCACAGACTGCAGGCTTACTTGTGGTTCCTAGAGTCTCAAAGAGCCGAGCAGGAGGCAGAGCCTTTGGTTATCAGGCCCCTCTCTTATGGAATAAGCTCCCAGTTAGTGTTAGGGAACACCAGATGTGACTAACATAACAGTGTTGCATCATTAACATGTATGTCTCCTGTCTCAGCAGGTCTCCCTGGCCGGGAGTAGCAGTTCCTGTTGTCTGTTGTCTTTCTGTCCTCTTCCCCCCACACAGCAGAGGCAGATGGCTGCCTGTCCTGAGCCGGGTTCTGCCGGAGGTTTCCTTCCTGTTAAAAGGGAGTTTTTTCCTTCCCACTGTCGCCAGTGTGCTTGCTCAGGATGGGAGATTGAGTTGGACTCAACTCAATCTGTTGGTTTCCTTATATAGGCTGTTATGAATTGGCCTTCATTATGTTTTCCCCTCTGTCTGTAAAGCGTCTTGAGATGGCATTGCCGTGATTTGACGCTATATAAATAAAGTTGAATTGAATTGAATTAACAAGGTCCAGTAGAGCAGCTGGAATCCTGCATCAGACCAAAGTGGAACATTTCCCTGTTAAGACTCCATCAACAGACCTCCTCACCTCTCAGATGTTTACAGATGTTAAAAGAAGAGGAGAAGCTACACGATGCTAAACATCATCCTGGAACGACTTTTTACAGATGGGTGAAATCTGTATTGATAAGATTCATTCATTCATTTTCCGAACCGCTTATTCCAATTCAGGGTCGCGGGGAAGCTGGAGCCTATCCCAGCCGGCTTTGGGCGACAGGCAGGGTACACCCTGGACAGCTCGCCAGTCCATCGCAGGGCCACACACAGAGAGACGAACAACCACACTCACTCCTAGGGGCAATTTAGAGTGACCAATTAACCTATCATGCATGTCTTTGGATGGTGGGAGGAAGCTGGAGTACCCGGAGAGAACCCACGCATACACGGGGAGAACATGCAAACTCCACACAGAAAGGCCACTGACCAAACCCCCCCAGCCAAGGATTGAACCAATGACCTTCTTGCTGTGAGGCCACAGTGCTAACCACTGCGCCACCGTGCAGCCCGTATTGATAAGATTTGCAAACAATATTATTTTTTCATTTATATTTCACACAGAAACCCAACTTTTACAAATGGGGGCTGGAAATTAGCTGCAAATCACCACATTAACGGATGAAACTTGTGATGTTTGGATATAAAATAGCTTTTAGATAAATATAAACCACATAAACAGCTGCACGGTGGCACAGTGGCCTCACACTGGTTCAATCCTCGGCCGGTGTGAGGCTTGGACAGTGGGTTCTCTCCAGGAACTCCGGCTTCCTCCCACCGTCCAAAGACATGAATGTTAGGTTAACTGGTTTTTCTATATTGCCCATAGGAATGAGTGTGAGTGGCTGGTTGTCTCTTTATGTTGCCCTGCGATGGACTAGCGAGCTGTCCAGGGTGTACCCTGCCTTTCGCCCAAAAGACTGCTGGGATAGGCTCCAGCTTCCCGCAACCCTTAATCGGACTAAGCGGTTTGGATAATGAATGAATGAATGAACAAACCACATAAAATTGATCCACAGGAACTATTTTTTCTCCCATTTATGTGCAGGTTCTGAATAAAGTTAAGAGGAAACAAAAGAATTGTGTCTTCTCCTCTCTGTCTCAACTCGCACCTAAAAACGCCGGAGATGTCGAGTCAATAATGTGCTTAACAGGGCTGCGCAGAGGCCTCTGGCTTTGACAGCCAAATTTACAGCACGGTTTGTTAAAACAAAAAGCTCCATTCAGGAGAAGAAAAACAGCGGCAACAGTGCCGAGCACATAAATCCAAGCATAGCATGAATGGCTCTCTACCTTTGTATATTACTGGGAAGGAAACATGAGAAAATGGGCTGCAGAATATCTTCAGGTCTTAAATATGGGGAATTGGGCTTTATGGGGCAGATATAATATTCTCCAGAGACTCATAGCTCACTTTGGCTTATGGACCCCAAAACACTCGACCACAGCCTCCACTGGCGGCTCTGAATGAGCAGCAAGCATGAAAACTCAGCTGGAACTGGTCCTTTAAGAGGCAGGCATCTCCTTTGTAAAGGTTTGGCTCATGCAGATTACAGAAACATATTTCTACTTTACACTGAAAGACGTTTAATCCCACAAAACGCCGCTAGCAGACAAACATATTTAATTAGCGTTAGCTAATAGCGAGGCAAGGCTGTGCAGAGCGTTTGTGTGATCCTTTGCTTTGATCTTGAGAAAACATGCAGGAGGACCATTTTGTTCACCATTCGGATGCTTTGACCGCCAGAAGCCGAACAAATGCAACACATGAAACACAGATGCATCTGAAGATCCCGAGTTCTCAGGTGTCGCACAAAAAGCCTTCCCTCTGCTCACAATCCAGGACCTGCTTCAGATCCTGGACTTTGAAGTGGAGATTTGAAGCTGCTCTGAATGAAAGTGGATTTGGTTTTCAGGACTGGTCATCCAGCACCGATCTACTAAGACTGCGAGGTCAGGGGCGTGAGTGTATCGTAAAGAGCTGCAACGCAACGCGCTCGTGTAAACTGCTCACAGAGAAAAATGCAGTGAGGAATTTCTGATTAGCACTTTCAGTCCCTGTAGGGAAGAAAGGCCAGCAGCTGTGTCCCCAGCTGTGCAGGACTGTGGTGGTACTGAGCTGCTCCCAGGTGGGAACTTGTGGAAATGAACAAACTTGAGCCAGGTTTTCACAAAGACACCTTTGTCGCTATGGTGATCAGATAAATATGAAACTTGAAATCCAACTCTGGTTTCATCTTTCTCTCATGTGCATCTTCTGGAGAGATGGGGACCGATGGGGCCCAATGGGGACCGATGGCGCCCAACGGGGCCCAATGAGGCCCAATGGGGCCCAATGGGGCCCAATGGGGACCGATGGCGCCCAACGAGGCTCAATGGAGGCAGATGGGGAAGTTTTTCAGGAATTTTAACTGGAATTTTCAATAAAGAAGAATAATAAATAAAAATGACCCACATGGATGATGTTGTGTCAAAAGACGCCAAGAAATGGGACCGAAGCAGTACGTCTGAACAAAAGTTCAGAATATTCTCTCAAGTACTACTTCTATTTGGCCCCTGGTTCGTGCAGTCAAAATAAAGCGAGGCAGCGAAAGGCACCATTTAAGAGCCTTAAAAGACCCCCTGCATGTCATCGGCCTCTGCAGCTGAAACGCAGCTTAAATCAGTGAAGGGATTCCAACAAAGCAGATAAATAAAAGCATTCTGGTGGCGTCCAGTCTGATATCAACATGTAGACATTCCCGCTGCTTTCTCATCCGGCACAGCATGCGTGAGATATCGCCTCCTTGGTGTGTGTGTGTGTGTGTGTGTGTGTGTGTGTGTGTGTGTGTGTGTGTGTGTGTGTATGAGAGGAAGGGGGGCTGTGGCACTATTGCCGGAACCCTGCCAGCTGGAAGCAATGTGTTATATGTGCTTTCTGAGCATCTGTGTTAATGTGGATGTTGGTTCAGATACTTGTGTGTGTGAGTGTGTGTGTGTGTGTGTGTGTGTGTGTGTGTGTGTGTGTGTGAGTGTGTGTGAGAGAGAGAGAGAGAGAGAGTGTGTAAACGAGATATTGAGCGTGTGTATGGGCTTGACAGTCACTCCGTCAATCAAGAGGCCCCTGCCCTCCTGGCCCTACTTACTCTCAATATCATAACAAATAGCTCTTCAGAATAAAATAGTGTGTCTTTGATAAACTGCTGTACTGCTAACAGACTCCATCTTTTCTGTGTGTCTGAAGAGCTTTATTTATCCTCTACAAACTTCTCCAGGGGCCGCTGGACAGGCCGCGGCCCCAGGGATAAAAAGATCTCTTTATGTGGCAAGTCTTTCCATGTTTCTGCCTCTGTAACACACACACACACACACACACACACACACACACACACACACACACACACCCACTAAAGGACTGAGTGGAAGGTCCTGGTAATAGGAAGAAGTACAAGCTGAGAAGCGGTCTCCATGGAGATACCCTATCGGGTCGCGGGAGGGAAAGCTGATAAACATTTGCCTCAGTAGAACCAATTTTATCCAATTCGCAAAATGTTTACTGTAAAAAGTTTCTACAAGAAGTTTCACGGTTATCGTCTCAGTGAGAACATTTTGTCAATACTTTTTGGTGCCAGACCGTTGAGTGGTTGACACAACATATCGACCTTTAGTCACAGCATTAAATTAATTAATGACTGCGGACGGAATTTCTCCATTTTTTAAAATTACCAAGAAAAAAATAAATGGCTAAAAATAGAGATGAATTAAACTGAAACAATATTTTCCCACATTTTCAGGAGATATTTTGATAACAGGGTGCATATGATTATTTTTTATGTTGGGGGGATAAAAAACGAGACAAAACATGTCCAGGCGGTTCTGAAGCTACACGGTTCTTATGTCGTTTCGGCTTATTAAACACGTAAAAAAGAAGCTGCTTACGATTTGGATGGAGGATCAGAATCAGCGTAGGCTTTCCATCAACCTAATCTCCATTCAGGAAAAGGCACGGCGTATTTTTCAGACGTTTAAAGACCAGAAAGGCGAGGATGCCGAGACGGAGGAATTTACCACCAGCAGTTATTTAGTGATTTAGGGGGCTCTAAGGGTTCAAATTCGACTGAACGTGGAATTTCGGGTTACGCCGCAGCGTTGGAACGGAAGCTGTGCATGTAAATGAGACTAAAACAAGAGTCTATATTTTAGGAAATAATGAACTGATTATTACAACTGCTGCTCAAACACTTCATTAATAATAAAAGTTGCCTGAAGCCGGATCACAACCAGGGTTTCTTCAGCCTTACTGACCCACTGTACACAGCCGTCACATCTGGTGGTTTTATTATATCCTCTTTGTTATGTTTTTACCAGACAAATATCAGTGATGTAGGCAGGAATGTTGTTGTTTTAAGCCTGTATTATGATGAAGAACATGATCATGTTGATGCAGGACAGCATGTAGAGGTACATTACACGCTGCATTTACATGCAATCAAGCATGTGAGCTTTAATCAGCTAAATATCAGCTTACATTTAATATTTGCCAGAATTTAATTGTCAATTCTTGGGGTGGTATTTTAATGCGAATAGTATTATTATTAAAGTTTTAGGCCTCAAATAATAATCAGATAAAATAAGATAACCTTAGACTTACATTTTCAGTCCAGGAGATTTTTGCCAGTGTGGTCTGCTACCTATTATGTAACTGTTAACATGCCTTAAAATGTCGTTCTTGCCTCTAAAGTGAAGTCTTACATCATCTTTAAAAGGGTGTTTTGTATTTAGGTGTTGGCATGATGTTTCTTTTTGTGGTCTTCATTAGAATTCAGAGTGAAAAAGACATTTTCAGAAACCGACACCTCTCGGTAAACAACTAAACTAAACGCAGCCAGTTTCATCCTGAAAAGAGTTTTGTTGATTACGTCAACGTCCTGCAAGTTGATTTATGATGCTGTTTCAACAACATCGTCCTCTTCAGCCTGGCTGATTTGCATAAAGCAACATCCACACAGGTCCGACTAGCCTGGCGAGAAGCATCCTGAACTGTAAAAGATTACAGGACTCTTTCTGAACAGGAAGGTTTATTGAGTCTGGTTGAAAAGCAGGAGCACATACCTTTACAAACCATATCTGCATTTAAACCGCTTTTCAAAGTGATGGATTCCAGATGCTCTGCAGACATTCGTCTTTATCAAGCCCTTTTTTTCCTCCTCCTCACTACGTTTAGCTAATACTACAACGAGGCTGTGTTTCCAACATGTGCGGAGCAGACTGCTCCCCAACCAGCAGCAAACAATTCAGCGACAAATGGCCTGGTAATTAGTGCTTGTTTCTACTACTGTATAAAAACTGAATTCTTTCTTTCTTTTCAGCAAAGATAGCAATTTAGAGATCAAATACTGGCCAACTTGTCTCGATGTGTGTAAAGTAATATGCATTACCTAAAGAAATGATGTGTAGAAAGACAAGAGATAGCAATCGTTCCAAGTACTTTCCAGCCATTATCTTGAAGTTGACTGAATCCTCAGCATGTTGATGAGACAAACAGCTGCAGCCTCCATCCATATTTTATACTTACCTGTTCCAATACAAGGTCACAGGGAGGACTGGAGACTATCCCAGCAGCAACTGGGTGAGAGGCAGGATGCCTGGACTGGTAACTTAAAATCTTTTTTTAAGCAAACTTTTAACGATGTAAACTAACATGCGTTGCATTTTGGGATATATAAAATTATGCTTGAGCTCTTTTGTCATCTTCTAATAAGGTAAATGCTTGACCTGTGCTTTAAGCAATGATGGATGAAATATATATTATAAATGTTTTGAGGTAGTAAAACGTTTTGCCAGAAAAAAAAAGGATAAAGAGCGCTAATACAAGCTTACCATAAATCCTGATGAGGAAATGTGACTTTTTATCATTGTAAAGTTTACGTTAATTACTAAATGGACATGGTGAACATGAAACGTTCCCTATTTAAGCAACAGTTCCTCTAAAACTATAGATATGATACAAAAGAATGACAGTGGTGGTGAAGGTTAGGGACTTAATGAGCTAATATGTAAATAAGAAATGACTAAACGTTTGCGCCCACCTGTGGTGTGGCAGTGAAGTTCCTAAACAAAGTGTTTAGTTTCAGCTAACTGTGCTTTTACAACTGTGTGTCATCAAACCGAAGAAGATGGAAACATATGGACTTCAGGGCAAAATAACCCAACATAGCCAGAATAGTGTGTGTTAGGGTTAGTTCTAAGGCTAGGTACCAGGCGTATGTGTGTGTGTGTGCAGATTTCTTTTATAATATATATATATATATATATATATATATATATATATATATATATATATATATATATATGTGTGTGTATATTGCATGGTTATAAAAAGTTACATTACCAATCTAAGGCCTAGTTTACGTAAAACGTAAACATTTTGAGTTTTGGTGAGTTTTGGCCTCTCATTTACACAGTAACAGTTTTGGATTGACAGAACGACAAAGTGTTCTCTGCTTCTCGCCCATTGATTGCTGGGATAGGCTCCAGCTTCCCCATGACCCCTGACTGGGCTAAGTGGTTAAGAAAATGAATGAATAAAAGCAAATACAAAGGCTCGCGAAAACATGAAGAGCAATCTTTTGGCAATGATGACCTCTTTACCAATGCAAACTGGATGACAACAACAATGCTGAACCACCTTGTTCGATATGTGCAGCTGAACCTTTTAGTTATTTTGGTCTCTGTTTTTTGTGCATAGATAACATCCGATAGATAACCAATATGCTTCTTTACAAGAAGCCTTCAGGTCTGATGCACGATGTAGTGTGTACACGTAGGATGTGTCGTTGCAAAGTTTCACCGCCCCCTACAGACCTGGCATGCACACTACATTATTTCCAGCCCTATTTGTGTTTGCTGCCTGTATGGAGACAGTTTTTATTCCACCGTTGAGTAAACGCAACTTTTTCAAATATGCAAATGTAAAAATTTATGGTTTTTATTAGAGATATTTTGTACACAAATCTGCAAATCTGGCTAAATGGGTTCACTTCAGCCCTGCTATAAACATCGGTGAGAGGTGCATTGTGTTTTTTGAGGTAAAGTGTCACAAATCTTTCATTAAAACCTCATAAAAATGTCTATTTCTAAAAAATAAAATGGGATGATTTGTCACTTTTAAATTCTTTATAAATTTAACCATTTATTAAACCTTCAAATTTGCTGAAAATAAACAAAGTGTAGGTCTCTGATTAGTTTATAACAAAAAAACCAGAAAAAGAAAACATTTCCTGCTTAACTGGAGCCAGACAGACACACAGCTGCCCATCTGCTTGTTGTGTCCCACCAACAGATCCTTTTACTTCTACTTCCTATGTTGAAAAATTAGACTGGCGGCCAACCGTTTGGCAATCTCACCACTTCATGAGACAAGTCAGCATCACATGACCTTCAAACAGGATCTGTGCAGTCCCAAAACAACTGTCACCTCCCCCCCTCCATATAGAGCACATTTCTCTTCCTCCATTTCACAGCTATGCCAATCGTAAATCCTGCCCATCCTGGAAGGATTCTCTTCTTTTCACTCCTTTCTTTTCCCCCTTCTCTCTTTTTTTGAAATGTGCAGTGAAAACCCTTAATCTCTGTTTAATATGGTTTGGCCGGATGTAAATACCTTTGGACAATGCCTTTAATCTGGGCCAGCCTGACAACCTCACACCGTCGAGGAGAAGCCTGCCAGAAGGAGATGGGGGGGGGTGGTTGGGTGGAGATCAAGGACTTTGGGTTGGAGGGTGGGAGGGTTCCCCCTGCTTGTTGCCTCTTTTCTTCACCGAGCTGAGCCGCACTTTATCAAAAGAGCCCCTTAATTCAAGTTAAAGATAGACGTTGCTTCTAAACATCCCGCCCCGGCCTGTGCCAGCCTCAACCCCACCTCGCCTCCCCACCCCCCTAGAGCCATGCCCTCTGCTCGGCTGCACTAATGAGCATCGGAAGCTACTGTACATCCAGAGCACCTTGGCAGCAACCAATCGTCTTCACTCCTTTTTATACCCTCCTCATCACCCCCACCTCCAATCCATCCACCCAGAGAATGGGGGTCTGGGTTTGGTCCATGGTAATTGTCATTCCAAAGACGAACTGGCCTAGTTTCAATTCAGCAGACAAGTGTAAGAAGCTCGGCCCACAAAGCCAAGATGTCTGCGAAGTGAGTGCGGGCTACTACACAACATAATCACACTTCTCTAAACAAGATGGTGGAACCAGTCTGATTACAACGCAATGTTTCGAGCTCAAAATCTGGACAATAGATCTTCAAATTGAGGTGGCGACTTCAATATATCTCTAAGAGAAAAGGCAATATCATTGCATATTTAGGGTATAACTTCAAAAGTGTGATGGACTGGTGACCTGTCCAGGGTGTACCCGGCCTCTCGCCCAGTGATTGTTGAGATAGACTCCAGCTTCCTGCGACCCTTAATCTAACTAAGTGGTTCGGAAAATAAATGAATGAATGAATGAATGAACTTTAAAAATGACTCAAGGAATCCCAACAATCAGCGACGTTCCTTACGTGCGACCACAAACCTCTTTGCCTGACTCAGTGATGTAAAACTGATGAGAGAAAGTCATTTTTTAAAGTTCAAAGTGATCTTTGAGGGAGTCTTATCCAGAACTCCGGGGATGGAAACCATCTCCAAACACACTGACAGCACGAGGAGATGCCTGATTGAAACGTTAAACTTTGGCCTGTACTGCCCCCGACTACAACCCTGCCCTGACCTTTCAGGGTGGCAAGTGTGACCCCTCCCCATCCGCCCACCCATACACACACTGATACACAGTCTGTGATACAATCCAGCAGGAGTGATACCCCGCTCTGGTTGGACAGTCCATGTGTATCTACGTGTGAGATGACATCTGTGTTGTAGAGTTGGATCAATTCAAAGGCCTTCACATACATAAAACACCACTAAAGCCTGCTGTATTCTGTGTTGAAGTGCTGTAATTCACACACAGGCTTGTTTTGTTTCAGTAAAGCTGACAAAGATGTTAAAGTCTCGTTGGGAATCTGTCACAAATGGTTTTTCATTAGCTGGTGACATAGGGTGCTTTACTACAGTATTTTACGTCAAGATGTGCTTTACATCACGCACTCTTATACATAAACAAATATGGAGGAATATGGTAGTAAACGTGTTTCAGAGCAGGATATTTCACTAATAGAGGACCAGTCGACCAGAGCTTGTCCCTAAAAGAGGGGAAATTTCTGTCGCATGGATGCGGTTTGGATGTAAAAAGACCGATGTGGAACAGACAACAGACTAGCTCACAGTCCCAACAACGGACTCCGACACAACTAGCTCATTTTATAAACCTGCACAAGAATCATAGTCAACGAGCAAAACTGCAAAAGCTGCAAAAGCAGCGTCAAGTGGCGGCGAACATCAGACGCAAACGCTGCAACAGGTATTTACCCATAAAACGTCATACGGCCACAGTTCCTGCAGATGGAAGGAGATCACGGCTGCCATTGCCAAGCAACATCTGACACATAACTGATGACTGACAACATTACACAAACAATTTTATATTAATTAATTTTATATCATTGTGTATAAACTACACTATGTGCATAATTTCCATCACAATATTGTTATGGGGATATAAAATGAGCTATATCAAGATATGAGATTTTGGTCATATCACCCAGCCCTATGGTGGAGGTAAAAATACATATTTAAAATCAATAAAACATTTTTTAATCCTGGTCGTTTCAGCACCAACAACAAATTTAAGCTTCAGTATTACGACTTTGCTAAAACAATTTGCTGCAAGGCGCTGGAAAAGGGGGTCTGTACATGTCTGCCTTTGGATGTTTTGGTGTTTACTTCTGTTTATGATGCAGTTTGTTTGCAACGAGGAGAAGGTCGCTGCTTGACCTTCTGTTGCTCTCAGCCTCTTCTGCTTCCAGTGCAAATCTATTACGTACTTTCCATTTTTTCCATATTTTCCTCTTGTTTTCATTATAATAACAAAAAGAGGTCCAACTAGATGTGTCACATATCGCCATTTCACTTCCCCTTGTGGATTTTGGATTGAACATGGTGAAACTCTAAAACAAGGTACTGTGAAAGTGTGTTTGCTCATGAGAGCTGCACAGGAGCAGGAAAGCCCTTTAATCCCATCAACCCGCCCTCTTGCTTCCCCACCAGGCCCGGCTTCCACTCACAGCACAAACTGATCAGAGAGAGGAGCCTCTGTCTGGGAGAACAACTGGAGTACAGTTGTCCCAACACATCCACACCAGACATCTATACTATCGCAGTCTCACAACATTGTACAAGAAGGTCTAAGACCCAAAAGTAAGTGGAATCAACATTAGGTCGCCAAAAAAACGAATATTTCATTAAATAGCATGTGACTAATTGTGCTTCTAGCCGCTTAGCTGTACCCTGCAGGTACCAAGACAGACCGACATACATAAGCCAACCACCCTAGTAACCAGGGTGACCACCCATCTGTGTCCCGCTACAGTTCTGTTACCATTAAAGAGCCATTGTGTTCGGTTACACGATGTTTTTTTCTTCATTGTTAATAATTCTGTGATAAATAATTCCGAACAAACAGTATTGTCTCAGAGTTTACATGGAAACAATAATTCTGAATGGAGGTTTACATGGAAGCACGTAAACAACACCGCTTTAGATCAATGGGTTGGGAAAGGTATCGTAATGATGTCCACTAGAAATAAACAAAGATTTCTTCCTGCTTCTAGTCTTTTCGGTCGCAACATGGAAAACTAGATAAGCAGTCGCAAACGTCCGCCAAGGCCTTTAACAAGTTCCTGGATCCAAACGGTGATCCGGATCACCACCAAAATTAAATCAGGTCTTCCTTTTCACATTTCCAACAACCCCTGAAAATTTCATTACAAAATCCACAAGTTTTTGAGTTATCTTGAACACAGACAAGACGAGCAGATAAACACCAGGTAAAACGTAACCTCCTTGGCGGAGGTAACTACATAATAACTACCAGTTTCGCCGTTATTTTGATCATAATTTTGAAGAACCAGCTCCACAACAGCATACTTATCATGGTTTTTATTTCTTGTGTGTTTTCAGTTCCAGTTTCCTGTTTTATTTTGTCATTTTCCTTGTTTAGTTCCTTCATCTCTAGTTTCCTGTTCAATAGCTCCTCTGGTTTGATTTTCTGATTCATTTCACCTGTTCCTAGTTACTCCCTCCATGTATTTATACGCCTTGGTTTATGTTGTTAGAGGCCGGTTCATTGAGTGTGAGTTCATGCGTAGTTTAGCCTTCAGGATTTCCATTTTGATTCTGTATGGCTCCCATTCCGATTTGGGTCCAAACTTCCACCAAAACCGTGACAATACAACCTCACCTTTTTTCAGCAGCTGAAAAGGAGAAGGAAGATCGACGACCGAACACGGGAGGCAAAACAACACGAGGGATATGAGCGTCGTTGGGACGGGATAAGGTAAGGAGCATTCGCACAACGATTGGAATTAACTCAGAGCCGAATAAAGGTTTACATAATAGAGGGATTAAACAGATTGGATTTAAAATGTGAATGAACCTGATACATTTAATAATAAAGTTTAATTCCAAATGGACCTTTTTATTAGGAATTAGGTGTTTACATGTTCATGTTTCACCAGTTTGAAGGGGAATTAACTTTTATTCGAGATTAAAACTTCCATGTAAACGTGGCTTTCGCCACAATACACACACAGACACACCTAGAAACACACACACAGACACTTAGAAATGCCTTCTCACTCAGTCAGCGCCAATGTGCCACTGAGCAAAGCACTGATATTTAATCCTAAACTGTTCCAGTGAAACGGCGGAGTGGACGCTCGTTTGGGAGTTGTGCGGTTGCTGTGGCAACGGCCCCTATGAGCATGCGGGGGACTGGCTCCTGGTGTGGATGGATCCCGAGGTATTGTCTCCTCAAATCAGCACCAAGTCAGAATTTTTATCACTTACTTAATGTTTTTAGTTGTTTTATTAGCCAGAATTCAGTTAAAGAGACAGTATTCAGGGAATTATGTTTTTCGGGGAATGTGGGTGGGTGTGTGTGGGGGGGGTTCTTTGCTCTATGTCCTTGTGTGTGTGTGTGTGTGTGTGTGTGTGTGTGTGGAAAGAGCTTGTGTCTATTTTTTTTAAATGCCT
Source organism: Telmatherina bonti (assembly GCF_933228915.1). Lineage (NCBI taxonomy): Eukaryota > Metazoa > Chordata > Actinopteri > Atheriniformes > Telmatherinidae > Telmatherina > Telmatherina bonti. Next base: position 32,410,241 of record NC_136631.1, read on the forward strand.
TTTTATCCACTGTTTGTTTTAATCCTCATGACTTGATTTTATCCTGTAAAGCACTTTGTGCTGCCTGAGGCATGAAAAGTGCTCAAGAAATAAAGTTTGATTTGATTTGATTTGATTAAAGCTGCAGCCAGATGCGGGAACACAAACAGGGACTTTTCTGACACTTACGCAAACAAAAGCTAAAAACAAACAAACAAAACAACAACAACACCTGAGCAGGAAATCTAAACAATCTGAATAAAACTGAGGAAAAAGTTCATTTGCTGCTTGTGTCTGCGATTAGCTGCAGTGTCTAGAGACTGACTTCATGCTTTGTATCAGTGAGAGGCCAATTTATCAGCAGGGTGTCGGCAAACGAAAGCTGTTCTGTCACTGTTCTTGGAGTTATTTCTCTTAAGATAAAAGGTCACTGCTGACATCTTGACCCTTGAAGAAGGCCACTCAAACAGAGCGGACTTATCTGGAAGGCGAAGCCAGGCTATCACAGTGAAAACAATCCAATAGATCATGATCAGCTTTTGCAGAGATGCGCAGTAGATGCAGCTCTGCATGCGGAGAAGAGGAGAACGTTGTCACACAAGGAAAATATTCTGCCAATTACCGGATCCACCACACTCAAAAATAACATTTCACGAGAGTTCGAGGGGAAAAAAAAAAAAAAAAAAAAAAAAACTTCTGACGTAAGATATTTAAAAAACCAAAAGTGGAGTCAGCTCTACTGTCAGCGCTGCCGTTTGCCAGCACAACACCACGTCTCCCTCTCGCTTCTTTCCACGGGGAAAAAGGCTTCCATTACACTCTGCAGACGGTACAAGGGTTTATTTTAGCTCTCCTGGCAAAATAACATACGAGGAGACTGAGAGAGAGGAGGGGGGTGGGGGGTGGGGGGGGAGTTTGGTTTCAATATTAGATGTGTCAGCTGCCCTGGATGTGGGGGAGCTTTAAACAAAAGCGTATATATGAGTGTGAGAGCAGAGACTCCTCAGCAATACTGCAGAGAGGGAAAATAAAAAGAGATGGATGAGCCAAAAAAGAAAGAGAGAAGTAACAGTCTGCAGAAGTTAATTACATTGTGTTCTGGTTGGAAGAGGAGAGGAATGGAGGGATGAACGGCCAGATGCGTGAAAATGTGCAGGAGGATGAAGGGACAAACAGAGGGAGGAAAAGGAAGGCAAGATGAGGAAGACGGGAGGGGGGAAGATGAAAGAGAGGCATGCACACACTCCTACGCAATAACTGTCTCCCTCCATCCTTCATCCTCTGACAACCCAACACACACACACACACACACACACACACAGAGCATTTAAAACTATCTGCTGGCTCTCTGTTTTCATTCACAGAATGAAATATCAAAGGTACGCAGCCGAGCCAGACTCTGCTCCTGGTTAGCGGCCAGTGTGAAAGACAGGCATAAAGAAAAGCCTTCTGTGGTGGACAGTCAATGAAATAGCAGCAGAAATGGGAGATTAGGATTAAAACAATTTGAGATTAACAAATCGTTGAACTTGTTTAGCCCTGCGATGGACTGGGAACCTGTCCAGGGTGTACCCTGCCTCTCTCCCAATGATTGCTGGGATTGACTCCCGTTTCCCCGTGAAATGAATGAATGAACCAGTTTACATACACACTAAAAGTCTGATCGCTATCAGATTTTTGGAGTTACCATATCCAGATTATGGCAAATTGGATTAAGACGCCTGGATTTCTTCCTATGTAACTGAGCATGTGTAAAAACCTGCAGCTTCTGGGTTTTGTTTTTTTGTCCGTCATTAAGGGTCCGCTAGACTCGGTGCGATTGGGGACTCGGCTCAGTTGTAGGGAGGTGTATCCATTCAGACCGAGACTGCATTCAAGGTGCACTTTGGTCAAACGTGCCAAACCCTTACAATAATATATCCCCATTCTCAACAAAGGTGGCGCTGCACTAGTACTTAGCAAAGGAGAAGACAAGACCCGCGTGAAGAAGAGACTTCCTCCACTTGTTGGTTAAACATGGAGAAGAAACTGTTGCAAGTATTCTGCAGAAATACACTGCAATAATGGACGCAGTATGAACACCAGACGAGGCAGAGGACTCTTAACGCCATCGTTATGTATTTACCCACAATGCAATGCTACGTCAAATGCAGGAAGTGATTTTGTTTTGTACTTCGCTTCCTGTATTTGGTTCGCTTGAAACGGGCCGAGACCTGCGTTTGTAGGTGGACCAAGTCTGCTACTTTGGTTCAAATCAGAATTCGTACGAATCAAAAAGGCTGATGTGAATGTGCCGTAAGAATACAGCAGTTAAAACACGATGGCATGCCGCAGCAGGGAGGTGGATCATCACCTCCAACAAGAAGGTTACGTTTCCATCCGCGTTCATCTATTTGTCTGTTAGCAACTTCACTCAAAGACTACCGGGTTGGACTGACGTGATTTTCTTCCAGGAACGGATCTCAGCCTAACTTAGATTCCACTACATCTTGGGAATGATCTGGAAGGAACTGTGGATGAAGACATTTTTGGAAGGATTCTTCACAGTATTGATGAAAATGAGCCAGTTAGCGAAGTTCTGGGATCACCTGACCGGTTTACTATGACTTGAAGGCTCACATGAAGGCTGTTTTACAGGCTGATTAGCTCCCACATTAGCAGCTAATGCTACAACCACTGGCATCTGCTTCAACAAGGACTACACATATTAAACATGACACAAAGTGACCTCACTGGGTAAGTACTCTGATAATGGACTATAAAATGTAGAACAGTGTTTTTTTTTCAAGTATGGCACTTAAAAGAAGCATGTGGATGCATCAGACACAATTATTACAATCATTTGACTATTCTCAGTAATCTGATGTTGATGGTCATGTAAACAGGCTCATTTATCAATCAGTCTGAAGGTATTATCTAGGTATCCATTCTCTACGCCTGCTTTATACCGTCCATCGTTGGACAAACTCACAACTAAGAAACAAATAAGTTAAATATGTGTCTGGAAAAGCTTCACAGGTACAAGAAGCAACTTCAAACTCCACACAGGAAGAGGGATGGCAGGTAAAAGAGATTACCAGTCAAGGCTTTGTTGGAGCCAGAAAAAAATGCAGTGGGAGTTTCTGCAAAGCAAACAAGAATATTTGGAAAGGATTACCCACACGAAAAAGGATGTAATGTATCTGCTAACATGGGTGTCTGATATGGTTTCAGGAAGTCACAGAGGACAAAGAATGTCTTAAAGAATGAGACTGCAGATGCAAGCAAGCGAAATGGACAAGTTCTGAAGAGAGAGGGATGAAGAGCTCCGTCAACTTTGAGACTCCTCTGCATTTAAAATGGAGAAAGTTAAGGAAGGATTGGGCATTATTTTTAGGATAGCTTCCACATGCTTCCAAAGGCTGGAGTTTTGATGGAGAGATTTTATTCCTCTGCTGGACTGGGAATGTTTTTATGTCACTTTTGAAGAGCTGGACGAGACAAAGATGTCCGGCGTCTCCGCAGGTTGGGGACAGGCTGCAGAAATGGATCCACAAGAGGAGATAGCGCACCTTGAGCCTGAGTACGCTGCATGTTCGTGAACACAGCACACAACCTGCCATGTGTTTGCTTCTGTCCGATCTGCTTTTCCACCGAAACCGGCTCAGCGTGTTCAGACCTGCAGAGTGTATTGGCTGGATTTTTCAATCGCAAATCCATCCCAGCAATTCAGACGAGATTATGCAATTTAACGGCTGGTGCCGATAAGTCTGGATGACAGGGAGAAATAATGGGAAAGTCTGAGATGACATGTAACTTTCAATAAAAAACTATCAACCAGTCACTTCGCAGCACTAAAACATTTTGTCATATTTACCTGCAGCTCCAGCTGAACGCTCCGCTCCCTCTGCAAGCCCGCCCAAAACAGGTCTTCCTGATGTGACAATGAGACTTTTTGTTCTCTTCCATGTCTGCCTTATCTGCTAAGTATCTCAACAATTTCCTTAAGGGGAGCTTTGTAATTAAAAACCAGCCATATGTCAACGCCACTGTCAGCCAGCAGGCTAAGAGCTGCCCTGAACTGCAGCCAGAGGTAGAGACACAGGTGTGTTCGAGACAGACAAGTGTATGTACATGCCTCTAAGACAACATTAGGCCGAAACAAGCCGTACGTGCAGCTATCGCAGGGATCATAAACTGAGGGCGATGTGAAAACATGCCATGAAGGAAAGGAAAATAATCAGGCATCTGTGGAGATTTAAGGCTGACAATGTGTCGGACGTGGACTGAAAGAGAGAGAAAGTGAAAGGAAAGGTGGCAGGGGTTAGCTGTGAGCAAAGCACAGAGACAGGTCTGTCTTTTCATCCATAATTCATCAAATGACGCTCAGAGAGGATTTCAAAGGGCATTAATGAGGTGTATGAATACATACATATCAGACGAAGTCCATATGAGGGTCGCTGGGTGACAGCGACCTGCTGATCTACAGCTGTCTTCTCATTTCTAAAACACAACTCACATTGTTGGACATTTAAAACTGCGAAACGTGACTTGTGTTAAGGTTTTTTTCTCTTTATCTTCCACAAATTGCAAGACTGATGCAACGAAAAGCCAAAATCGTCCAGCGAGTAAATATTTGTGCTGCAACGATGCTTTTAGCCCGATTCGATTCGGTTCTGATTTTTTTGGGTGCCGATTCAATATAAATTGTGATTCTCACAATTCTTTGATATTGCTAATATTTGTAGATTAAAAACAAAAAAAAAAAGAAAAATTTTTTTTTTTTTTTTTAAACACGTCATTTTTCTTAATTCCAATGAGGAGAAAACACAATAAGCCACACCATCATTCTGCTGCTATAATGCCCAATAAGACAAGTGAAAAGATCATTAAAAACAATAAAAATGACAAAAATTTTATAATGGATTATGTTTATTTATTTGAAAAAAAATTTTAATTAAGAAGCAAAAAAATCCCGATTTTCGATTTTTCAATTCGATTTTCCCGTCCCTAGTAAATATCCATAAATCCTGAAATATAAACTTTTATAAGATGTTTTAAAATGATTCAGTCTGAGTCTTCATCCAGCATGAAAAACCTTTAGTGCAACTTCGCTAAGCAACAGACCTTTTCCACTTTTTCTGCAATGCATGTCCTTGGAAAGACTGACCGTCTCCCTCCGCTTTATAAAGTCCTTTGAAACAATTAATGTTTAAACTTCTGCGGCAGCTGGAGGAGCCAGAAATCTCCATCATACCAACTTTAACAAACCCTCAACCGAGCAGCTGTCATTGTACCTCTGATTTAAGGAAACACTGGATGGAGAAACTGTTTACTAATTGTGTGTTGTCTGTATGTTGATATATTTTCTTTTATTTACATGGACCTCTGTTTCTGTACAAAATAAATAAACAAAAAAAAGTGCCGTACATGATCAGTCTTTCAAGCAAAATGCACCTATATGCAAAACACAACTTTAATGCTGCTGTTAATGTGATATATACTCAGGCATGTTTGAAAGATTTTCAGCTTAATGTGAATAAAAATCAATATTTTGCCATAAATCTGTGGTCCTTATTAACAGGAATCCCACGCTATGATTCCTCATTTAACGGCAGTCGGGTTTAATCTTTAATTCCCATCCAGAAAAGTGTCTGAAGTGTCTGTTGGTTTAAGTGCATGATGGAGTATAGAGCAGCCATTGTTCAGCAAATCGTCATGCTGCAGAGCTTGTTTGGCTTGCACGCTTCCCACGCTTGCCAAAAGATTTCTTGATAATGTTGCCAGGGAAATGAACATTCATGCGGAGACTCAGAAAGTCTCGCTGCAGAAGAGGAGGAACCGCTTAGAGAAACATTACGCCTAAGTTGTGATGAACGGTCTCATTTTCACTGGGCCATGTTAAGCCCACACATGGAGCCGCCTTTATTTACATAATTGGATGATTAAAGGGTGATGGTGATGTGCGGTTCTTCTTGGTGAATAACAGTAGCATGATATCCAAGAAATTAACCCTACACGTGCACGCTGGTGAGGCGGTCGAAGAACACATGCAAGCATGCAAAGCAAAGGGATGACATCATCAGGACAATGTCATGCATTCAGCCAAAATCCTCCATGACATCTGTGGTTATGTAGAGACTTCACTGTTAGCAGATCGGACTAGAAAGAGAGCCGGCTGTATAGAATGGACCCCGAATCTGGTCTTTGTGAGCTACTGGCCTGCAGGTTTTTGTGTTTTCCTGCTGCAACAAGAGGAATGTAGTTCTTTAAAAATCTCCCTTAAAATGCTCTGAGAGTCACAGGAACTGATCAAAGACAGCAAGGTAGCTTAGAGGATACCATATAAAAGTATCTCTGTGGCTTTCACACACAGAAAATTGGGGCTATTAGCAGATGTGGCCCAGATCTGGTCCAGAAAGTAAAAGTTCTGCCATGTTTATGGGTCTATCTGTGCATTTAGAACAGGTGTTCTCATTAACAGGCTGGTTTAACTGGTAAATAAACTCTGCTCATTAAATTCAGCTGGTTTGGTGACTGGTTGGAACAGCTGCCGGACTGGACTTTTACTTTCTGGACCAGGAATTGCCACCGCTGGCTATTAGTAAATGTTATTATCAATAATCTAGTTCATGGTAACATGATGTGAATAGAAAACAACTCGAGGATCTGTTCACTGCAGAAGCTGCTCTCTAATGGTTGACCTGCATCTCCAACATCTGACTGCAGGAGCTGCAAACTGGACGGCTGATGTCAGAATGGGACTGAAAAATGGTTTTCTGGGTTTTTCCCAGAAAGCCTTTTTTTTTTTCCCCAGAAAAGCTTTTTTTTTTAATTTATTTATTTTTTATATGAAACTCCAAAGCGACTGTCAAAACATGTTGGTGAGAACATGATTACAGGCGTCTTTCTCCAGGACTGACCTGAGAAACACAGGCTGAAGGGTTGGATCAGGACTGCTGGTGATAACCTCACACACACACACACACACACACACACACAACACTGCAACCTTCAGCGGTATTAAAAACTCAGGACAGGCTTTGAAAAGGCAAGTCGAGCAAAAGGTGGGCAGCAAAAACAGAATTTAACAGAGAATAAGTGAAAAGAGGAGCGAGACAGAAGTGCGTTCAAAAACAATAAACAACGGTGATGGAAACACCAATATTTCTAACAAAAAGTCTCAAATCTAGCTCACATTAGGTGGTTTTTCAGATGTTTCGATGTAGAAATATATAGAAAAGGTGAAATTGAAACTCTTCTTTTCACATTTAAGTGTCCCCAGACGTGATATGGGGGTGGGGTCGTGACCAGTTCATTTCCAGTAAAGATGGCGCGGTGTGGAACAAACAGCAAATTTCAGAGTTTTATAAGAGAAAATGAAGCAGAAAAGCTTTGAAAAGCCGTAGCAAGTTCTCCGCAGAAAGTAGAAAAAACTCTAAAATAACACAACGTGGTGACTTTGCAGAAGCCGCAATTCTCATTTTAGCCGCATTTCTTGTAAAATCTCATCAACTGGACGAGATTTTACAAGAACTGCGGCTCAGAGATTAAACACTGTTCAATGGAAACACCTGAAAATCGCAATTGTTGTTTGTCGAAACTTACAAATATTGCTTTTATTTTGAAAAAAAATGTCATGGAAACGCAGCTGAGTGAGTGAATGTGTCCATATGTGTGCAATATGACAAACACACACATTGCAATAATTTGATAAAACTGAATATGCTGAATGTTGGATGTCGTCTGTTTTACAGAAAACGCTGCAACCGAGGAGACAGATTTCATCCAGACAGCGTGGGGCACCGATGGGAGGTGTGTGTGGTTGGTAAATACATGTGGGAGAAGAATAACACACACACACTGGATAGCCTCTGCTCTTTGTCATCAGCGTCTCCCATCAGCCAACCCATCAGTTTGCTTCTCAAACTTTTTAAAAACATTTGGAAATGCAAGCTGCCTTTGGAGAAATAAACAAAGCTGCACTCTGGGGCAATGGATGGAAACAAGGAGTTGCACATCACACACACACACACACACACACACACACAGTGCTTCATTACGTTACACATAAGTAAACACAGACGTGGAAAGATTTAATTGAACAAAACCGTTTTTAGTCTCGTTATGATTATTTTCAAAGTGTGCTTCTAAAAACCTGACTGACATGCCTGCAAGTCATCTGAGGTAAAAACCTTCATTCGGAGCATCTTTCATGCTGCTTTCTGAGCAGTAATAGAAGTTTTATTCTTCCCCAGAAAGTCCGGACAGCACAGGAACCTACGGGGACATGTCATGGCTCAACGAAGACAAACGAACAGTTAGCGCTCCAACTTGCAGCTCATCGCTTTAAATGAACATTTACGGCTCTGCTGTAAACATTCAAGGACACTTCTGTCCTCAGCACCTGCTGATTACTGACCCTGACACACATAGACACATTAATCCACCCCAAAACACACACACACACACACACACACACACACACACACACACACACACACACACACACACACACACACACACACAGTAAAACAGCAGCACACACAGAAAACCCAAACCTAAGTGACAACTTAGCAGCTCCGTGCTGCGGCGGCTGAGGGGAAATCGTGCCATCTGCCAGTAAACGACAGTCATTTTACACCCACTGCTCATCCATCTGTGGACGTTGGGAACGCCGCTGGAGGCCAGAGGGCCGCGGGGGAGATGGCGAGCAGGCACAGAGACCGCTGCATGTGGGAGTCACTGTGTTCTTCATCTCCATATTATACAGAAAGCTGCACAATTGCAGCTGCTGGGTGATGCAAGCTAAAGATGGAAATACTGATGTTTCAGATTATAATTTCAGCTCTGATTTAATACTAAGTATTCAAATCTCAATAAAAGACTGAATGCATGATGTAAAATATCTGTTTAATCAATAAATCAGAGCCCAGATGAGACATTTGGACATATTTGGACTAAAGTCTGATCAGTGTTGCAGAACATGCAACTGATGACTCTACCTTCCCAAACGTAACTGCATTATTTGCCTCCACCCAAAGTCTTATTTATATTCATTCATATCGCTCATAAAACACAATATTTTCACACTGCAGGTTTCCCGTTCTGCACTGAAACCACCAGAGCAGCTCCAGGCTGCATCTCAGGCTGGAAGTAGCTGAAGGTGCCCAACTTTATCAACTCTCACGTCAAAGTGTCTGAGTAGATTTCTGATCTGAAATGGTCAATTTTATTTGTTGACTTTGTAAAAAATGTGATGCATGTGGAAAGAACCAATGCATCTTTCAAGAAAATTCTATGAAGGACAATTAAGGTGAAAGCACCTCTGCAAGGTGGAAGTAAGACCGGAGAACTCCACAAAGCCTTCAAGCACAGTTCCATTCAGTGTCTTACTGGGAACAAGGTCTCAATCCTGATCAGACTGGAATAAGGTGGTGCATTAGGCCGAAGGAAAGATAAACAATGCTGCTGTCTAAAGGTGCGTTTCCATGACACCTAGAATTGCTCTAAAAATAAATATAAGAATAAAAAACCATGAATGGAAACACCAACATTTAGAAAAAGAAGTCTCAAATATCACTAAAAAGTTTTTAATGCGCTCATGAGGTGGTTTGTCAGGCGTTTAGATAAAGAAATGGATCACAAAAGTGTCATGGAAACACTTTTTTTGCATTCAGTCCTGTTCATTTCCAGTACAGGTGGCACGGTGTGGAACAAACAGCAAATTTTAGAGTTTTAGAAAAGAAAATGAGGGAGAAAAGCTTCAAAAATCCGTAGCAAATTCGACACAGCAGGTAGAAAACTCCAAAATAACTCTACGTGTCTACGTTGTATAAACAGAAGTTTTCATAAAATCTCGAAAAAGTGACGACATTTTACGAGAGTTGAGGCTAATACGCTGAACATGTTCAATGAAAACGCCCGCAAATCGCACCTGTTTGTCGAAACTTACAAATATGGCTTTTATTTTCTGAAAAAACGTCATGGAAACGCAGCTTAACAGAAAGAGAAAAATGTGCAGATGACAGGTTTATTGGGAACTTGGCAGGATTAATATGCACTGATGCATGACTATTTTTTTTTGTGTGTCTTGTCCAGCATTTAAGCACCAGAATGATGATCTGGATGCTGTGTTCTGCTGGATGCATCACTATTTCTGCAAGAAGAAGGAACTTTATGAGGATTTGTGCAGCATCTGGGTGCGTATGTACAGAATGTCAGTGTAGCTGAGGAGGTTCTCCGTTAACAAGATGTTTTACACCAGATTGATCTTTGATTGAATGAACACATCTTCAATGACTTAAGTCCAGTTTTGTCCTGACTAAGATGTTGGATATCAGCTTTTATACCGACATCTGATACAGGCGGTCCTCAGGTTGGTTCTCGACTTATGTTATTTTGACTTTAAGATGCTCATTAAATTAATATAAATAAAAAAAATAGAACAAGTTTTGAAGTTACGAGGCTCCATGTAGGCTCTTACAACGTGTGACGCGGCGGCTGAGACGATGCCTCAGTGTGTATATTTATTTCATTTTAATTGAAATGTTTATTTTAATTGCCTGTATTATGTAATAATTGTATTTAGATAGTTATTTGGTGATTAAAGGGGTATTTAGGGGGTATTTAAGGATAAAAATCCGGCTTACATGGAACTTCGGGTTACGCCGCGGCGTAGGAACGGAACTCGTTTGTAAACCAAGGACCGCCTTTGTACTGATTTTGTCAAGTTTTTATTTTCGATACAGATATTTTAGGACTAAGTTTTGCCAAACAAACAAAAATATCTGGGAAACTATACAAGACATCTCTTATATTTTGTCATTTTGAGTTACGGGAGACGAAGCTGAAGAGCATAATATATAATATGTGCATGTTGTGTATAGGTTGTGTCATTGTGCGGATATATATTGCATTTTAATGCCGATATCAGCCAATAATATTGGCAGGCCGATACTTTTGCTATCACTGTCTCTATAATCTTTAACACGTTTGCACTTGTGAAATATAGAAAATGTAATATTTCTGCATGTTCTGTATGTAATGCTGGAGGCCGCTGGGCCTTCAGGTGTTCTGTTCTGACAAGAAGCATCAGAAACTAGTTGATTTTCAAGTTTTTCCTTCCTTCAAAAGGCAACTAATTGCAGAAAAACCTCGTGCTTAAAGCTTTGTGAAATCACCAGCACATGAACCTGAGTATGAACTTGTAGACGAAGGTTTTCTGGATGTGCTACAGTGATAAAACTTTGCCGAAACCGCTCCCTCACCAGGGAACACCACATCCATCTCACATAAAATGCATCTTCACACCTTAAAATGAAAAACAGCAAACTCCGTCTCTGAGGTGTGTGTGTGTGTGTGTGTGTGTGTAGCTGCAGGTAAATGGAAATTGTAGCCTGAACATCGACCACCTGGACACACACACTCAGCTCTATGTGTGATGGGCTGCGATGACTCAGCAGGGAAGGAACTCAGGTGGGATGGGAATCACAAAATGTCTTCGATATTGTCAAAGTTGTTCATCAGAGTGGTCGGGGGGGCAGGAAGGGCATCGAGGGGGGTGTTTTTTAGCTGCGAGGAGGGGAATTACCACACCGTCATATCAGCCTGAAGCTGGAATTCTTTACATTATGAAGCACATCCCTGTTCATCAGGCGTTTCCATTTTAACAACATGGAATCATAAAGTTTTACACACACACACACACACAGTTTTACAGCCTCAACACACATCCTCAACGTTTGTGATGCACTGCAGCATGGAAAGTGTCTGATATTTTAAGAAAAAAACAGAAAAAAGAAAGAGGGAGAAACTTTTAGCTAACGCCTCAGAAAAAGATTACACTGCTGTGTTTGTTTTTCTTTTTCCTTTTCTTTTGTGGAAGAGATTAAAGCAAACATAGTCGACGTTTACTATGGATTGATCTTAGGGTTTGTCTCCGCCTCGAGAACAAAGCGGGAAAAATGGCGCTAAGCTCAGCGAAGCAAGAAGAGTCCAATTAAATCCACTTTGAGAAAAAAAAAAAAAAAAAGGGAAAAAGAAAAAAGGCCACATTTACATAAACAATAAACGTCTTATGAAAGCTTTCATTATAAGCGATGAGCACACAGAAAAACGGAGGGTTGTTCCAAGCAGATGTTACATGTGTGGAAGATGACGCAACTGATAAAGAGCAGAAAATCAAGTAAATGCTGTCATCTGAGCGTTGCTTTCATCCTCGATGCAAAGCCAGCTGCTGTGCGCCGGTGCTAAAAAACGTCCCTCTCTGTGCCTTCAATGCTGCCGCAGCGAGAAACTCCTCCAAACTTTGCTTTTCCCTTAAATATTTTATGTTTGTGCATCTTTTTGCATCACTTAGCTCCTGTTTTTGCACAAAGAAGCTTCATGTCCTACCTGTGGGCTGAGCGGTGGGAAGCCTGGCCGGAGCGACGCAGAGGGGCAGCAGGAGAGAAAGCCACCACACGGCCGCCATTCCTCTGGACGAAGAGCTGAGACGCAGAGCAGCCAGGCGCGACTCCAACTCACGCAACATCCTCCGTTCGCATGCCGTCCTGCAGAACAGCGGCCAGAGACGCCGCAAGAAGCTGTCCACCGACTCCCCGCCGCCGTCCTGTCAACAGCATGAACGTAAGACACAAGAAAACAGTTGAAATGCTTGTTTGCTGAGAGACAACAGACGAGACGAGACAAGAAAAGAGACGAGACAACAGATGAGACAAGAGACGAGAAAAGAGACGAGACAACAGATGAGACAGGAGACAAGAAAAGACACGAGACAACAGACTAGACAAGAGACAAGAAAAGAGACGAGACAACAGATGAGACAAGAGACGAGAAAAGAGACGAGACAACAGACGAGACAAGAGACGAGAAAAGAGACGAGACAACAGACGAGACAAGAGACGAGACAACAGACGAGACAAGAGACGAGACAACAGATGAGACAAGAGACAAGACAAGAGACGAGACAAGAGACGAGACAACAGACTAGACAAGAGACAAGAAAAGAGACGAGACAACAGACGAGACAACAGACTAGACAAGAGACAAGAAAAGAGACGAGACGAGACAAGAGACGAGACAACAGACGAGACAAGAGACTAGACAAGAGACGAGACAAGAGACGAGACAAGAGACGAGACAACAGACGAGACAACAGACGAGACAAGAGACAAGACAACAGACGAGACAACAGACGAGACAACAGACGAGACAAGAGACGAGACAACAGATAAGACAAGAGACAAGAAAAGAGACGAGACAACAGACAAGACAAGAGACAAGAAAAGAGACGAGACAACAGACGAGACAAGAGACAAGAAAAGAGACGAGACAACAGACTAGACAAGAGACGAGACAACAGACGAGACAAGAGACGAGACAACAGATGAGACAAGAGACGAGACAACAGATGAGACAAGAGACGAGACAACAGATGAGACAAGAGACGAGAAAAGAGACGAGACAACAGATAAGAAAAGAGACAAGAAAAGAGACGAGACAACAGACGAGACAAGAGACGAGAAAAGAGACGAGACAACAGATGAGACAGGAGACAAGAAAAGACACGAGACAACAGACTAGACAAGAGACAAGAAAAGAGACGAGACAACAGATGAGACAAGAGACGAGAAAAGAGACGAGACAACAGACGAGACAAGAGACGAGAAAAGAGACGAGACAACAGACGAGACAAGAGACGAGACAACAGACGAGACAAGAGACGAGACAACAGATGAGACAAGAGACAAGACAAGAGACGAGACAAGAGACGAGACAACAGACTAGACAAGAGACAAGAAAAGAGACGAGACAACAGACGAGACAACAGACTAGACAAGAGACAAGAAAAGAGACGAGACGAGACAAGAGACGAGACAACAGACGAGACAAGAGACTAGACAAGAGATGAGACAAGAGACGAGACAACAGACGAGACAAGAGACAAGACAACAGACGAGACAACAGACGAGACAACAGACGAGACAAGAGACGAGACAACAGATAAGACAAGAGACAAGAAAAGAGACGAGACAACAGACAAGACAAGAGACAAGAAAAGAGACGAGACAACAGACGAGACAAGAGACAAGAAAAGAGACGAGACAACAGACTAGACAAGAGACGAGACAACAGACGAGACAAGAGACGAGACAACAGATGAGACAAGAGACGAGACAACAGATGAGACAAGAGACGAGACAACAGATGAGACAAGAGACGAGAAAAGAGACGAGACAACAGATAAGAAAAGAGACAAGAAAAGAGACGAGACAACAGACGAGACAAGAGACGAGACAACAGACGAGACAACAGACGAGACAACAGACGAGACAAGAGACGAGACAACAGATAAGACAAGAGACAAGAAAAGAGACGAGACAACAGACAAGACAAGAGACAAGAAAAGAGACGAGACAACAGACGAGACAAGAGACAAGAAAAGAGACGAGACAACAGACTAGACAAGAGACGAGACAACAGACGAGACAAGAGACGAGACAACAGATGAGACAAGAGACGAGACAACAGATGAGACAAGAGACGAGACAACAGATGAGACAAGAGACGAGAAAAGAGACGAGACAACAGACGAGACAAGAGACAAGAAAAGAGACGAGACAACAGACGAGACAAGAGACAAGAAAAGAGACGAGACAAGAGACGAGAAAAGAGACAAGAAAAGAGACGAGACAAGAGACAAGAAAAGAGACGAGACAACAGACGAGACAAGAGACAAGAAAAGAGACGAGAAAAGAGACGAGACAACAGACGAGACAAGAGACGAGACAAGAGACGAGACAAAAGACGAGACAACAGACGAGACAAGAGACGAGACAACAGATGAGACAAGAGACAAGAAAAGAGACGAGACAACAGATAAGACAAGAGAAGAGACAACAGACGAGACAAGAGACGGGACAACAGACGAGACAAGAGACGAGACAACAGACGAGACAAGAGACGAGACAACAGACGAGACAACAGACGAGACAACAGACGAGACAAGAGACAAGAAAAGAGACGAGACAACAGACGAGACAACAGACGAGACAAGAGACAAGAAAAGAGACGAGACAACAGACGAGACAAGAGACAAGAAAAGAGACGAGACAACAGACGAGACAACAGACGAGACAACAGACGAGACAACAGACAAGAGAAAAGACACAATAGAGGAGAAAAAACAACAGACGAGAAAACAGACATCAGACAGATAATAAAGCAGAAAATCAGTCGGAGTCTGAAGTAACGCCGCGGGGTCTGCACACACGCCCCCATATTCTGACATTCCACACAGATTTCAGGGATTAGAGTGGAAATCCCGCTCCGCGGTTTTTCTCAGAAACCCGCCGAGCTCCTGATAGTTGGACGGCCAGATGGACGTCTGGAAATGTCCCACATCCAGAGCCAACAAGTTCACTAAGTTCTCCATCATTTCAGTCGTTGCCTCATCAGGACTCTTCTGCTCCGGAGTCCTCATGCAGAGGACTCCGGAGCAGAAGAGTCCCGATCGGGACTCCGGAACAGAAGAGTCCCGATCGGGACTCCGGAGCAGAAGAGTCCCGATCGGGACTCCGGAGCAGAAGAGTCCCGATCGGGACTCCGGAGCAGCTCACAGAGTCTTCCTCGGTGAAAGCTCACACACACCTGCGCAAACACACACTTTATTAGCACTGTTAGCAGGAGCGCCCGTCCTGACAGCAACAGAAACACACACAGAACAGGTTTTCCTCTCACACACACACACACACACACACACACACACACACACACACACACACACACGTCTGAGTCCAGAGAAAGGTTGTGTTTTCTTTCCTCTGAATGCTACAGTTTTTCTTCCCCTTCAGGGACTCGCCACCTCTTCCTCCTTCAGCAAAGCTTCTATTTGCACCTTATCAGTTACTTCACACACATACACACACACTCTGCGCTAATCTAAACACTGCACCCTTCGTGCTTCAACACACTGCAGCCTTTAATGTTCTCTAGGTGTACCGCAGGGCGCTCGTCTCCTCGCAGCTCGTCCTCAGCTTCCTACCAGCTCGGGACGCCGCTGCGGTTTGTTTACTCAGCTCGATAAGGCCTTCGCTGATTGCAGGCCTCTGAATCGCAACTGTTGTTTTCTCTGGCAGACACACACACACACACACACACACACACGTATATAAAAACAAGAGGAAAAAAAACCCCACAGCTTTCTTAACGGGGTTTTCTGAGGCTGTTCAGACACGTAGCAGGACAGACTCTCAAACCATGTGTGGAGAAAATAAAATGGATTAAAAAACAACTAATGTGGAGTTGAGAGTGAATCCTGGAAGCTGTGGGACGGCCGAGTGCTGACAAATGACTGGTGTGTGTGGGAGCAGGGGGCTATTTCAGTTTTTTTTAACAAATTTGAGCTTTATTGTCTGATCTTATGAAATATTAAGCGATAACGTACGCTTTGGGTTAGGACTCACTTTTTTTTTTTTTTTTTTAGCATCTGAGAGCTGGGAAAGGTGTTGAGCAATAGTTCTGCAAAGGTCTTTCAAAGAATTTATTTGGATTTTTGCTGCTTTTTGACTCATATTTACTGTGAACATTTTGTAGAGTAGCAGAAAACTTACATTTTCTTACAGATATGTTGATAATATCATTACTGTGAATGTTTTTCATCATAATGACCATCGATATGCTTTTCTTTCGATTGGATTTATGACGATTTTTTGGGCGCCGATTCGATTTAAATTGCGATTTCTCAGAATTACCGATATTTAGTTTGTTTTTTAAACAGCAGGCCGTGTGAAAAAGTTGCATGATGACCAAGTTTACAGACTAGATCATGAGGCAGATTTCCCACATAAAAAGCGTAACTGTGTCGGTTTTTTTAGATTAATTCTGCAGCGATACACCTGAAGCAGCTGAACTTCTTGTTTCAGAAGCTTGAACTGCTAAGAAAAGTGCTGCTTTGAGTGTCTGTTGGCTTCTTGCTGCTGCGCTACGTTTGGCTGTTCGCTCTGCATTTACCTCAGGATGGCGTCTTGCTGAGTGGGCAGTAACATTAGTCGTGTTACCGCCGTACGCCACGTGTGCATTACAGAGTTTACAAACAGCTTTCCACATGTCCAGCTCTGCTTTTCCCTTCAAAGGAAAAAAGTCCAGAATGTGTCCAAACTTTTGACCTAAAATGTAATAATGTAGGATTTATCTGCAGGTTGTCGCCATTCTCCATCTTCTGTTTACGCGTTTTTCCAAAACAGATAAAACGTCATTTAACTGGACTGAGAAACATGTCGCCCCCTGCTGGAGGAAAGCGATAACAGATTCTCCATCTGGCATCAAAACATAGAAACATTTCAAACTGATTTGAAAAGAGTAGAAGAAAAAAAAAAATCCAGATTTTTATGTGAATCAATTTTTTTCTCCCATCTCTAATAACCATGACGTGAAAATCTGAGCACCAGAACCAATTTTAAATTGTGCTTTCAGGATATTTACCAGCAGCCGGTTTGGAAAATCTACTTTTCTCCAGAAACAAATCCAAATATAACCCAAAGCTCAACAGGCATGAAATGGCAAAAGAAGCGTTTTATGCAGCAGGTCCTCAGAAAGTTGAAGGAAACTTGACAAGCAGGAGCAGAAAAGAAGCTGCAGCAGATGTGAAAGCTGAGACACAATCTGAGCGACGCATGTCGACCTTCAGCTGATGCATCTACTGCTGGCCGAAGCCTCGTTAGAAATGGTCTCCATGGAAACGTGGCTGTCTAGAAGGAAGGCAAACCAAAGAGGGAGCAGCTCTGATGGAGACATGACTCCTCCCCAGCGCCGGGATCTTCACAGCGTTGGATCATCTGGACGAAGATCGGAACCGAAAGCAGAACTTTGGAAAGTCCTTCAAGAATCCTGGAGAATTATTCCTGCAGACCGCTTCAAGAAATCACAAGAGAGTCCGGACTCGTACAAATATAGATTTTCTAGCTCTTTGGACTCATACAAACATTAATTTAGCTTCATACGCTGCATTTCCATTCATGTTTGCATGTTTCAATGAATCACTGCGATCATTTCCTCTTCTTCTGGCAACAAACGAAGGAACGAGACCTCCTGTTTACCGTCAAGCGAACTCAAAGAACAAAGTCTGAAAGAGGAGATCAAAGACTCACAAATGTTTTTTTATATGAATGTTTTCTTAAAGCATGAAAGAGAAACACAAGAACATCAGTGAATAATACATGAGCATTAATCATGCAAAAAAAAAAAAAAAAAAAACTACTTTCACATTGTAAAAGCTTCCAGGCAGAAAAGGCCTCGGACTGGGAGCAGGGTTCAGATCCCTGCCATCCCCCCTGACGCAGGATCAATACGGTCACATGCCCGTCACACCTCTGCCGAGTGTCAGTAAGCTTTAATAATTAAGCTGGAAGAATCGGCGGCCGGAGCTGGATCTGCTTTGTCATATTGGGAAAAGGAGATTTAAGGCTTTTTTCTGGAGAGAGGACGACGAGTGCAAACAGCAGCTGAACCCACAGAAGGGAAAGAAACCAACGATTTCGTTCATATTTCTGTCTTTCATCCACGTCTCCCACCCAGTGTCTCCCTCTGTTGTCCCCCCTCGCTCTGCCTTTATCAGCCTCTCTCTCCTCAGAGCAGTCAGTCAAATGCACCCTCAGGTGAGGAGAGATATTGATCAGATGAGAGAGCTTTGTACTTTGAGCTGTCAGAGGAGCAGCGTGACTCCGAGAGAGGAGTTCCGAACCCGGCTCACTTCAGGCGTACGCCGTTCTTTTTTTATTTTATTTGTCCAAATGTTATCCTGGACAGAAAGCGGAACTCGTAAACCAATCAAAGCAACAGATATTTAGTTGAATCAGTGCCTGTAACCCATCAAACTCTCTCTGTTCATTGTGAAAACTGAATACACAAAAGTTAAGGGGCCTTAAAATGGTTCAGTTTCATTTTCGCCTTTTTTAAAGACAAAAAGAAGCAAAAGATTCAGTTTTGCTACTGAAAGGATAAAATTAATGTGAAATGAAGCTGAAAAGTTACTAATTGAGCATTAAACTACTTGAGACTCATTTTTTGCAACAAATTAAAGTTTTATGGCAAATAAAATCCCCAAATTAGAAGGGAATGAAAGCCAGTTTAGACGCTGCTGTCCTCTTTAGAAACCACAAGCAGAACAGCAGAAAGCAGGATGCTCTGAAGCCTGTCTGAGGAAAACAAGCAATCAGACTCACATTTGGAGCCTCTGATTGCAAACTGGCAGGCATTATTTCTCGGGTCAATAAATACAATTAGTTTGCAGCATAACCCCAAACTCTCATCATCTGCAGGCTCATTTCAGAGCTGTGAAATTTAATAGTTTAATCAAATTCCCTTCAAGTCCCAAATCTCATTTCTGCCGTCCACCTCTGACAGGACGCTGTGTTTAATTCATTTATTTTCTCCCTCCCTGCTTGTAACTTGACATATTGGGATTGTAAGAGCTGAGCTGAGTGGATGAAAAATAAAAACAAAATAAACATCTGAATCCCATTGAAGAGCTTTGTGTTTGAAGAAGAGATGACTGATCTGCTGCTGAGGGGAGAGAACCGCGCGCTTCGTTCAGTCAAAGGCAGAAAAATGTTGCTGCTTTCTGGAGGAACTTCAGAGGAGGGCTGATGTTCAGATCCCAGCTCCGGATCCGGGACGACGTCACCGTTTCAGAGAGACACGCGGGTCCGTGGAGGATTAAAAAATATGAATAAATGCCTCGTGACCATTAAAATGTAGGCTGTAGACACACCTGATTAACCGTGAATGGAAACATCAAACTACGTCCCGGTGGACAAAAACGTGCGTAATTTTTACACTTGTCTGCATCTTTCCATTCATTCCAGGATTTTTCCAGGATTTGATCTAAACTGAGTTCAGTCAACAGTCGGTTCATGTAAAAAAAGAAAAAGAAAAGCTGTTTTCTAATCAAAATGTAGAATAAATGTAGTTATTTCCACAACGTGCTTATGGCGACACAAACTTGCGCCACACAGATAGCAGCTCCAAGTCTGGGAAAATGTCGGACTCTTGCTCCAAATGCAGTAAATCACAGAACCAGAGCAGGTTTGTCTCCTCTGTTGACCGAACCGGAACAGAACCAGCGTGCGTCCGGACCGGGAGCCGGTCAGGATCTGCGCCACCTGTGCGGAGACGCAGATCCAGGACCCGCAGCTGAAAGCGGAGCAGATCGGCTCAACCTTACTCACTCAAATCTACAAAGAAGCGAAAAGCTTCGGAAAATGTCTCTTTTGGGCCAATAATAATAATAATAATAATAATAATTATAATAATAATAATAATAGTAATAATAATAATTACCCAGAATGTTCCGTTTTGAGTCTGAGGCAGCTTTCAGATTCCAGATGTCACCAGGGTTTCATCAGGAGGAGAAACCGGAATTTATTTTCCTGTAAACTTTACAAAAATCCACACTTTAAATCCTGACGTCCAAATGTTAAAAAGCAGTTCGGCGAAGCGGGGAAAAGTCAGAAATCCTCGTCGCGAGCTCCCGGAGAGGACCTCCGACTCGGCTCCTGAAATCCCAACTTCTCCACTAAATCCCGGTCTGCTCCGCGCGCTGCTGTCCACTCTGTCCAAAGTGTCCAAAGCCCCCAGGCGCGCGCATCGTGTCCTGCGTGGAGCGGTGAGGATGACGGGACGTGGGCTTCCACGCAGCTTCTGGTCTCTCACACGCGGGATGCCAGTTGTGTCTCAGATCACCCAACTCGGTCTGGTGGCTCTTCTCCTTCTGCTGCGCGTGAAGTACTATTTGCCAGGTGCTGATGTAAAGGTGGCGGTGTTCAGAGGCGAGACGTCTTCTGGCGTGGGACTTTCAAAATAAAAGTAAAAGCGTTTCGCAGGCGACGCTTTCTGAACCGTCTTTCTCTGTCTGTGATGTGTCTGGTGAAAAAAAAAAAAAAAACCCAACAAAAACAAAACAAAAACACAAATCGTTCCATATCTAACAGGACGAATAACGTGAGAGTTAGGGCTGGATTGAAAGTGCACAAGCCCCTGGGCCCAGAGTGTTTCAGGGGCCCCCTTCCTCACAGCAACATTGTAAAAATTGTGAATGATACACTGTGAAACGACATTTCTAACGTCTCTCAGCCAACAGCAATACACTAGACACTATTGTGTAAGTATGTGGATTTTATGAAAATTTTGTTTAATATCTAAACTGCTGGTGTTTGCCCTACATGAGCCTGCGCCCATAATGTCCATTGGATAATCCGGCCTTGGTGAGAGCTCAAAGTTATCAGTTAGCTGAACAGGACTTCCGGTGTGTAATAAATCTTGGCACAATCTTTAACACAGTTGTGTAATTTTGTAGTTGGTAAGCTAAAAGATAAAATAAGTTTACAGTGGGATAAGAGAGCATTTGGACTAGTCATCAGTAAGATCGCTGACGTCGTCTAAAACGTCTGGACATGCTTTTATTTTGAAGGCGGGGCCGCCATTTTGCTGACCGCGTGTGTTTAGCTTTTCTTTACGCTTTATTCTTTTCAGACTATGATGCCCCCCTGTTTTGCTCCAGACTGCAGGACATGTTCAGAAGCGGAGGCAGGACTATCAGATTTTGTTGCCGCCCCTCTGTAGTCCCCTCCCGGCTCCGCTGAAGGCAGTGAAGTGACGGAGGAGCTTAAATGATGGTCAAAGCACCTCCCACCTCCCCATTTTCTTTAATTTAAAAAAAAAAGAAAAAAGCCCCAAATCCACGAGCTGCGCGAGCCCAAAGCTAAATCTGAAAGGCTGCTGGGGTTTAGGTGCCACAAAGGGGCCGGGAGAGGGCTCTGGAGGCTCCTACATGAAAACACCTCCATATAACTCTCCATCACAGATTACCCAGGTAGTTACATCACCTATAACATCCCCGCTTCCCCCGAAAAAAGTTGGAATTATGTGTAAATTATGTGACGGTCCCTGTCCTCTTCAGTCTGCAGATACAGCGTCCATGGTTTCCAACAAGACGTTAAACCCATCTAACCACAAAATTAGTTTTCTCAACAGTGTAAACTGTGTTCACCGTGATTTCTGGAGGTCTTCCTGCTTCCACGCAGTGGTTTCCAGTCTGTTTTTAGTGCAGTGCTGATCACAAACATTTTGTTGTGATCTTCTGGTCCCACAGAGATTCCTCTTGATTCTCTGAACATTTTGATGATAAATGCTGATGCTTAGATTTTCAAAGTCTTCACAGTTTTTTCTTTTTTTTTTTTTTAGGAATTTTTCTAAAAATGTGTTCCTTCACCTTTGGACCCAGTTTGTCTCAGATTGGTGAATCTCTGTCCATCTTTATGTCTGAGGGAACGTTCACAGCAGACTTTTTGAGTCAAATTCAAGTCTGTTTTCCTGGAAAGTCCGCTTCGTTTGGGGAAATAAAATTCCCGCCAAACAAATTCTGATTCGAACCAAAGAAGTGGACTCAGTCCACTACAAACGCAGGTCTCACCCCATTTCAAACAGACCAAATACAGGAAGCTGACTACAGAAAAAAGTACTTTCCTGCATTTGGTGTGGCATTGCATTGTGGGTAAATACACAGCGATGGCGTTAAGAGTCCTCTGCCTCATCTGGTGTTCATACTGCGTCCATTATTGCAGTGTATTTCTACAGTATACTTGCGATAGTTTCTTCTCCATGTTTAATGAACAAGTGGAGGAAGTTGAACCAAGCGGCAACCTCCAGCGGTTAAAAGTGAAGCCTATGTGGAAGTGCATAAAACTGCAGTTCCCCCTTCATCCACTAATGGCTGCAAAACAGAGCAAATCCCCATAGACTCCCATGTTAAAAAGACCAACTTCACAGCAGGAATAAACATGTTTACAGCCTGGTTCAAAATTAATTTTTGGTTTAATAGGTCAGGTTTACCTTCATGACAACTGTGGGGGGAGTGAATTGTTTTTTTTAACTAACTCGCCCCTTTAAAAGTAGTTCAATCTCAAAGTTCGGCATATTTAGGGGCGTGTCCTTTTAATTGACAGGTACCCGATCTCCCGCTTCAAGTAAGAGGAACGTAGAACAACTGCGGTTTTTAACCGGTTAACAACGTGGCTTAGCTTTAGCCCGCTTACCTCCGTTAGCTGGTTAGCTCCTGTTATCTCCAGGTTAGCTCGGTTAGCTCTTAGCTACAGAAAGCTCGGAGTTCGCTCGATGTCAATCATCCACCATGATGCTCACAGCCCCCCTCTCAGCTCCACCTCTTTGCCCATATTTGTATTTTCCGGGTGAGACGACACACGTGACCCTGCCAAGATGGTGATGGTAGGAACCGCTCTCCAAACTTCACTTCAGCTCTTCAGAAACCTATGGGTGACGTCACGGAAGCTACGTCCATCTCTTTATATACAGTCTATGGTTTGACCAAAGTGCAGCTTGAACATGATCTCGGTCCACATTGACACACCTCCCTACAACTGAGCCGAGTCGCCAGAGTTTAGCGGACTATCCTGATGTAAATGCATCCTGACAGACTCTGCCTCTCTGAAAAGTTCCTTTTATACCCAGTCATGTTACTGACCTGTTCCCAGTTAACCTAATAAGTTGTTAATTCCTTTCCCAGTTGTTTTTGATATGTGTCAATTATTTGTCCAGACTTCCAGCCTTTTGTTTCCTCTGTTCAATATTTTCAGACGTGTTTCTGCCTTCAAATTAAAAAGGAACTAATATGTTCCATGAAATGGTAAAAAGTCTGTTTCACCAGCTTATATTGTGTTTATGTTTATGTCTTTCAGTCATTAGAAGACTGACAGCAGCCAGCTTGCACCAGCGTTTGACCATTCAAACCCCAAAGTGCCCTGAGTGAGGAATAAATTACCATCAACCCCCATTTAATCTGCCATGTACTGCAGCTTTGGGGCTAATTACTGCCGTCAGGACAGAGGTGATAGCACCTGACCCACCCAGCTCTAAACAACACACTAATTACTGTCATCTCATAAAGTGTGTTTTGAGAAGGCAACTTTACGACACCGTAAAGCTGAGCGGCCCTCTGCCAAGTGCCTGTGAGGAGGCTCAAGGAGTGTGCCGCTGTCTTCCATGTTGGTGCAGGAGATCCCTCGTGATTTGTGACCATCTGACAACACATGAATAATAACAAGGTCATGAGACAAGATGAGCAGTGCACCTATAAGCAGATATTTTGATTCATTCATTTTTGCGACGGATGTCAGCAGTTTAAATCTTCTTTTTTAGGGCAGTAAAGTTTGGCTAAATGTGGGTTGAATCAAACACGTCTCTGATAATGGTTGCTTCCAATAAACCAAACAAAAGTGGAAGTATCATTTTGAAGTTGTGTTTGTTCACCATCACAGCTTTACTTCCCAGATGTTGGTCAGTATTTCCATACAAACAGTACCTACTATAACTGTTCCCACATGTTGTACTGGGCCTAATGGTTTTACAAAGTGTTTAACTGAACAAGACATAAAATCTGACTCAGAAGGAAGATGGAAGGCCGTTTGACTCCAACCTGAAATGAGAAACTGTTTCCGTGCATTCTGTCTGTTACTCTTCACTCTACATAGTTTCTATGTTCAGGTTTAGGGTTAGATGAAGGGATGTTTGATATTGGCTTTTTTATTTATTTATTTTTTTACCAATACCAATATCAACTGATACCGTAATTTTTGGAGCAAACTGTGCCAAACAAATAAAAGTAAAATAAATTCTTTTTTGTGCTAAATTAGTATGTTTTTCCTTGATTTATTATTAATAAAAACCTAAAACGGGAAAAAATATTTGGTTCTTTAAAAAAGAAAAAAAAATCCTATAGTTGTTATTTATCAGAAAGTATAAATTGTTTTCAAAAGGTCATTTGTGGCTTTAAACTGGTTTCTTTTATCTGGGCTGATGGCAAAAACGGCTCTTTGGATCTTAAAGGCTGCACACACCCACAGATGACAGAGATAATAACATAATGCAGACATGAACTGAACACTTCACTCCCTTTTCTCACAAAGTAGCAGAAGTGCAGGAGCTCTGAAGACCATTTCAAGGTCTTTAAATGCTGTCACTACATAAAAAACACACAGAGACAGAGAAATGTAAAAGTGTTCTTTTACTTCAGTGCATTTGGTGGTTTTTAAGTTGCTTATGTTCTGTAAGAGATCCCACACCATGGGAAAGTGTCACGGTGGGAAAAATCCTCCTAAAGAACAAAGAGTCCACGTTAAAGTGAGAGAGGAAGAGGAGAAGAGAGCGAGGATGAAGATGGGGACGAGTGACTCTGGACTACAGTTCTGTGTGAGATGTTAGTGGGAGGGAAAGAAGCTCGGGAACAAAAGCCAGCCGGTCAGAAGGAGAGGTCATACAGATGGTGAGAATGCTCACTTAGACATCTCAAGTACTGATGGGCAAACTGACCAAATGACCCCTTCACACACACACACACACACACACACACACACACACACACACACACACAAACAAACCCCAATCCCCGGCTTGCCACAACTGCTGATGTTAATAGGAAAAACAAAACTCCTCCCAGCACCCCTACAACACCCTAACATCTAATGAACTCTCACAACACACACACAAACACACACGTTCACACACCCACCCCTCCCCTTACATTCCTCTTTCCCCAGCCCCCCAGGGAGGAGATCAGCAGGAGATGAAAGGTGAAGCCTTTTCATTTAAAATGGAGTTAAAAATTAAACAAGAAGAAGAAAAACCTCAGAGTCTGGATTGATTAGCTCGTTGGAAATGTCCAGAAAAATCTGAGCAGCTCAGTAAATCCCCATTCGCCCAGCAGACTGCCTGGCCGCCGTTATCATGTCGCATTTTTTCACTGATAGCCCCGAAGGAGCTGTTTTCTCTTCAGACCTGCTGTACGCTGCTTGTATGGGCAACTGCCAACTGACTGGAAGCGATGTGGACAAAAGCTAAAGGGTTAATCATTAACAGGAGACAAAGCCGAAGCACAAAGGGAGGGAACAGATCACCGAGGCGGCTTCAGACTGGGCCGAAAGCTGCTCTTTGCTCTGCACTCATGACCCTGATAAACACGAAGTTACTGCAGATTGTCCATGTTGCAGTCCATCTCGAAAGGCACGATAACACGAAAAAGCTCACTTCGTTGCATCGTTGTGTCTTTGATCGGACATCTGTTCCTGCTGTAAGCTTATCTGGTCAAATTTAAACGACTCGCGTTGTTTTGCAGAAACAACAGAGGCAGCGAGCAGATACTGTTCAACCTCACAGGTCATGTGACATTATTGGTCTGTTTGGTGCCAAAGTTGAATTTAAAACTAAACTTGGTATAAGGTTTTAACAACACATTAAAGTTATAGTTTTCCAAATTACATACAATATAATTGTCTTTCCAACCTTAAAGTGCAAACAGAGACGTTATTCTGACTGAATTTGTATAAAATCAAAACTCTACAAACACCTTCAATCAATCGTCAATCTTTATTTAAGCACTTTTCATGCAATGAAAATGTAGCGCAAAGTGTTTTATATTAAAAGCAAGAGGATAAAGACAAAACTACTTATCAGACTCCCCTGAATGAAGAGTTCCTAAAAAACGGCATATAAACAACGTAGCAAACACATTAAATTGTGTCTCAAGAGGCGCCGTCTCAACCAGCTGTGTTGGGAAGCTAAAACTCTGCAAAATGAAAAAGATACAAAGACTAAATAAAAATTTAAGAGAATAAAAAACATTGAAACGTAAAAACAAACACATAGTAAGAAGCAATAAAGAACTAATAAAAACTTTAAAATGAAATAATATATCAAAGTTGACATGTAAAAAAAAACAAAAAAACTTAAAAATGACAAAAACAATTATAAATTGAAAAATGATTAATCAAAAGCTGTAATAATAAGGTAAGTTTGAAGCTGCCTCTCAAAGATCTCAACACTCCCGACCGCCTTCAGGTCCCCTGGAAGGTTGTTCCACAGGCGAGGACGATAAACACTAAAAGATGTTTCTCCGTATGTTCCCAGTCACCTTGCATGTTTATGACAAAAGTTTCTGACTCAGCTGTTCATGCAAACATGAATGACAGCAAAGTGTTTAAGTGCTGTGACTTAAACCCATCAACATCATGAAACCTTCACCCCCGTGCTTGTAGCTGACATGCTGTGTTTGGTTTTATCAGATGTAAACGTCACAACGAGCTGTTGTGACTGTACTGTGGATATATGGATCAATGACAGCAAACATGTGGGTTAACTGGTTTATTGTGTTATGATATGTGTGTCCATGGAGTAGAGGCACAGAGTCTTCCATATTATGCTTAAATAAGGAAGGACGAATAGAGAAAAGATGTCCCCAGGTGTTCAGGTGGCTTTTAACGGTTCCGGTGGGAGGGAACTGAAGGTTTAGATTAATTTAAGGGGGATTTTGTGGGGAAGAATTTCTTATCGTTTAGTTAATCATTGATTGGAATATTTAGGTGTGTTAATTGGGGTGGTTAAGGCTTATGTAAATATATGTATAGTCTCTGTTAAACTTTTAAAGTAAATATTTCTATGATTTCTTTGTATACAGAAAGCGGCAACCTTTGGCGGTTAAAAGTGAAGCCTATGCGGAAGTGCATAAAACTGCAGTTCCCCCTTCATCCACTAGGGGCTGCAAAACAAGTGAATCCCCATAGACTCCCATGTTAAAAAGACCAACTTCACAGCAGAAATAAACATGTTTACAGCAGAAATAAACATGTTTACAGCAGAAATAAACATGTTTACAGCCTGGTTCAAAAATCCATTTTTAGTTTAATAGGTCAGATTTACCTTCATGACAACTGTGGGGGAGTGAATTGTTTTCTAACTCGCCCGTTTAAAAGTAATTTGATCTAAAAATTCGGCACATTTAGGGACGTGTCCTTTTGATTGACAGGTACCTGATATCCCGCTTCAAGTAAGAACGTAGAACAACCGCGATTTTTAGCCGGTTAACAACGTGACTTAGCTTTAGCCCACTTAGCTCCGTTAGCTGGTTAGCTCCTGTTATCTCCGGGTTAGCTCGGTTAGCTCTTAGCTACAGAAAGCTCGGAGTTCGCTCGATGTCAATCATCCACCATGATGCTCACAGATCCCCTCTCAGCTCTAAAGGTTTGATATGCTCATGAATGTGCTTAACAACGTGGTTATGCGGATACATGACGGATTTGTTTTTAAAAAACAATGTTGTGTGGACTATTTTTTTTTACTGGGAGTGAAGAGATTCGGTTTTTAAAAAGCCCGGCTACGCGTGGACAAGGTCTGAGACTGCTCACTGAAGTGCACAATAAGCCTGTGTACTATAATAAAACATCTCAACTTTGGTCTCATCTGTTCCAGGAACATTGCTCCAGATGTTTTGTAGCTAAGCTAAGCTACCAACTGCAAATCATTTGGAAATGACCTTATAGCTCTTCTCAGATTGAAGAGCAGAAAATGCAGATTCTTTTTTCTTTTCAGATGTCTTTTGTTTTATCACACAACAAAAAGCTCTCAATGTGGAGCATGTGCTTATTGTTTGGTTTAGGGCATGTGAAACAAAACTTTGTGACACTAACTATGTTTCCCCCTCTCTAAGTTCACATGGATGCAGGTTAAGTATTGAGCCGAGCAGTGTCAAAGGGTTGTCTGTTGTTCCCAATGAAAGATGGCAACGTTGTGGTTCCGTTGAGATGGTTTATTTACAGTTCTTCCCATGTTCAGCAATATATACAGTGATCCCAAGAAATATGTACAATATCAACACTCTGTACAATATATACAAGGGCTTCTCACTATAAGTTCTCTCAATGCCAGCGTTGCAATGCTCAAACCAACCCACTCTCCACCCTGTTAAGCTGCTTTTAAACCCAAAGCTCCTCCCACAACAGGAAGCTTCCAAATTATCTATTATATAAGATAAGTTCTTTTCCTATGTTCCATTTTTTCAAATACACATGCAAAAACATCACATAAAGGATATATACTCAAACAACCATGATAATCATAATCAACATCATGATAATCAACATTGTACAAAGAAAATAAACATGATAATTGATGTGCAGCGGCGTTTCAGTGAGTCACGTGATGCTGAAGTCACTGCTGCCTTGCGTGGCCCAAGTGTTGCCTTTGTTTTCACAAACTACCAGCAGACCTGAAGACACACGGTAAGTAATAGTCCAACAGCTTATTCGCAGTATTCATAGCGGAACAACTAGGTGTGCACCCCTAATAATCTGCTAACGGCAGATTGAATGTCGGGATGAATGTGTGGGCATGTGTTTGTGGGACGTCTATCGACGGGACGCGTGACGAGGCCTCCTTGTCACCATCAGTCAGGTCCGGTGTAAACAAAGCAAGTGGGGAAGAAAAAAAAGAGTTTGAGGATGTACAAGTATAATGGGTTCAGTCTGCTGTGTGTGTGTGGGAGTGTTTTGGATTCAGTCCTGCCTTTGATGAGGGTGGTAAGTAGATTACTGTAACTGTGAGCAAACAGTTCACAGCCACTCTGCAACACGTCCAATATGTTGGCTCATCAAGGCGAGTCACCCTGGTGTGTCTGTTAACAGTACCAGGAGGAGAGTTGAGTGAAATCTAATAACTTCTACTCCCTGCAGCGATTAAACAGCCTCTCAGTGAGAGTCGGGCTGGACTATAGCTGCAAAGAGAGCAGCAAGACGTTTCATTTAAAGTATAAAGGTCCATTTCTGCTTCTTTGCATATGTAAACGTCGCTGTCCTCATACTTCCTTCTTTTATAATTGTGAAGTCAGTTTATCCACCAGTAGGCACTTCTAAGTTCAGAGGTCATTGCATGTTTTGACATCGCTTGTAGCAGAAATGCACCACCATTAAGGTGTTTACAACCTTCTGAAAACATCATGAGAGCTAGAAGAATAAACCAAAAGATTTCTTGCCTTTCTACTCGACTTCTTCTGCATCTTCTTCTGGAGCTTCCTAGTTGCAGTTTCTGTCATCTTCTTCCTGCCACATTTCTTCTTCTCTGGTTCGTACTTTTCATTGGTTGCATGTCAGCTATACAACTAACAACGACTGCTCCATTTTCCTCGACAAGCTCCCAAAAATGGATCAAATTAGGCAAGTAACTGATGCAGGAGACAGATGAAACTGTCAGTCTGCGTTGGGCATAAACGGGCCTTTATGCTGTTGTGGAAAATGTGGAATGCCACACATGATGAACGTTTTTACCTGCCAACACCTCAGCAAGACCTCCCAGCAGCAATTCCCAGTCTAGCTCCACGTAACAGATTCTGTTCATGTACTGACATCTCCCATCTGGGATTATGAAAATTTAAGAAACTGAAGAAACAAGGGGAGACACATTTATTTGGTTGTATTTGCAAATTTTGCACTTTAAGGTTCATTCACATAAACTTGTTCTGACTGTGGACTCGGCTCAGTTGCAGGGGGGTGTATCCATGCGGACCGAGGTCGTGTTCACGCTGCACTTTCGTCAAATGAGCCAAACCATCAGAATAATATATTCCCAATTCCCACCAGAGGTGGCGTTGAAATAGTGTTTAGCGAAAGAGAGGATGAGATCTGCGTGAAGAAGAAAACTCCTCTGCTTGTGAGTTAAATATGAAGACAAAACTATGGCTGTTTTGGGTTTTTATTTTGTCTTATGCAAGTATACTGCAGAAATACTCTGCAACAATGGGCGCAGTGTGAACATACGAGGTAGTCCGCTTCCTGTATTTGGTCGGCTTGAAACGGACTGAGACCTGCGTTTGTAGGCAGATCCGGTCCACTTATTTGGTCCGAATCAGAATTTGCTTGGTGTGTTCACATTTCCCCAAACTTGGCAGACTTTCCAAGCAAACAGATTCGGATTAAATAGGCTGATGTGAACACGCTCTGAAATTTTAATGAAAGAAAACTGATCTTTCCCTGATCTTTGCTTCTTTCCATTCAGAAAATAAAACATTTTTTCTTTGTTTTTGAGCAAAGAAGAACATCTGTTGCAGTTGAGCTCATGCTTTGCTTTCATTTATTCTTTATTAAGACTTGACAATCAATAGCCATG
This sequence comes from Telmatherina bonti, assembly GCF_933228915.1. Taxonomy (NCBI): domain Eukaryota; kingdom Metazoa; phylum Chordata; class Actinopteri; order Atheriniformes; family Telmatherinidae; genus Telmatherina; species Telmatherina bonti. The sequence goes on from NC_136631.1 coordinate 32,441,204, forward strand.
TTTGTTCTTAGCTGCAGCTTGTTCAGAGTATTTTAGACAGAAATGTTGGTGTCAGTTTCTTCTTCCGTACAAAAACCTCATCTTTAACCTGAGACTGTCACAGCGATGCCATTTATTTGATACATAAAACATGTGAAATGTAAAAGTAAAACTAACTGGGGTAGACTTTATTGTAATTAACATCACAGACCTCAGGTCCCCCATTAATATGCATTGTAAACATAAAATCCCTCTTAAAATGTCAAGCAGAATTCCTCTACAAACCTTGTTTTTTTCCCTCTAAACGACAATAACTCCTCTCTTTCACATGTATTGTTTCTACCCAACCTGTCCTCTTAGCCATCACAGTGATTATTAGTAATTTCAGGCTCATTATTATTCCCAGCAGGAGACTGGATTGTTTGCTGCTCAGACAGCTAAAGCATTTAATAGAAATTTAACTGCATGGCAGCTCATACTTTAAATATTTTAAAGATCTTGCAATATTTCTTTTCCAAGTAAGAATATTCTGGAGGTGGTGATTTGATATTTTTCTTGGCAAATGACTGACAGCGTGACATGCTTCAGTAATTTCCACAGTCATTGTCGCCTCCTCCAAAGGCCGTCTCGTCATATGAGGCAACTATGGTGTAAGACTGCAAGACAGGGGTGTCCAAAGTTGGTCCTGAAGGGCCGCTGTTCGGCCGATTTCCGGTGTTTCCCTGCTTCAACACTGAAAACCTGCAGGATTGTGGCGCTTGTGGACCAAAGCTGGACACTCCTACTTTAAAACCTAAAAATCTAACCGCATGAACTAAAGGTGTTGTTGACCATAATGTTAGAATTATCAACAGAAGCAACAAAAAGTATTGATCTTCCACACAGGAGGCCATACCGGTCATGTTGTTGGAAGAATGACTGACTTCCCAGTCAGGCAGAACAGAGTCTGGGAATGGGCCGGGGACTCTCAGGCTGATTGAGATGGTGGAGGATGGACAGGCAGCTGAGTATAGTCAGAGAGCTTACTGCAGATCTTTAGGTGAACCAGCCTGGACACAAAAGAGTCGTCTTGATATTGTGCAGTGGTGCCCAAGTCCACTCCTCAGGATCTACTATCCTGCAACTCTTAGATGTATCTAGGGCTGGGCGGTATATCGAATATACTCGAGATATCGTATATCCGTCATATTCGAGCATCCTGTTGTCACGCAGTTGTTAGCTGTAGACGGGGTTTTCTCCCTCCTCCTCGACTCTCTGCACCGCTTTGCACAGAGAGTCAAAGCAAGCGCACCTCATTACGTACGTAATGTGAGCTACGTGCTACGTCATGAGAGGCAGCGTGTTTCTAGCAGAGAACTCCGGTAGCAGTAGCAGCACGAGTTACAAAAAATGGAGGAGGAAGAATTTGTTCCGAAGAAAAGTAGTACAGGATCCATCATCTGGAGGTGATTTGGATACCGGAGAGAGGATGTTGACCAAACAACTGTCGCATGCAAAGTGTGTCGCAAAAGGTCGTAATACCACAAATTTATTTCATCATTTGAAAAGTCACCCCTAGAGCACGTATTTTCATACCTTGCATTTATTACATCATGCAAAGTCACTTTATTTTGTTTTAAAATTACATGTTTCTGCCACTGCTTTAACTGTTCAATGAAAACGGTTTTGATCAATTTCCTTCGTTACAATTTCATCCTTTTAGCATGAATGTTTAAAATCAGCATATCTTAATGCAGTATGAACAATTATGTTTTAATGGAGACACAAAATCATCTTACTGATGTGATTGTATGCACCAAAGCATTCATTCAAGGCTAAGGTAAATATTGAGATATATATTGTATATCGTGACATGGCATAAAAATATTGGGATATTACCAAAAGGTCATATCGCCCAACCCTAGATATATCCCTTCTCCAACACACCTGAGTCAAATGCATGGCTCATTTCCAGGCTTCTGCAGAGCTGGATGAGGAAATTCTGCAATTTGTTTCCAGTACATTGGAGTGGAATGCCTCTAAAAGTTGCAGGATACAAGATCTGGAGGACCGGACTGGAGCATCCCTGATTTAGTGGTTTGAAGGCTCTTTCTGAAATGTACAGAGGAACAAGGGTATATAGATCCTGAGAAACCATGAAGACAAACCTGGACCACAACTGTAAGACAACCATCTCGAGAGGGGAGCTTCAGATGAGCCTTAAACATGGATTGACGGAAGACATGCATGCAGAATGAAGAGCAGGAAATTCCACGAAGGGATGTTCTCACCAGAGACATTTGTTTTACACAGTTAGCTCCTCCAACACTTTTATATAATCTTTAAAGCATTTTCTCCTTCTCAACAACCTGTGAATCCCTACATCATGAATGTGGAATAAGATTTAGCCTGCTCAGAAAGTGAAACCTGGAAACTTTAAGTGGATTAAGTAACAAAATGATTATAAGAAGATTCGATTTTTCCTAAAGTGGATTATATCTAATCATAGTTTGCTGTCCAATCAAATCATTTCCAAGAATTCTTGATATGTAAAAAGTACTTCCTTATTTGCTACATGGCCGTGTCTATGTAGGAAAGTAATGAAGTAACTCCATGATCTCATTTGCATGTAAACAAGTTGTGCAACAAAATGACAGAAACATGGAGCCAGTTGGGAGGACGGTGTGTGCAATCACTGGTAAACAACAATTGTCATAAAAAACTGAAACCAGCACGTCTGAAGAACAAGATGAGTTGAGCTGAAGTTCCTGCTGAATCTTTGCAGGGCTCCCCGGTTTGTATCAGCTCTCCCACTGGGTGTAATGGTCTCAGTAATGGAAACTGTTCGCAGGAGATAGAATTGTTGAGCTAGTCCACATGTTTAGCATAGCTGCTCCTTCTGAAACCTCTCCTGAAGAAAAACTGGAAGCTGTTATTACACTTGTCTGTATTGTGGCAAAATAGACAGTTTGATTCTGAGCTCCTTTTGTGGTTGTTCAGAGAAAAGTAAATCACAGAAGCACAACTGGTTTCTCAGAGTGGGAGGACTGGGTCCGAGTGATGGAGAGAAAAGAAACAGTTTTAGAAAGATTAATTAGACATTAATGCTGGTTTCAGTTCAACTTGTCAGTTGCACATTTGCTCAATGTCGGCATAAACAATGTTTCTTTCAAAGGTCTTTTTATTACACAAAGTATCAATGAAATGTGCAATACAAATATTCAACATGTTTTGTTTTACTATCCCATATCCAACAAAATACATAACACAAACAAAAAATAAACATCTACAAAAAATTAATTAAAAAAAAAAAAAAAAAAAAAAAAGTAATAATAGTAATAATAATAAATATAAAGTGACTGACAAAGGCTACTCAGAGACCTATAGTGGACCTCTCAAAAAATTCTAAAAAAGGAATTGTAGAATTTATTTTCAGATCCACGGACTGTATATATAATTTTTTCTAAATCCATACAAAGCATCATATCTTTTACCCATTGTGCATGTGAAGGGGGAGCAGAGTCTTTCCACTTAAACAATATAGCACGTCTAGCTACTAACAGTGAAAATTTTAATATCCTAAACCTAAAGTTTGGCCATTTAAGCTCTGGCACCACTCCAAAAATAGCACACAGTGGATCCGGTTTAATTTGATGTTGCAGGACTTCAGAAATGATTTTGTTTTATTATTATTTTAACTAGCTAAAGAAGGACAGGACCAGTACATATGGAGCAAAGAAACAGTTTTAGTAAGTAAAGATTAAGTAGACATTAATGCTGGTTTCAGTTCACCTTGTCAGTTGCACAGTAGCCCCCCCAAACACACACACACACACACACACAACTGGTGGCTTCAGAGAGGCCTTCCTCTCTGCTCCAGTTCGCTTTTCTGTTTTATAATTGATTGTCTATGATTGTCAACTGAGTGGTTAAGACAGAGAGAGAGAAAGGAAAGTTTTTTGTCGAGGTGGTGCTCAGTAAAACAAACGATGTGACGTTTAGTGATGTCCTGAAATCTGAAATCCACGGACTTTACACTGGTTTCCTCCTTTGTGATGCTTCGTCTGACCCTTACTGGAGACGTCTGCTGTTTGTGGGTCTTCCTGCCTTCAGTTGAATCTTAAGTAAGAGAAACATTGTGAGCCGATGATTGACTCGGCCATTGTTGGAAGATCCACTTATTTGCCTTAAGGGGAAATTAAATGAACTTTAAACACAATCTGAAACAGTTCTCTGATATATCAACTAAACTTTGGAGCCCTGCTTTGGTAAACATGGTCCATAGTTCAGTGCAGCAACTTCTCTATTACCTTACAGCACTGATCAGGTGTATGGAGAGAAATTTGTGTCTTTATTATCCAATCAAAAAAGTTAGACTTGAAACCAAATCTAACTTTTGATAGTAGCTCTTATTAACTTAATGTGGAAATGCACGGAATTAGTCTGGAGAACTGCTGCAGGGCAGCAAGAGAGAAATGGGTGAAACGCAGAAGATTCAGCTGGCGACAAAGCCAGGTGAAACCAACCAATAGAAACTCTGCTCTCATTCACCAGCGCAGGCCCCGCCCATCGAATGCAGTTAAATTCGCAACCAAAACTTTAGAAGTTGCAAGCAAAGAGGACTGATTTGCAAACAAAACTTTACAACTTGTAACCAAATGTTTTTAACTGTAAAGAGAAATGGTTGTAATTTCTGACTTACAAACATTAGTTTTGATTGAAGAAAACTGTAGTTTTGATTTAAAAACATTAGTTTTGATTGAAGTTGGAGAAGTCTGCTTTCTCAAATATATATATTTTTTAATTGGAACCTAATTAGTTTCTATCTCTACAAAAAAAAATTGATTCTCACTTTTTTTTTGCTCTCAAAAATCATTTTTGGTTTCAAATCTAACTTTTTTGATTGGATAATAAAGACACAAATTTCTCTCCATACAGGCGACGCTTCTTTCCATGCAACTCCTTTTTGTGAGTTTATGTAGAGAAGCCTCTTCCATCCAGATTCAAATCAATGGCTCATTAGCAGACTTGTGCAGAGTTTGTTGTCCTTATAATAAGGAGGACGTGGAATGGACACCTGGGCTGTCTCAGATCTTCAGGGATCTTCAGGATATCTTCCTTTGACATCCAGCAGCTGATCACGACTCCTCCTTCCTGTTGAGTTAGAGCATTCCTTCATGTCATTGCCACGTTGTCCGTCCTACATCTAATGTTCAAATGGTTGCAAAACTTATTGTCATCAATCGTTTGACAATTTGCATTCCAGCCTCCTACCGATGGAAACCTAAGTTTCCATCTTGGCTGCTTGCAGAACAGAAACTTATTTACCATGAGACAATGAAATGTTGAAAAACACTTCAGAAGACTCGAAGACATTTCCCTTTGGGGACACAGAGAACATCCTGAAAGCAAACTTGAAGGACAAATATATTTTCTATACTTCCTTCTATCATCCCTCTTGTCACTGCAATCCTCTGTACATGTTCCTGCCGTACGAACAGGAGACCTTCACTGTGCCAAGATCAGATATTTATAGCCTGCTTTACTGTGAATTAATGCAATTCAAACTACAGGAGTATTTATGAGCTGCAAGTCTTTTATGTGAACTGGCTGAATAAATTGCAGCAGGGAGAAATCACATCAGAAAAAAACCATCAGTGGCTCAGTGTCCAACAGTGTTTTTTAGAAGCTAATTTTCATATAGAGAAGTGAGGCAACAATAAACTGGAAAAAAAAAAACAAAGAAAAAAACCAAACAAAAACAACAAAAACTGGTGAAACATTTCAGAATATATTAGGCTGACTGGTTTAAAAACAAAATAGGCCCAAATAGAAGCCGAATCTGTCAAATGGAAATATGGAAAGTAAAAGATTACTTGAGCAAATACTTGAAATTCTTAGTTTTAGAATATATAATAATAATAATGATGATGATAATAATAATAATAATAATAATAATAATAATAATAATAATAATAATAATAATAATAATAATAATGATGATGATAATAATAACAATAATAATAATAATAATAATAATGATGATAATAATAAAATGCTTTATTTATGACTTAATGTCATTAAATAATAATGTTTCAAATAATTAATGACAGTGGATTGTGTCTGTTAAAAAGTACACTGTATATGCATATTCAGATTTTTTTGCAAGGCAATAGTCAACTACAGTCAACGGCCCCTTTATCAGATCTACTTGAACCCATAAGAACCCAACATGACATATATGATACACACAGTTTCTGAGACATTTGGCATCACTTTATGGTGCAAACTTTGCACAAATTCCTGTTAAACACAATCTGATTTTTGTCTTTTGGCCCTTAATGGACACCAGAAAGGATTAGACTACACAATAAAAGGTAATATTTACCATTTTGTCACAATAAAATGGTAAATATTCCTAATTTTTCCTTTTTAATAATTTGTTGAAGGAGTAAATAAAGACCTCTTGCTAAGAAAATGGACTTATCTGATCATTTTTTCATGGGTTGGGTCTTCATGGGTTAACTGTACTGAGTTGGACCTACTTTCATCTTCAAAACTGCTTTAATTGGTGTCATATATTTTGCTCCGTATATACACAATACCATCACATAGTTACTGCAGATTTGTTGGTTGCATCATGCTAAGTGCAGATTTTCAGATTGTTTTTCCTGATCGGATGTGGCTCCTTTTAAGTTTAAGATTTCTTATTGGAAGTTACAAATTTTCTCCTGAAAATCACCCAGAATGAAAAATGAATGAAATTGAAAAAAAAAAAAAACACCCCGACATGTTCCTCTGAGTAAATGAAAGGAAGTCAGCTGAAGATTATTTAGACCTTTTCAAAGCTAGTTTGCCACAAGAGTTCGGGAACTTTAAATCTCTCTGTTGTCTCAGCACACACTGGCTGCTTGTTTCGCGTCAGGACCTTGGCACGATGTCCCCGTCCCCATGTCAAACTCCGGCTTTGCCTCCTTTCTGCTCTGATTACAAGCCGAGGTGTACAACAGAGTCAACATGACAAACAAAAACAAGCTCTCAGCTGTGTTTGCGTTTGCACTCACACCCTGAAAAAACCCCTCTGAAAGTCAAAAAGCTGTTTTCTTTATTTCTGCCTCCCTTCCTACAGAAAACCTGCTGTTTATAAGGAATAAACAAAAGAGGCACTGCGCCACACATTTTTATTTAGATTTCAATTTTAGGCTACAACAAACAAGTAAAGTTGATGCTGGTTTGCATTGCAGGGAAAAACAATCAATTCTGAACAGAGAGGACTGGAGTAGAAGAGGCGATGTGTTTAGGAAGACTTTCTTTTCAGTGCATCGGTCTTGTCAGAGTTTGCCAGCTGCCTCTCTGCCAGCCAGACGGTGTAAAAAAGGGAGATTTATTGAACTTTATTGAATCAAGGTGGTGATGCTGGAGACACTGATCCGTGCTTGGATTAGAGAAGAATGTGGCTTTTCTCTGCCTCTACATTCATTCAGAACGCAGCAAGCATGTGGACTGGGTTGTATCATCTGAGTCTTTAACATCAGAGTTAGTTTAGTGAAGTGAAACTGACTCCTTTTTCTTTGTTTACTAAAATCTTTAATTATATTTTCTGTCTTTTGCATCTGCATGTCTTCCTGCCTTCATTTGATTATGTCCTAACTTAATTTTTTCCTACTTTCCTGTTCCTAAATACTTGTTTCCATTTGTTACTTTCTTACGTCATATTCTTGTTTTTCTACCAATTCTTCCTTTTGTCATATTTATTTTTATCATAACTGTATTTCCTCTCTTCTGTCCTTATTGAACCTTCCATCGAGCTCTTTGCCTTCGTCTCTGCTCGGTTTTTTCCTTCCTAATTAAATCTGGGGTAGGTAATTTTGGGGAGCTGGAAAGATGTGAAAGTGGCAGCCTGTCTTGGCTCCTCCCCCCGTCTTGGCCCCTCCTCCACCTTGGCCCATCCCCCTGCTGTGGCTCCTCCCCCGTCTTGGCTCCTCCCCCTCTGGTTTTGCTCCTTGCGTGATCCAAGACTTTGTTATGCGCAGCTTTTTCCACCAACGATTTTCTCTTTCTCGGCTGTTTAGCAGGAGGAGGCAAATAAACCGAGCCGGGTCGGGAAATCCTTCCTGCATTTTCTCAGCCATGTTTTCCTTCTGAGTTTCTTCTTCACTACTTTGTATTTTCATCCTAACACGCTGTTTATGTGCAGGGTGTGGCTATCAGGTATGTGCTGCAGGAGAGGGATGAGGGGAGCCGAGAGAAGAAGCTTACGAAATATAATAAATGAACAACTTGAAATCAGTCCGAACGTTTTGATTAGTCAGAGTTTTTACAGATGTACAGTAAACTGAGGGATCTAACTATATTTCTTCTTATTCATGATGACAAAATGTATAGACTAATATCAGGACGAGGAACCACTTCACCCAGAGTAAAAAGCAAGATTAACCAAACCCAGCTTTAAGTTATTAGTTTCATTCACATTCTTCACCTCTCCACCTTTTTGTTTCACCTTCTTTCCCACCCGTAACTCTTGAACCACGAGTTTTAGTTCAGACATGCTCAGAAGCGTCCTTCTTCTTTGGATGTATTTTCACATTTTCTGTCACTGCAGCATTTTGAAATATTTTCCAACATGACTGAAGGGGAAAAAAAAGGACTTTATGTTCTGTTCCAGAGGACACACAGCAGTCGGCAGACTATACATTTCATTATCCAAACATATATTGAAGACTTGGTGCAGGCGCAGAGCCATAACAGTACACAAGCTCCTCTAGTGAGGTTATATAAACTCAGCCGTCTCAAGGCTCAGAGCCACTGCCTCATATTATCAGTACTTCAGAGGTTTTAGCTTGTGATCATTGCATGCTGGTGCTACATTGGTAATGACAGAAAGACATCTGGGTAGTGTGTGTTCACCTGAGGCTACTTCTGATACCATGACAGAGACGTGGCATGAAGAGGTGGAGGTCCTACAGTGAGGAAGATAAACTACAGGAGAGGAGTATTAAAAAGAGAAAGAGATATTAGAACAGTGGAAGTATGATGGGAAAGTTGAATCAGCTGGAGATGAAAGGAAAATACATCAGTAGCCTCTGGTAATATGATTAGTTTTAATGTTTGCTGGTGCATTTTTTCATAACTTCCCCTACACTGGTGGCAAGACTTTGGCACAACTGAGCCTGGTGGAAGAATATAAATCACAGCTTTAACATTTTAATGGTAGACTGAAGTTAGATTTGGTGTGGAGAGTTAGAGAGAATAAGCATCAGTTTTGTGCAATAACAGGCGGAGGAATCACTGGTGGGAGAAGGGATGAGGCTATTTCACCACTGACAGTGTTGAAATTGTGACAAAATACTTCAAAATCCAGTACAGAAACACTCTGAGACCAAAAGGCTCTATTAATCCATCATGTGTTGTCTCAACACCCAGCTGAGGCTCATTGTGAAACACTGTATTAGTTACAATTCATTATTTTCTGGTGTACCAAAGCAGACTTTGTAGCTGCTTAGAAGCTTAAACTTTATTAGTTTCACTCCCCACAGAAGATGACAATATAATTGACAACAGAAATGTGGTATTCTTTAGTAAGTATGACTTTTAAATGTTCTCAGTCAGACTTCTTTGTATTTTATTTTATTTTTTTGCAGGTTTGTGATGTTGTTAAAGTCTTGTCTTAATCCCTTAACACCGAAAAAGATGGGAACAAAATAAAGTACAGTTTAATATGAAATAGATTAATAAAGTAAATAAAATAAATAAAGTAAACACATAGATAAGAATGAATCAAATATAATAAGTGAATAAAAAAAAAAAAAAAACTAGATAAGTAAAAGTTGCAAGTTATTTAAAGCTAATTTCCAATTTTAAGGGGTTAAAAAGGAAGATTTTAGTATTGGGCAGTAAATCAGTTCGAACACAAACCCTGATTTAATTATTCGAAACCACAACAGGAAGCTGTGTGAGGAGGGAACCTTTTCCCTGCTGCACCACTAAACATGCAGCAGAGCAGCTGAGCTATTGGAGAAGTTGCGCAGTAAAACCTTGATGGAAAACATTCAGAAAGTAAATTTTTAGCAACTTTTCCAGTTAAACATGATCACACAGATCAAAGCTGTTCTATGTTTTGTCAGAAGATGCTTTAGCTTAAAAATTTCAGACATGGACCAACAGGGGTGTTTCCAAGATTTAAAGATGGGGGGCTCAGCCCTCAGGAGGGGATGCAGGTAATGTACAAAACTGCCTCTTCAGCGAATGGTGTACTCATAATGACAGTGAGTTAAAAGCATCATTGAAAAGCAGCTATTGTAATGTTCTCACCATGATTAAAAGACATACTGTAATATATAAATTTGTCCCCCATCATCAGTGGTAATATTTCTATGGTTTCTATGGCTAAATTTCTATGTTTGGCACAGCTGCAGTTGTTGACATCTTTTAAGTTAAATTAGATTTATTTGATACAAATGGACGCTAAACAAAGCTTTATATGTGCAGTGTACCACTCTGATATTACTATCAAGGACAAAAAAACAATAACAAAAAAAAAACCTAATAATTTTCCTGAACTTTAAAGATGAATTCTGCAATTTTTTTGACTTGTTCTGACTTGTTCGATGACACAGTGACATCTATTATGTGTCGCTGCTTCCCAGCAGCAATCAGAGGATGGGAAACCGACACTAATCAGCTTTTACATCTGGGACACAACGTGACGTTGCAGCAGAGTTTTACTTTGTGGTAAAATAAGGAACTGGCTGTTTTTAACAAGCAACATCGCTGATTCAGCAAAGAAATGCAAGAAGTTAAAAGAGAGAAAGAGACAAAGCAAGAGTCATCGTAAGATTGTCTTTTGCTGGCTGGAGAACGCTAACAGGTCAGGTACGAGGCAAGATGGATCCTAAATTATCCGTCGATACAGGACGCGTGACGGAGAAAATGGTAAAAGTTCTGTCGTGTGTCTTTAAAGTAAACACCAACTCAAAGATATTAATGTAAACCAGCTCTTTCAGTGTAAAAGTATTTGTTGAAGGATCCGTTCAAATGTCCGACCAACTCTGATGTCATTGTTGAGAGGTGCTACATCAGCATGGGACTTTAAACTTTTAGCATGTTAGCTAAACATGTTTGTTCTGTACGGACACAAGATGTATGTTGGAAACACTGGCTGCCTTTGTGCTGCTGCTAAAAGAACCTGAAAGAAACTTAACAAAAAAAAAAAAAAAAAAAAAAATCAATTTAGCCGTAGGTGACCAGCACCATCCCACCAAAGCTAGAATAAATAACCCTTTAACATACGCAGCAGTGGCACCCTCTTTGTATAACTCTCTTCTCTCAGCCTGAGATCGGCTGAGTCATTGATCTCTTTTAAAAAGCAGCTTAAGACACGTCTTTTTAATCTTGCTTTCACTTAGTTTTTTTTCTGTTTCTATGTTTTCTTTTAATGTTTTATGTTGTTTTAAAGTTTTTGTGTTTTGTTGTGAAGCGCTTTGTGATTTTTATCTTGAAAGGCGCTATATAAATAAACATTTACTCACTTACTTAATTGTTGACTATTATCTTAACCATTTGTCAAAAAACATATTTTTATTGCCATTCTCCTAAGAAAATGAATTAAAAGAAGCATTTCTTTCCATTACTTTTTCTTTGTGCAAACACTAAGCGTGAGGTAGACTGAGCGCAGTCGTGTTTGTCACGTGATCTATAGCTAGTTAGCTTAACTTGTGTTAGAACTAATGTTAGCGTGTTAGCATAATGTACCATCGGTCTTAAAAGATGCTAACACTGGAGAAAAGTGAGACATGATGTTTCTCATTTCACCCCTATGAAGCTAATTGTTCTGAACAAGGCAGTGAAGTCAAAAAGAAAAGTCATGAGCAAGGAAACATATTGCTGTACAGCTTTTCTTAAAAAGGAATCTGTTGTGTGTCGGAGAACCTGGAAAAATGCAATCTGGAATTCACAGTTCCAGCCTGTTTCACAGTGTGCGGGTTTCTGGAATTATTCTTCACTGTGAAACAAGAAAAGGTAAAAATGAATGTGCCAAAGACAGATGTGAGGCTATTTTCTGCCCGCTCTTCATCCGCAGCCTATTTTTAGCCTGATATATTTTTCATAACCACTCCCTTAGTTACTAACATCAAAAAGCTGCTGCTACAAAAAAAGAGTTGGAGCGACTGATATATTTATGGGTTTCATAGATCATGAGAATATGCTTTTGGATGCAAGTGAGACTGTGTGAACATTGACACACTGGCACAGCTGCATACTGTAGCTGACTGGAAGGGAGGGGGATGGGTGGAGGTTTGTGTGTTAGTGTTCATGTGTGTTTAGTGACGTAAGTAAGATTAACACTGAAAACTATACTAGTTATAAAGCAATGCTGGTTTGTCCCATAATTCACTTGTGCTGCAGTGCGGTGCCCTTACAGCCAGCTCTTATCACTCGAACACATCAGAAGATATGTTGCCTTCATCTGACAAGAGTGAGGTATTTTTTTTTCTCGTTCTGTCGGCTACATGAGGCCGTTTTAATGACTGTGTGGGAGGGCAGAGAGGCAGAACTCTGAACTCGTTTTTCACATAGAACCACAGGGTTTGGCCGCTGAAATGCAGGATTGCGAGAGCAGCAGCGTAGGTGGAAAGGTGCAGGTGGAGGAGAGACTCACAATGCCAGTCAAACCTGTTTGTAAAGCTTGGGTCAAAGCAGCAGCGAGTGCTTCGATGACTGACTTGATTTACAATATGCCAGTCAAAATAGATGTTATCTGATCTGCTGCGAGTTGTCACAAGGCTCTGTTGCATTGCTTGTTATTTTAATCACTGTTTGAAAACAAGATTAAATCCAGTGTTTAGCTAGGTTTATTTTTACAAATCATCTCAAGGTAAAAAAGAAAAAAAAAGAAACCGAGTAACTCAAATCCAATCCAGTTGGACGCCATGTAGCCGATACTGGTAGTTTAATCATGATATAACAAATACATGGCACAGTTATGGAGCTTTGTAAATCAAGACTGTTAAGTTGAAAGAATCTGTTCCTAAAAACATTTTATATTTGAGTTAAAATATGAAATAACATGCAGGTTTCTCTCTGTAGTACCAGAAGCCAAGGTAACGCCATCAAAGGTAACTACAAAGCTAGACTGGGGCTTTCTGAGGTCAACAGGTCTAAGGACAATGACGTTAGTCTTAAAATGAAAGGAGATGCCTTTACCTCATGAAGATGTGTTTTTACTCTGAACAACTAACAGATATGCTTAGTATCATCTGCATGGCAATAGTTTTGTGGTGTTTGTAACAGTATTACCTCAAGCGTACATTCACCAGCCACTTTATCAGGCCCACCTATTTTTTTTTTTTTGCTGGTTAATGCAAATAAATACATGGCAGCAACTCAATGAGGATGTAGACATGTTAAAAAAATCTAGGTGAAGTTCAAACTGAACTTAAAATGAAGAAAAAAGGAGATTTAAATTACTTTAAATGTGGGATGTACAACAGAAGATGGTAAAAATGTTACCTGGTCTGATGTGTTTCCACTACAGCAGCAACATTCAGATGGAAGAGTCAGAATTTGTTGTACACATGAAAACCTGGATCCATCCCTCCCTGGTTCAACAGTTAAGGCTGCTGGGGGTGTGGTGTGCAAGGTATTTTCCCAACGCACTTTAGGCACCTTCATATAAACCCCATAGCCTACTTGAGGATTGTTGCTGAACATGTCCATCCCTTTATGACACCAGATCTCTGTCCAACAGAGCAGCTTTGGGATGTGGTGGAGCAGGAGGCTCACATTATGGATGTTCAGCTCACAAATCTGCAGCAAATGTGTGATGTTAGCATGTCAGTATCTCTGAGGAATGTTTCCAACACCTTAGTGAATCAATGACACCAAGAATGATGGCTGTTTTAAAGACAAAATGGGATTGACCCCAGAACAAACAAGTTGAACTTAGTTAAATGAACAGAGAGGTCATATAAGTGCATAATAATGGTCTGTACTGAACACTGTTAAGCCTCAAATTTTATATGAGGTGCATAAAAATGATGCCTTTTCAGGCATCATCCTGAGAAGCTAAACATCTGCAACACCATTTGGAAACACTGGTTGAGATAAAACACTAATTTCTCACATAATAACCTGACTTCCAGATATCCTAAACATCCCATCCAGTCTAGTTTCACATCCATTATATCATGGTCATTGATAATTCTTTGTAATGGAATTTTTATTAACATTTTCAACAATGGAACACCCTCTACCCACCCAATCCCCCACCCCCCCTCTCAACCAACGCATTACAGAGATCAGCCAACAAGGAAGGATTAAATAGTATACTAGTCAGACAGCATTAAGAAGCCTCTTAACCCCATCTATTCCTTTTAGGTCATTGGTAATTCTAATGAAAACTGGTGTGAATTATATTCGTATATACGCACACATGGTTCGGCTTTAAATCATTGTAATGTCCCTCCGTTACGCAGCGTCACCTTAGACGGTTATAATGCACTTGTTCTAGACTCCACGTTGTGTATTATAACCGTCTAACTTAACTTAATGTTCAGAAATGATAAAAATGTCGTATGAAACTGCTTCTTTTAACCCCTTTTTTCCCCCAGATGTAGTTTTATTGTTCTTCTGCAGAAACAATCAGTCATATCACAAATCAGTTTATTTCATTGCTTAATAATCTCCTTTTCATTTGCAACTCTAACAAAAAAAGCTTCAGTGCTACATTCCCAGAATCTACAGTACACACTCCGTTTTTTCACACGATCACCAGATACTGTGATGAATGTATTGCATCACGTTCAGCAACTTTTTCTTGCTTCCATTGGCTGTTGAAACAGGCACAGATCTTACTGTTTGTACAGATGTGTAAACAAGGACACATTCAAAACCGAGTGTATGCATGAATAACTCTTACAGAATAAACTTAGAGAAGGAGAAGGATGGCTGGTCGATGCCTGCCCGCTGCAGCATGCGGGCCTGAAAGGGAAAGGTATGTCTCAGTATTTATCAATCATCACTGCTTATCAGCTCCAAGATGTCACATAAACACGGAAAAATTCCTGACATGTGTTGGTTTTGTGTTGGACAGTGGAAGTGTCTCTCCACTGTGAGACAAGCTGTCCTCAGGACCAGTAGTCAGATATTTAAAGACTTGTCTGGCTTGTTTATTTTCCCAACAGTGCAATGTTTTTTCTCTTATTAATGGTTTCCATTTGAAGCTGATTTCAATTATTGCTGGGCTCATGAACTTCATCTTGATTAAACATTAACTCCTGCAAGATGAAGGGTGTCAAGTCCACGTCTCTTTGCTCCTATTATTAATCTGTAGTTCTTTTTATTTAGTTTTTATGAAGTTATTTTTGGTTTTACTTTCATTTTTCCAATTTTACCTTGTGGGTTTAAAAGTTTAAAGGATAAAATAAAGGACACACGCAATTCATCTTGACCTATTTCACAATTTACTGCAAGTTTCTGGCATTCAGCTAACAAAGAGACAAACAAACAGACAACAAAGGTCACATACCTCCAGTTTGATGGAAGAAAAGGCACAAAGGTCCAACCAAGAAACAAAACATCTGTGACGTAGTTTTAACAGATTAACAACTTAGAAAAGAGATAAGTAAAGCCACGAGGTCTTCGCTGATTGTTTAGATTGTGCTCATCTTCAGTACGACACGCTGGAATCACATTTTCCACAAATGTTTACTTCAGCTTCATTCTCTGTCAGATCGTGTCATAGCAAACTCCACTTGGAGATTATGATCTTTGCTTTCTGAAGGGGAGGAGAGGAGGGGGTTTGCCAACAGCAGCTCAGCAGCGCTCCACTGCAGAGCTCCCTGAAAAGAGGAAAATGTGCAGACTGCACGCCAGTTGCTTCCCTGAGGCCACTGGATCGAACAGAGGGGCCTGTCAGCAGATTCTCACAGAAAGATCAGGCGCTATGAAACTTTCTGGAAGTGAAGAGAAAAAGGCAAACAAGCCCTGTGATACCTGCACGTTTAAAGTTTGCTGCGAAAGCTGATGAATTTGCTCAATCTGATCAACCTACCAGCAGGTTGCCTTTGTTTTTTGTCACTGGGAAGTAAATTCGATTCAGTGGTTTCTTTAAAGTGTGTGAGGGTGAAGGGGGAGGCAGGGGGAGCCTTTGCCGCTCCGAAGCTATTAGCTTGCTCTCTTTCCACCTGTCACACTTTGGTGACTTTATTTGGACTCAACTGAGGCCCCCTTGCAGATATCAGAGAGATCATCTCCATCTTAAGCTAAACGGCTCCAACAAGCGTTGTAGCCCTCCGCTCTTGTCCCCCACGACCTTTTGGCACCACGGGCCGCCTGAGGAGCAGAGGTCTGAGTCCGGGCCAGGAGGAGTGGCCATGGGAAACGGAGGAGATGGAGTGAAATGAGCTCTGTCATGCAGAAAACTGCAGAAGGGGGGGGGGACTAAGACGCACGCTAAGATATGCATGCACAGCTGAGACAAAGAATGACACATACAGACTTTTTACTTCACACTGTTTTCCTTTAGTTCTCTCTTTTTCTTCATCTCACACATTTCTCTCCATTAACCCCCCCCCTCCACTATTTTCTTTCTGTCTCTCAATTACACACACACTCGAACACACACATGCTCACACAATGGTATCTGCGACAAAGCCCACTGCAGGATTAGCCCGCCTTTGTTGGCAAAACACAAATTACAAGTCTTTTAGAGCGGGCTCCTCCCCTCTCTGCATGTCTGTGTGAGTGTGTGTGTGTGAAAAAGAGAAAGTGTGTGCATGTGCGTCGCTGTATGATGAGATACATGCATGTGTGCAGAGTGGTGCACGTGGGTGTTTTGGTAGTTGCATGTCATGCTGTGTGCAGACAAGTGAAACCAAGCATGTGAATGTGTGTTTGTGTGTTTATGAGGGGAGGTGTGGAATGTTTTAAATGGGGGGGGGGGGTTGTCAGTCATGGGTAAGCAGGAAAAGCAGGCATTACGGTGAAGAGCCCTCGAAGGGATGCCGTCTGAAACGCAGAGGAGGGGCAACTTGTCAATTAGAGACGTCTCTTTTTAAACTGCGAAGGTTGCGTTCCTCTCCGCCGTCCCAGCCCTCCTCCCTCCCATCCCCAAATAAAAGGTTCTTTACCTTCCTAATGTAGTCAGATCTGCAGCGCACACACGATGAAAGTCAAGAGGTTAAAGACAAACCGTAAAGAAGTGGTGACACTGCAGGTTGTTTTATTCCCATATTGTCTCGTGTCTTCATTCAGATGCTGACAAATTCCCACTTAGACGTCCCAGCGGATGGGAAAATCCATTGTTGTGAACACACCAGCATCCACAAATAACATCCAGTTAGTGAGCCAGTCAAAAACAACTCACAAGCCGATGACTAAAGAAAAATAAAGTTTGATGATCTGAATTTGTATTAAGTTCAATATTAATCTGATGTCCATCATCTGGTTTTTCTTTTCCCATCATTGCAATGTGAAACATAAACCAATGAAGGAGTCTAAATTTTAAAACTTTATTCAGGACTGTCGGAGCATTCAGCTGCTTGGTTCATATTGATCGCAATCATAAGACTTTTTCTTTATCAAATCAAATCAAATCAAACTTTTTTTCTTGAGCACTTTTTACGCCACGGGCAACACAAAGTGCTTTACAACATAAAATCAAGTCATAAGGATTAAAACAAATAGTAGATAACAAGACATTTAAAAACAATTAAGACGATTTTAATCATTAATAAAACAGATAAAACATTAATTAAGTGATAAAATTCTGACTTAATGCTGATGTGAGGAAACGATGTCTAAGGATCCATCCACACCAGGAACCAGTACCCGTATGCTCATAAGGGCTGCTGCCATAGCAACCGCATTTTAGAAATGATGGTCTGTATTCTGAATTAGTTATTGTCTATAAAGAGGTATCTCAAAGTTCTGCATGAAGTCCTTATCTATCATTGTTTATATGAATGATGTGGGTCAAAATGTGTCAGTAGCTAATTTACATGTTTATACTGGTGACACAGTCATTTACTGGTATGGATCAGCTCTTTTTCAGGCCTGCAGAAAACCTTTGTTGCGGTCCGGCATTCACTACTTCATCTGAAACTTGTTCTCAATACAAACCAGACAAAGCTTAAGTTGTTTTCAAAATGGAGGAAGAATCTACAAATGATCCCATCAGTGACAACTCTAGATAGAGATAAAATAAAGGTCATGCACGCATGGGGTACTGACTGATGACCTGCTCCTTTATAAGCTGCATGCTGCTTGTAAAGAAACTGAGGCTGAAGTTGGGCTTTTTATTTTAAAGCAGCTTGTCACGGTTACTTTTGTTATGGAGATCTTCTTCATATGATTGATTCAGAGTGATGATTGGCAGTGTACACCACACTTCCCTGAGGTTTATTACAAACCCAAAGTGTTGATACACCACCGTGAGTTATACTCAACTACTGTTGCATGTTTTCATTTGACAGATTTTACCTAAAACTTTGCTCTCTGAACAGGGTTTGTAGAAATACATTCTATAATTTTAGCTAAATATCCGTGTCAACTGAGGGCCCGATGACAGTATCATCCAATGTTGACTCTCTCAGGACACCAAACCAACAACAAGAACCAGAAGCGATCAAGCACACCTTGTTAAGTCTTCTAGTATTGAGGGGGTCTGGGCAAACAAATGGTACTTAAACAGGTAAAACATACCATCCAGACCTGCAGCTGGATGCTGTTTATGGTATGACCTTCATTTGGCAACAGTGGGACTTTTAGTTGTGGAAAAAGAAGAGTGAGAAGACAAAAATTTTCATAAATTGCACTAAAGTGGTCGATGGGTCTGATAGCCAATTTCACAGATTTAAATTCAATTCGATTCAATTCAGCTTTATTTGTATCGCGCCACTTCACAACAATGTTGTCACAGGACACTTTACATCCACATCATTTCAAGCCAATTCATACATATCCTATAACAGAAACCAACTGATTGCATTGAATCATGACTTCGATCCAATCCTCCATCCTGAGCTGCACAAGGCGCCAGTGGGAAGGAAAAAACTCCCCTTTAACACAAAGAAAACCTCCGGCAGAACCCGGCTCAGGGAGGGCAGCCATCTGCCTCGACTGGTTGGGGTGGAGACGACAGGAAAGACAGAACAACAAGTTTCAAAATGCAGATGGTGAATTAAACACAGAAAGGACAGGAGAGACAAGGCTGTATTCACACTGCAGGTCTAAATGCTCAAATCTGATTTTTTTTTTTTAAACTAAAATCTGATTTTTATTTGTTGTTTGAATAGCTGTGCTTTTATTACATTTTTTCATAAAATAAAGGCAATATTTCTACGTTTTGACAAACAATTGCAATCTGCGGGTGTTTCCATTGAACAGTTTTTAGCACATTAGCTTCAGTTCTTGTAAAATCTCATTTCGGTGACGAGGTTTTACGAGAATTGCGGCCCATACAATGTAGCCACATAGTGTTATTTTGAGGTTTTCAACTTGCTGCGGAGAATTTGCTTTTCAAAGTTTTTCTCCCTCATTTTTTTAAAATTCTGAAATTTGCTGTTGTTTGTTCCTCACTATGGCACTTTTACCGTGAATTAACTGCTAAAAAGTGTTTCCATTACACTTTTGTAATATTTTTCTCTATCGAAACATCAGAAAAACCACCTTGTGAAAGTATAAAAAACTCTAGTGAAATTTGCGGCTTTCTTTGAAAAGTAGGTGTTTCCATGAGCAGTTTTTATTGTGATATTTAGTTTTTCTGCAATTCTTTGTGTAATTGAAACACACCCAGTGTACCTTTAATCACACACCTGAATAAAACACACACCGTAAAAAAATACATGTCATGGTGTGCTTTGTGTTTACGGATATAAACTTGATGTGTTTGTGTATCAGTTTGGAAGAACTCGCAGAGTCAGAACTGACAAAATTATTCCAATTGACAAAGGAAGTTATTAGAAATGGGAGCATTTCTCTTCCACCAGGGCAGAATTGTAACATTTATCTTCCATCTGTGGCATTGATGTCAGATGAAAAGTGGCATTACCGTTCAGACTGAGGTTACATTGACACAGATCAGATAATTAGGACCTCTGAAAATTTCCTGGGTTGGATTTTTACTAAATCTGATGATTTGTTGGGTTCTGTCATTAAAAAGTCTGATATGAGTCACATATGGACAGAAAATGTGAACTGAACTGTGGTGTGAACGTAGCCAGACAGTTACCAGATGATGTTTACTGACGCTGCAGATGTTCCAGACGAGTCATTACTGGCCCTATAAAGTGTTTAAGGTTTGTGTATTTTTATATGCATATGCTAACAACTAGATTCTGTTTTAATTTGAATTTTACAAAAAAATTGCTCTTTGGAAACCAGTTTAAACATTTAACAAACAAAATATTTATATTAGCATGACACTAATAACAAGATCCGTAACTCAGTTCCCTGAACAAAAATAACTTGCAATTCAACATCAAGATTTGTTATACACAAAGGTGTTACAACTTTAGCTCTTCTAGAGGAAAGCAGCAACATTAAAGACATAAATGAATGAGGTATAAAGGAAGGTTTATTATTTAACCAAAACAACCCTTGAGGTCAGAAGCAGTTCACACCACAAAACAACACTTTCCAAACGAGACCATCTAGAAAACAACAAAGCCTACTACAAGGACGATGTGACATGAAGCGGAGCTCCAGCTGGGACGGCGAGTGGGCCAATCACAGGCCAGGTATCCCAAATCCCAGCCAATCGTGGATGGGTGATGGCACAGCTGAGGGTGTGTTGTGAAGATGTCAGTCCTGGTTTTCCAAATAAAGCAAGAGGGCCAATGCCTGGGGCCTTAACCAAAGGTCATCCATTAATATAAAGATAAATAGTGTGTGTGTGTGTGTGTGTAATCATCATTCTGCTGGTCTTCACAGCTGCTAATCAGCTGTTTTACTGGGTTAAAAGATGCATCCAACCTGTGTCTGTGTGTTAGACATTATTGATTTATTGCATCTACAAATCCATTTCTTGAAGCAACGTTACGCACTTTGTCCTTCAGACTCCTCAATCACAAACAAGCACAGGAGTTGCTGAGTATTGATCTGTATTGATCAGCTCATGAGCTTGTTATCATGTGAACGGTGCAGTCTGGGGAGAAATGCATTGGACTGGAAATGAACCTGTGACGGGGTTTAAGTGTGTAGAAGAGCAGAAGAGCAACTCCTAAACCAGTTCTGGGCGATGAAGAGAGAAAAGATGCATAAAGAAAGAAAACTATTTTATAAGAAGCATTAAATTTAACCACAAACTATTTATCAGAAACACAGTTAATCATCAGACCAGAAGCAGGATGCATTTGTCAGCTAAATTTCAAATGTGGAAATTTCAGTCTACAGGTGTGAAACGTCCCACCTTCTGCATCCATGTGTGGTGATTCCTGTTCCCTGGTGGGCGTGGTCAGCTGGGAACTGGAGGCACAGCTGATCCACATTTCAGCAATCAACGAACCACCTATTTAAGACCAGCTCTGCCTGCTATCCAGCACCCGATTGTTGATTGCCCTGCGGTAAACCAGCTCTCGGCCTCAGCTTACCTTGCTTGTGCTTGACCCTGATTTGTAACCTGTCCTGTCTTCCCCCTGCCAGAGAAAGCCTGCCTGCCTGCTCGTTCGTTTGCTCCCCTGCCTGCCTCCTGATGCCCGCCAGTCTGCCAGTCTCTGAAAGCTCCGCTGGAAGAATTCACAGGAATCTGTGGGAAATCAATAAACCTCTCTCTGTACTCAAAGTGTCCGCTCTTTGGATCCTACTAGCCCCTCACCCACAACACCATGAGAACGATTTTTCAGTATTTCATCAATACTGAATTGTTCTAAAGTCTCTGGAGGTTTGCATTTTACCTTAATGTGTCTTTTTTATGATGTAGTTCAGATTAATGTAGATTTAGATCGATGACAATAATATCAAATAAAAGTATTAGGTATAAAAAAAAGACAGTTTGGTTGATTAACTAAAACCAAACAGGTCATTTCACATGTAAAAGAGATTTAAATTAATTATTTGTACAACTGTTTAAGGCAAGTGATCATAAAACAATATAAAAGGTAAATATTGAGAAAACTCTAAGAAAACTGACAAAAAAAGAAGAATAAATGAGAAACAACCAAAACCAAATAAGTATTGAAAATGTGAACTAGATAAAAGCTGTGATCAAAAGGTTTCTACTTTCTTCCTATAAAGCAGGGGTGCCCCGCTCTGGTCCTTGAGGGCCACAATCCTGCAGGTTTTCCATGTATCCCTGCTCCTACACACCTGACTCAAACTAATCAGTCACTGTGCAGAACTCCATTGGCTGTTGGAGCAGGGATACATCAAAAACCTGCAGGACAGCAGCCCTCTAGGACTGACTTTGGGCTCTGCTGGTGTCGACTATGAGCAGTTTGTAACAAGACTGCAAAACGTGCCTCCTTCCAATCTGGAAAATCCAAACAAACATGTTGAATTCAGAGAGTGAAGAGCTGCTGAGGCTTGATAAGGTGCCGTCAGGCCCTTCCAATGTGCTTATTTATTATTTAAATTGTAAATTATAAACCCAAATTCTCTTAAGTTATTTTCACATCTGAACACGAGAGATGTTTCAGGAAGAGTCCAGATAATTTGGGCTGATATTTCCAGTAACAGCAGGAAGCTTTCTGCTGGAATGCGAGGGAGAAGGTGCACGGAAATGGAAATCTACGGTGCTAAAAATGCAGCATGTGATGCAGAAATCCCACAAAGCTCTCAGGCTTATTGATTACACATCGAGGAAAGCAGATGCCATCTAGAGTACTGCATATATTACACGTTAACACAATTCACAACGCTACATGCAGGTCAGGAGGAAGGGCAAAGTCTCACCAGCACACACTCACGTGCACAGCTTCGTAAGATTTGCTGACATGCTCCTCCGTTGTTTCACCTGCTGTTGATGTGGAGATTTTACTTGGAGCCTGGCTGGAAAATCTCCGTAGAAAGTCCAAAGCAAGTGTGTGTTCTTGCTACAGAACATCTCCAGAATTTTCTGGGACTACACGCATGTGTGGAAACGAGCTTGGTGGTGACAGTCACCACTATCCTGCTTATCTTTTCCCCTTTTACAGAGAACATAAAAGAAAGAGAAGCAGCTGAATCTAAAGCAATGCGGTCAGGAAGTTTATCTTCCCCACATTCACACAGAGAAATCATCACACCAAAAACACACATCCCATTCAATTATTATAGACATCGATGTCAATAACCAAAAGGTCCAATCATCTTTTTTTTATTCTGGCCATTGATTACATTATTATTATTATCTTTCCATCAAAGCAAACTTGTCATGATGAGATCGTGGCGATCTTAAGACTCTTAAGTCTTTATTAGACCCTTTAATGAATAGGATTTTGTTTCACAACTTATAAATGTGAAGTGATGAATCAAAACAACTGCAGTGTAGTTTTCTGCTTCCTGCTGGTTCAGGAACAAGGCAGGAGATAAGTATTGTTTATTAAGTAAAACAAAGTTTTAAGAAAAGTTTCTACTATAATGTGATGCAAAAGATCTCAGAAACCGTATCAAATGTGATACTTGAAACTCCTAAAGTGTTTTTATTTTATAGAAGTTTTTCTTTATTATTGGACACAATAACTCATATCCTCATTAAACATAAGCTGGTATTAAAAAGGTTTTTCCAGTGACTGCTCTGTAGTGCTGCGACAGACGGGTGACCTGTCCAGGGTGTACCTCGCCTCCTGTCTGCTAATTGCTGGGATGGCCTCCAGCTTCCCCGAGACCCTGACTGGAGAGAAAATAAGTGGACGAATGAATGTTCTGCCGTCTATTTGCACCTGGGCTGTAATATTCCAGCCACATGGCCACACATGCATTCATACATTCCAGTGTATTCTGGAAAATAATGAGGAAAAATTATAGGGAGAAAAAGGTTTACATTATGTACATCCTCATTGAGATGAAACTAGGTGCCGGATCCAAAGGCAGGTAATGAGAAAAATAGAAAAAATAAGTCTGCACACTAGAGGTACCTCCCGATATGTTTTATTAACAACAGCGAGTGACGTTTCGGGCCAAAGACCTTCCTCAGATTGATAACACCAAGTGATGCACCTGCTCAAGTAATCTCTGTCTGATCGACCAACCAATCAGAAAAAGGTGATCACCAACATGTGTATGTACATATATACATAAAAAATGTAAAACAATGTGTCGTGGAATTTATCCGATGAGAAATAAATCTATAAATCAACTGTTTTCTGTTCAATTTATTGACCATGTACAGACGTTGCGGGCGAGAGGTCTGGAGAGCTCTGCCCCTGCTCAGAGTGTTACAGCGTTCTTTAAGCAGACACAAACAACCTCTGCATGGCAGCACGAGTCAGAACACCTGCTAGCTTGGAGATAACAACAGTCAAAGCTGAAACAGGCCTTGAACAGAACACTTAGTTTTATGCATGAATCTACTAAAGCAAGCTTACTGAACTACTCTAAACTATGCAGAATATATATCTTGTACTACTTAAAAGAAACTTCATAAATGAGTAACATATTAAAACTACACTATGGGCATAAATTCCACCACACAATGACACAATATATACAAATAGAAGTGCACAAAGAAAAATACTCTCCAATTACAATATTACACATATGCACCATGTACAGTTGTGCTCATATTTATTCATACACTTTCATTAAAGAAGGAAAAAAACAGCTGCCTGTAAAATAAGCTGAAACTGACTAAAGTAATAATGATTAAAAATTTTATGAAAATAATTTATTTTCTAATTCTGGTTCAATAGAAATATTTTTTCTTTTAAAAAGTAAACAAATAAGATAATTTATTACATATTACATCACTCATAAAGTAATATTTAGTTGAACAATGTTTCCGCTCCAGTCAGGTGTTTTCTGTTCCTCTCAGTCAGACTTCTGCACCTGTTGACAGGTATTTTGTCCCACTGTTCAACAGAAAAGTCTCTAATTTGTCCAGGACCCATTTGTTTGTTTCTTCAACTCAATTAAATGAAAAAACAGTGTCTTATATTACTAAATTATGTTTTTGCAAATTTTTAGTTATTGTTCCTTTTTTAATTCTCCAGTTATTTGAGTGACTGTTGTAAATTCAGCTTTTCTTTAATGAAAGGAGATGAAAACATATGAGCACAACTGTAAGTCTATATCGCATGACACAAAACATCCGGCGAAAACCGTCATGATGACACACAACACCATTACAGTGCACCATAGTATACAAAATATGGTAAGATAAATAAGAAAAGAAGGAAAATGAAAAAATCTACAGCACATAAGTAAGGAAAATTTGTAAGAAAAAATATACAGCTGCACATCAGGATATATGAAAGGCTTAATGAGAAATGTATGAAAGTACAAAGTATCGTTAAATATCCAGAAAATACCTGAAAATACTAATGGAACTAACATAAGAAGAAAAATTATGGCTATCTCATTTCATATTGCAAATTTTCTTAATGAATATGTAGAAGAAATGAGAAGCAAAGCCACCATTTTAAGAGAAACCACAGCGGTGGTTGTTAGGTAAACAGCTGTGAGATGTTACAGGCCTTAATCTGTTAAGCTTTGAGGTCAGCCATGTCAATATTTTCCCATATCTGCTGAACATTGTCTTCTTTATTTACCTTCCTGCTCCCCTTTGGGAATAACATTCCACTCACATCTTAAGATGGCTCCAGATCACTTAAGCCACTGACCATATGTCATAACTCTGGACGGGATTAGGCACATTCTCAACTTTATGGGCTGACTTGTGGGAAAGTGTGCTTAGAGGAGGACTAATGGTGTTGGAGAAGATCCACCTTAAATAAGGATCAGATGAAGCTTTTTTATCCAAACCTGCCTAAAGAAATAGGTTACATTAAACGAAGCAGCACTATAATCATGTCACATGCTCCTCTGAAGAGCCAGAAGAATAAATGAAGACTTGTGTCTGAAAAGCCTCTTTATCTCTCAACACGGCGTAAACACATGCCCATGCAGTGTTATGAGTTCACTGATTGTCATAACCAGCGTTAATTCCTTCATTCAATCCCCGGTGAAACTGTGTGTCATTCTTGTTTGCTTTGGTGTCCATATTTGTTGCTAAGCGCTAATCCCTGTGCTGTTTGTGTCCCTTATTCACATGTCAATCAAACAAAGTGGGCGGTACAGTGAGTCCTCTCCTACATAAATGAGCTGCTTATTCTGCAAAGCCACTTACATCATTTTCTTTGTCACTGGCTTTGTCACTGGTTTATCTCATCAAGTGTAAGCATCTCCATTATATTTATTTTTTATTACCGGTCATCAGCATGCACATCTATTAATTACAGTTTTAAAAATAAAAAAAGAAAGAAAATATTGCAGGAAAGTTGCTGAAGAAAAAAAAAGAAGGTTGCAGTGACCTTTTATTTATTTAAGTTTGCACTTTAAAAGAAACAGAACATTCATAGAGAAAAAAAGTAAGAGGAAAGGTTCAAATGATGGACAATTTGTGTAAAATAGAAATTACAGTGCTGGGGAGGTTGGAAACCCTATAAGGGATTACTGAGAACCTCACCATAATCTAAATATAAGAATAAATTAAGTAATTGATTAAACCAGATAAAGGAAATACATACAACGAAGCATAAAAAAACAACAAAAAAAAAACATTAAATTAAAAAATATTACATATAAAAATATAGTAGAGCACAATTTAACAAGATCCCACTGCAAATAGATGTTCTTTCAAATTCTTATTGTACACTAATAAAGAAGGTGACATGTCTAACAAATAAATGTATTTATTCCATAAATGGACCCCTCTGAATTTAATGGAAAACTGACTTCTGGTGGTGGATGAAGAAGCTCAGATTGCCTGATGAATGAATATCTGAATTATGTTGGAAGTGTAAGGACTACGAAGCCAGAACCCAAAATTCAGCCAACAGTGGAGGTAAAACAGGTTTATTGAAAAAATGATGGTGTTGAAGGTGGTCTTGTTAGTCTGGTCATAAGGAGGTCTGGAGCTGGGTGAACAGAGTGATCCTGGCGAGCAGGGAAAACCATCTCCACAGTCCAAAATCTCAAGGTCCAAAACAATCCGGGTGTCGTGGCAACGTAACTTAAACATAATAGAACCTGTTCTGGCCACTCTTGCAGGACGTGAGGTTTCTGACTCGTGACAAAAACTAAGCAAACGGACACAAATTTATCTCTGTTTATTAAACAAGCAATAATT